>NW_020948669.1:0-1488 GCF_900497805.2 Vombatus ursinus
TCCACCATTAAAGTATAGTTCCATTGTGCCTATGTTTAAGCCTCAGAGAAGAGAGACCAAGCCAGAATTAGCACAATGGACTTGGAAGGTAGAGGAGGGGTAGCAGAGTGTTGCAAAACGGCCATGAAAGGGGAAGAGTTTACAGCGAAAAGGTCTGTCACAGCTTTGCTAAGGCCAACTTGCCCTCCAGCCAACCAGCCAACCAAGTGGTCATAAGATCATAGATTTAGAGCTGGAAGGGACCTCAGAGGCCATAAGCCCAACTCCTTCATTTTACAGATGAAAAAACTAAGGTACAGAAGGGATAAATAACTTATCCAGGGTCATGTGGATAGAATGAATAGAGCTCCAGGCCTGGAGTCAAGAAGACCTGAGTTCAAATTCATCTTCGGACACTTACTTGCTGTGTGATTCTGGGCAAGTCACTTAACTTTTGAGTGCCTCAGTTTCCTCATCTGTAAAATGGGGATAATAATAGCACCTGCCTCTCTGGGTTGTTTTAAGGATCAAATGAGATAACAATTGTAAAATGCTTAGCACGAAGCATGGCACATAGTAGGTGCTATATAAATTTTAGCCATGGTGATGATAGTAAACATCTGAAGTGAGATATTGAACCTGGACCCACCTACTCTAAGTCCAATGCTCTAGCCACTATTCCACATTGCCTCTCTCAAATCACAAGGTTGGGAATTCTTTATAGATCCATCCAGGATGGGGGCAGTGGAAGGAGGGCAGGAAATATTAAGAGAAGAATCACCACCACCCCAGCACCCTGGATGGATCTATAAAGAATTCCCAACCTTGTGATTTGAGAGAGGCAATGTGGAATAGTGGCTAGAGCATTGGACTTAGAGTAGGTGGGTCCAGGTTCAATATCTCACTTCAGATGTTTACTATCATCACCATGGCTAAAATTTATATAGCACCTACTATGTGCCATGCTTCGTGCTAAGCATTTTACAATTGTTATCTCATTTGATCCTTAAAACAACCCAGAGAGGCAGGTGCTATTATTATCCCCATTTTACAGATGAGGAAACTGAGGCACTCAAAAGTTAAGTGACTTGCCCAGAATCACACAGCAAGTAAGTGTCCGAAGATGAATTTGAACTCAGGTCTTCTTGACTCCAGGCCTGGAGCTCTATTCATTCTATCCACATGACCCTGGATAAGTTATTTATCCCTTCTGTACCTTAGTTTTTTCATCTGTAAAATGAAGGAGTTGGGCTTATGGCCTCTGAGGTCCCTTCCAGCTCTAAATCTATGATCTTATGACCACTTGGTTGGCTGGTTGGCTGGAGGGCAAGTTGGCCTTAGCAAAGCTGTGACAGACCTTTTCGCTGTAAACTCTTCCCCTTTCATGGCCGTTTTGCAACACTCTGCTACCCCTCCTCTACCTTCCAAGTCCATTGTGCTAATTCTGGCTTGGTCTCTCTTCTCTGAGGCTTAAACATAGGCACAATGGAACTATACTTTAATGGTGGA
>NW_020948670.1:0-1004 GCF_900497805.2 Vombatus ursinus
GGCTAGTTGGAATTCAGGGTACATACAAACGGTTCAAGCAGACATTTCTAAGTCTCTTTTCTAATGGCTTGCAAATGAGGAGAATTATGTTATATTTGGGAGGTGGAATAAGCTAGCCATCTGCCCCTCCCCAGTGTGAACCATGCTGCCATGATATGTATTTATGGGGGAGGAGGTAGAGTCATTTTTTACAAGTATTTGGGGGAGTGTTTGGGGGAGAGCTCAAGTAAGTCACTGTTTTTACTCTACCATCTTCACTCCCTACTTTCCCCCCAATCAATTTTTGGAAAAGTTAAATATTTTAGACCTCTAGAGAAAATTGAATGGGGGGAAAGTAGGGAGTGAAGATGGTAGAGTAAAAACAGTGACTTACTTGAGCTCTCCCCCAAACACTCCCCCAAATACTTGTAAAAAATGACTCTACCTCCTCCCCCATAAATACATATCATGGCAGCATGGTTCACACTGGGGAGGGGCAGATGGCTAGCTTATTCCACCTCCCAAATATAACATAATTCTCCTCATTTGCAAGCCATTAGAAAAGAGACTTAGAAATGTCTGCTTGAACCGTTTGTATGTACCCTGAATTCCAACTAGCCGATCCTGAATCATCAGCCCTTCCACCTCTAAAGCTAATTTGAAGGCTTTTCACCATCCTATAGTATTTCTCCTGTGCTATCATGGTTGAAATTAGGTTCAACAAGCCTTCAAATTAGCTTTAGAGGTGGAAGGGCTGATGATTCAGGATCGGCTAGTTGGAATTCAGGGTACATACAAACGGTTCAAGCAGACATTTCTAAGTCTCTTTTCTAATGGCTTGCAAATGAGGAGAATTATGTTATATTTGGGAGGTGGAATAAGCTAGCCATCTGCCCCTCCCCAGTGTGAACCATGCTGCCATGATATGTATTTATGGGGGAGGAGGTAGAGTCATTTTTTACAAGTATTTGGGGGAGTGTTTGGGGGAGAGCTCAAGTAAGTCACTGTTTTTACTCTACCATCTT
>NW_020948671.1:0-1004 GCF_900497805.2 Vombatus ursinus
GGCTAGTTGGAATTCAGGGTACATACAAACGGTTCAAGCAGACATTTCTAAGTCTCTTTTCTAATGGCTTGCAAATGAGGAGAATTATGTTATATTTGGGAGGTGGAATAAGCTAGCCATCTGCCCCTCCCCAGTGTGAACCATGCTGCCATGATATGTATTTATGGGGGAGGAGGTAGAGTCATTTTTTACAAGTATTTGGGGGAGTGTTTGGGGGAGAGCTCAAGTAAGTCACTGTTTTTACTCTACCATCTTCACTCCCTACTTTCCCCCCAATCAATTTTTGGAAAAGTTAAATATTTTAGACCTCTAGAGAAAATTGAATGGGGGGAAAGTAGGGAGTGAAGATGGTAGAGTAAAAACAGTGACTTACTTGAGCTCTCCCCCAAACACTCCCCCAAATACTTGTAAAAAATGACTCTACCTCCTCCCCCATAAATACATATCATGGCAGCATGGTTCACACTGGGGAGGGGCAGATGGCTAGCTTATTCCACCTCCCAAATATAACATAATTCTCCTCATTTGCAAGCCATTAGAAAAGAGACTTAGAAATGTCTGCTTGAACCGTTTGTATGTACCCTGAATTCCAACTAGCCGATCCTGAATCATCAGCCCTTCCACCTCTAAAGCTAATTTGAAGGCTTTTCACCATCCTATAGTATTTCTCCTGTGCTATCATGGTTGAAATTAGGTTCAACAAGCCTTCAAATTAGCTTTAGAGGTGGAAGGGCTGATGATTCAGGATCGGCTAGTTGGAATTCAGGGTACATACAAACGGTTCAAGCAGACATTTCTAAGTCTCTTTTCTAATGGCTTGCAAATGAGGAGAATTATGTTATATTTGGGAGGTGGAATAAGCTAGCCATCTGCCCCTCCCCAGTGTGAACCATGCTGCCATGATATGTATTTATGGGGGAGGAGGTAGAGTCATTTTTTACAAGTATTTGGGGGAGTGTTTGGGGGAGAGCTCAAGTAAGTCACTGTTTTTACTCTACCATCTT
>NW_020948672.1:0-1309 GCF_900497805.2 Vombatus ursinus
TCTCTCTCTCTCTCTCTCTCTCTCTCTCTCTCTCTCTCTCTCTCTCTTTCTCTCTCTCTGTCTGTCTTTCTATCTCATCAGCTCATTACTATTGCAAAAAAAATATGATAAAAAGAACCCGAAGCACAAATGTCTGAGCACAGTCAATTTATTAGCAAGGTTAGCAATTACCAATAAAAAACAAGCTCTCCAGTAGCCCAGGATGCGCTGACAATCAGAGCAGCTCCTTCATACAGTTTGTTACATAAGGTTACAGAAGCAATCTAGTGATGTACATTATGCAAATCTGTGATTGGTCACACAGAGAAGAAGGGTGGTCTTTGCTTGTCTTGTCTCAGAGAGTATATTTCCATAACTCAGGGTAACAGGGAAAATACAGAGTTGATTCACATCTCCTGAAAAATCTTATGGTAGGTAAGCATTCTATGACAACATTGACTCATCTCTGCCAATGGTCAGCAGAAATTCAGAGATTTGAGTCCCTGTGGTTGGCCTTAAGCCTAGAAGAGCAGTGAAGTTAAACTTTTACAAATTTTACCAATGAGTCTTATACAATTAAGTCTATGTTTGATCCACAAATATTGATTCCAGTGATTAGATACAATTGTCAATCAATAATCAACAATGCAAAATAAAGTGGGTCATCGGTTTTCAATTTCACATAACCCTCTGAATATAGCTGTTCTGGAAAATCAACTTACATGCTTATGGCAAAGCACATGCCTAAGGTTCTCCCAGTGTGGTCAAGAGAGCGATCTCTAGCTCCTAGTAAATAATTTGTTACTGAATACAGGAAAGCCTGTATTACATCCCATAGAAAAATCAGAAGATATGAAAAATCCAGCAATGGAACATCTATTCAGGCACAGAAATATATAAAGCACCAAAAGAACAGGTTAGCTAGAAAGGAATTGATGTTGAGGTTGACATCAACGTACTACACTGACATTGTAGAGAAATTCTTCTCTCCCACAGGATCGATCAAAGTTCTTTCCAGATCCTTAGGACCACCTTGTGGTTAGTATTCTTTCAATATAGTCAGCCATACTGCAGTGGTACTTGGGAACCAGTACAAATGGGTTCACAAGGAAATAATTAAATTTCAAGCATGAGCATTTAGATTGAAGAAATCAGTTGATGCTACAAATTTGTACTTAATTTATTGTTTTATTGATGATCTAGACTTCACAAAATGATGGAGAAAATAATAATGTGGATTAAATTGAAAGTATGTTAATGATACATTTTTTTCCTCATCTGGCTCTGAAGCATTTCCCAGCATACCTCTAGTTAGGAGCTATTGTATAGG
>NW_020948673.1:0-1305 GCF_900497805.2 Vombatus ursinus
TCTCTCTCTCTCTCTCTCTCTCTCTCTCTCTCTCTCTCTCTCTCTCTGTCTGTCTGTCTTTCTATCTCATCAGCTCATTACTATTGCAAAAAAAAAAAAATGATAAAAAGAACCTGAAACACAAATGTCTGAGCACAGTCAATTTATTAGCAAGGTTAGCAATTACCAATAAAAAACAAGCTCTTCAGTAGCCCAGGATGCACTGACAATCAGAGCAGCTCCTTTATACAGTTTGTTACATAAGGTTACAGAAGCAATCTAGTGATGTACATTATGCAAATCTGTGATTGGTCACACAGAGAAGAAGGGTGGGCTTTGCTTGTCTTGTCTCAGAGAGCATATTTCCATAACTCAGGGTAACAGGGAAAATACAGAGTTGATTCATATCTCTTGAAAAATCTTATGGTAGGTAAGCATTCTATGACCACGTTGACTCATCTCTGCCAATGGTCAGCAGAAATTCAGAGATTTGAGTCTCTGTGGTGGGCCTTAAGCCTAGAAGAGCAGTGAAGTTAAACTTTTACAAATTTTACCAATGAGTCTTATACAATTAAGTCTATGTTTGATCCACAAATATTGATTCCAGTGATTAGATACAATTGTCAATCAGTAATCAACAATGCAAAATAAAGTGGGCCATCAGTTTTCAATTTCACATAACCCTCTGAATAGAGCTGTTCCTGGACAATCAACTTACATGCTTATGGCAAAGCACATGCCTAAGGTTCTCCCAGTGTGGTCAAGAGATCAATCTCTAGCTCCTAGTAAATAATTTGTTACCAAATACAGGAAAGCCTTTATTTCATCCCACAGAAAAATCAGAAGATATGAAAAATCCAGCAATGGAACACCTATTCAGGCACAGAAATAAATAAAGCACCAAAAGAACAGATTAGCTAGAAAGGAATTGATGTTGAGGTTGACATCAACATACTACACTGACATTGTAGAGAAATTCTTCTCTCCCACAGGATCAATCAAAGTTCTTTCCAGATCCTTAGGACCACCTTGTGGTTAGTATTCCTTCAATATAGTCAGACATACTGCAGGGGTACTTGGGAACCAGTACAAATGGGTTCACAAGGAAACAATTAAATTTCAAACATGAGCATTTAGATTGAAGAAATCAGTTGATGCTACAAATCTGTACTTAATTTATTGTTTTATTGATGATTTAGACTTCACAAAATGATGGAGAAAATAATAATGTGGATTAAATTGAAAGTATGTTAATGATACATTTTTTTCCTCATCTGGTTCTGAAGCATTTCCCAGCATACCTCTAGTTAGGAGCTATTGTATAGG
>NW_020948674.1:0-3780 GCF_900497805.2 Vombatus ursinus
GGTACAGAAATCTATCCTGCCCTACAGGAAAATTGAAGGGGAAGGGGGAGGAGAGATAGCAGGGAAAGCAGACTAGGGGAAGGGGTATTCAGAATGCATGCCATCTTGGGGTGGGGGAGGGGTGAGATAGGGTGAAAATTTGGAACTCAAAATCTTGTGGAAGTAAATGTTGAAAATTAAAAATAAAAAAGTTAAAATAAAAAAGCAAACGAACAAACAAACAAAAATAAAAGAAAGTGCATCCTAAAAAGTGCATCTATTTGTAATTGCCACTGAATGTACTAGGGACATAAGCCAAAAGACTATTAGAGTTGTATCCTTGGATAGAACAATTCACCAGAGCTGTTTTCCTTAAAGGAAAAGTAACTTTGGTTTAATGAGTAATCACTTGTTTTGAAATGAGATTTTTACCTCAGAAGGAAATATGATGTACTTTATAAAGCCATGGCATGCAGTGAAATTAGAAAGTGAGAGAGAAGGGAAAAAAAGAGGGAGAATGTGTCTGATTATAAGATCATAAGTTTTGTTTGTTATTTTTTTTTGCCACTGGAGGGTCCTTAGTGATCAAATAATCACAGGATCAGAATCTCAGACCAACCAAAACCTAAACAAAAATCTTCTCTTCTGCATTTATGATAATAGTTCTTTCAGCTTTTTCATGAATTCCTATGAACAGAGGGAACATACTACTTTTTGAGACAACTTATTGCATTTTGGAGCAACTTTAATTATTAGGAATTTTTTCTCTCTCTCTCTACATCTTGCTATATAAATACTTGTTTTCCTTCCCCTTCCCCTTTAGAACACCTGAGAGCCTCAATTTTCAAAGGACAGCTTAAAGTGAGGGTCAGAGAGTTGAAAGTTTACACAGTAATAGAAAATTAATAAGTGAATATCATATTTGGGAGAAGTATTTTCCTGGTTGGCACCTTTTCTGAAACCAGAGAAATACTACAACTTGTAAATCAAGAAGGAAAACAAATGTATCAGCTCTCTAGCTTCAGACCTGATAAAAAATAGTTTACAAAGATGGAGTTACTTAAGCTGGGCTGAATTCTACCTTACCACCCTATTTGACATACTCCAGATGATCAATATCCTTTATAAAATGTGGACCGAAAGAACTGAACATAATGATCAACTGAACACAACTGCCCAACATAGGTCAGAGCACAATGGGGCCATGACCTTCCTAGAATTGGAAACTATGCCTTTTGTAATGGAATCTAATGTTTCCATAGTTTTTTAAGGGTACCTTAATCAAATATTGATTCATGGACTCTGCAGTCTTGTAAAACTCATATACTTTTTTCCAATTAATTTTTGTTTGTCTTTGTCTTCTCCATCTTGTACTAACAATTTTTTTAAACTTGAGTATAAGACTTTACAATTACCTTGATTAAATTTCATCAGATTCAATCCAATGTTTTAGTCTGTTGAGATTTTTTTTTAAGATCCTGACATTATCTATACAGGAGAAATTCCTCCTAGTTTCTTTTTTTTTTAAATCATCTTCAATTTTGATAAACATTTCATCTCTTCATTTTCCACCCACTGTACTCCTCTGAATATTTCCATTTGCCCCAGGAAATTCTACTCCTATAAGATCACTTTTGCACTGTAACTCATACCTAATCAGTGCCTTCTGCCCCTGGGGCCTCTCTTTCCTATTGAAGGGTAGAAAGCTTCCTCTAGAACCTCCATTTGAGGAGGGCACCAAGGCTAGTAGCTCTTCATTCCTACCCCTCCACTGCACTTCACCACGCCTCCAGCCAGATACCTTTCCTCTCCTGCCTCTCACAAATTTTCGGCTTTCATTTATATGTTGTCTTCCCTCATTAGAATATAAGCTCCCTGTGGGAAAAGCCTGGGTTTCTTTTTTTCTTTCCTATTAATATTCTCAGCACTTAGAAGAGAGTTTGACACATGATAAACCCATAATAAATGTTTGTTGACTTTATCCAAATTACTAATTAAACGTTAAATATCGCATAGCCAAGAACAGATCCCTAGATGCTCCATACTCCCTTCCAGGCTGACATAGGAATGTTAATGACTACTCCTTGAACCCAGCCCCTTCATTTTAAGGAGGAATGATAAAGTGAGACCCAGAGACTTGTCTAGCATCATATGGATTCTAGCTCAGATTCCTCAACTACCAACTCAGTCTCCTTTCTACTAACTCATATTAATGCTGACGTATGATCATAAGGAAAATTACAAGCTCCTAAAGGGCCTCACTTTCTCTAAAAAATCTGAGTCATGCTTATTTCATAGATATTTTGTGAAAGTATCTCAGAAATGCTGATCAAGCCATTTCAAACACTAGTAGAATTAAGTTATGAACAAAGCAAGATGTCAGGTCAAATTGAACTTTTTTTTTTAATCTGAAATTTTAATATGTCAAAGCATTTGCATGTCTCACACTCCCTAGTTCTGGCTAAACCAGGGAATCTTCTGAGCTCCATCCATCAGTATGCACAATGAGACTCAGAGATCTTACATCTGCACATTCTGAACTGTTTATTTTTCAGGAACTGCTGGCTCTAGGCCTCCTGCTAGAGAATTCCATTTGACAGAATCAGTTATGGTTGGCCTATTGTTTGGTACCATACCATGGGCCAGCTGCACATAATGCAATCCATTCTGGGACGTTTACTCTTGCCAACCTTTGTCATTGCATTGAATGGTTGACTCTGAGCAACAATCAGCTCAGTGCCCCAGAGTGCTATTTGGACTGCTGTCTTCATGAAAGCTGCTGCCCTTGACCCTGGAAAAGAATAGGTTTTTGCCAGCATAGCTGGAATCTGGAGAACCATTGCTCTGATTCCTGTTTAACTGATAGAAGGACCTGAGAAATGACACATATCTTTGAAACCTTGCTGGTAGATGGTAGGTCAATGATGCAAAGCTGGTAATGCATTCTCACAACCTGAGGTGGGTGTCCACCAACTCTAAATTAGTCCTGGAGCTGCTATTCTGAACATATTCATTGTGCTTTCCTTTGAAAAACCTCTTCTGGAATAGACTCTGTAGGACTCTTCTTTAAATATCTGTCAAGAAACCCTTGGGAAATCAATAGGAAAGGTAAGAGCTGGGGAATTACCTATACCGTGTATTTCCTTATTTTGGTTTTAAAGCATTAGAAGATTATATATTTATAGATTTGGAGCTCCAAGGGGCTACAGAGGTCATATAGTCCAATTCTCTTATTTTACAAGTGAGAAAATTGAAGCCCAGAAATTGACTCAACAAAGTCTCATGTAGAGGTATAAAAACAGTGCATGTCTTTCTCAAAAAAAAAAAGTCCACCAAAAATAATCTTAAGATGATAAGTATGTTTATTTATGTAGTGCTGCTTATCAAGATTCAAATACGTTAATATCTTCCTATTGATTAAAATGTTGAAGAACTTTCAATCACTCCCACTGGCTGCTAGGGAAGCCCATAATCCTGGCTTCTGCCTGTATTATGGAACTTCAGAATGAAATGCCAGAAAGAGAATAATGCCATTTCCTGGCTTTTTCTTTCTTTTTTTTTATTTTATGTTGTTATTTTTTTTAATTGAATGAGTTTTTATTTATTTTTTTGTTTTCAACATTTACTTCCACAAGATTTTGAGTTCCAAATTTTCACCCCATCTCTCTCCTCCCCCCACCCCAAGATGGCATGCATTCTGAAGACCCCTTCCCCTCATCTGCCTTCCCTTCCATCTCTCCCCTCCTTCTCTCATCCCCTTCCCCTTCAATTTTCCTGTAGGGCAGGATAGATTTCTGTACC
>NW_020948675.1:0-5144 GCF_900497805.2 Vombatus ursinus
GAAGGGGCTGTCTGAGTTTAGCACACCAAGGGGGAGGGAGTGACGTAGGAGGCTAGGACCGGATACAGGAAGGAGGCGTCTGGGATTAGTGCATAGACAGAGTACGTGACCTAGGAAGTCAGGAAGGAGGCGTCTGGGGTCAGTGCTACACAAAGGGACCCAGGAAGTCAGGAAGGTCACAGGAAGGAGGCTTCTGGGGTTGACGTTGCATATAGGGAGGGGACCAAGCAAAGGGAACTCAGTCCCCTGCCGTCCCAATCCCACGTGGTACCGCCCCTTGCCTCAGGAGCACAAGGTCCGGCTACTTCCTTGCACCCAGCTTATCTCACATAGCACTGCCCACTGCCTCAGGGCTTCTCCGTACCCAGCCCATCCCAGTTCACCATGACTCCGCCTACCACAGCCCCTGCCTCAACTTCCAAAAATACCCAGATCTTACCCTAATCTTGCCACAGCGCCCAACTGGCAACTGCCAACATCAGACAGTCCCTCACAATTCCCCCTTTTTGTTTAATAGAGGGGCGGAGACGGGGTCTCCATACTAAGCCTTTGGTTCTGAGTTCCTCTATAGAACCTCTAAGAATCCTAAGAAAACCTCCTAAAATAGTGGGTAGTAACAATAACAGTATAAATGCAAAAAGAGTTATAAATGCCCAATGGGTTACAAAGGAGGGGATGGGGAAAGACGTATGCTTAATCCAATCGCTAAGGTGATGAACAATATCATCAGTCTCGTGTTGGTGCCAAGTGTCAGATATGTTCTGCGCCAGTCTAATTAACACCCGTAAAGCCTGGAGTACAGAGGAAAGATTTGTAGCCTGGATCTGGGAAAGGGCACGGGTATCATTACATAAAATAGAAAAGAAAAGAGAGTGTCATTTATGCTTTGTGAAACGGTGTCGCAAGTGGCGTTATGGTTTAAGGGTGTTACACAAATGGATCAATATCAGCCATCGCATGGCAACTGCTGTCTCAATTCCAGCCACATAAGTTCATTCCCAATGTCCTGAGTAGCCAATGCTACTTTTTTGAATCTGCTCCTCCAGCTGCTGATCAATATCAGCCTGCACTTGGAGGGCTTGGGCGAATTTATTGGCCAGTTCCTCTATTTTTGAGGCAAGCAATTGCTGTCCACTATATAAGTCCTGTATCTGGAACTCCTCGAAGATGGATGCTGCCAACGCAAGTGCCCCAGCCATTCTCTCGTGTCTCCCAGGGCACTGGAGCTGACGCAACCTGTAGCAAAGTCCTGATCGCGCAAAAAGTGAAAACAGTTTACTCAGTTTAGTCATCCTAACTGTCTTTTCTTTCTGCTCTCTCTGAATTTTCTGTTGACTGTGTTTCTTCTCCCGTCCTTGTTGTCTCTCCCGGGGCTTCTTCAACTCGTTTTGTTCTTTTTTCTGGTACCCAGCGGCTCTGGCCATCAGAATCTGTAAGACATAAATACCCCGGCCCTCTCCACAACACTACTGATGGGCCTTGCCAGTTTCCTTCATTGTCCTTCCAGAGGACTTTCTGGTTAAGGGATGGTGCATGTAGTGCTGTTTTTAAGGGGCCAGATGAATTACAAGTGGGTGGTGTTATAGCTGTAGCATGCTAGGGGATAGGCCCGTGTCTCTATCTAGACAGAGAAAATTGTATGTATATAAAGCTTTATCCACATCTGCTTGGGTAGGCCACCGCCCAGAGCCCCGACCTCCTACTCCTCCTTTTTGTTTACTGAGGGTAGCTTTCAAGGTACGATGGGCTCGCTCAACAATAGCCTGATCTGTGGGGTTATAGGGGATCCCTGTAACATGCTTAATGCCAAAGGATGTAAAAAAGGCAGTCATTTGTGTAGATAAATAGGCAGGCCCATTGTCAGTTTTAATGACGTGAGGGATCCCCACAGAGGCAAAACAATGGTACAGATGCTTAATAACTGATGGGGTGTTCTCCTTACTGGATACAGTGGCCATTATAAATTTGGAAAAAGTATCAATGCAGACATGGATAGTGACACGGCCAAGGTGAGTGACATCCATTTGCCACAAGTCATTGGGAAAAAGACCTTGTGGGTTAATCCCCTTACTGGATGGAGGGGGGAGAAAAGGAACACAGTGCACACATCGCCTCACAATTTGTCGAGCCTGTTCACGAGTTAAACCATACAGGCGTCTCAGGGAGCTCGCTGGTAGGTGTAAAAAATCATGGGCTTGTTCAGGAGGGGTGAGGACTGGCAGTAGGGAGCACTGTAAGGCACGATTCACTACATCATTGCCTTCAAAAATGCCTCCTGAGGTGGACTGATGAGAATAAACATGGAGAATGTAGAGGGGGTTGTTTCGCTGCAACAAAATTTGCTGTAATTCCCTCAGGAGAGAGGATATGGTGGACTTATGAGGTTGGAAGACGGCGTCCTCTATGCATTTAAGAACCTTTACTGCATATAGACTATCAGAGATTATGTTTATAGGCTCAGGATATTTACGGCAAGCATGGAGGATGGCAAAGAGCTCATTTTTCTGGGTAGAGTCATAGGGAGTTTCTAATACTGTTATTTCCTTGGAGGCTTCATGATAAATAGAGGCCTTATTGTTTTTTGTAGCATCAGTGAAAACATTTGAGCCTTGAACAGGTTCCCCCAAAACCTTTTGTTGGGGTGGTACTAAGGTTATTTGCTCTAACATAGGGAGAAGCAGGCAGGAGGAATGAGGACTTATCTCGGCCCATTGGGAGCAATGTGCCCAAGACCAATAGGTTTGCATAATGGCTTCTCGCTGTCCAGGTTCAAAAATCGAGTAAAGTAAAGGTCGCTGCCCAAACAAGTGGACAGCCCTTTGTACTGCAGCTAAGGCTAGTTCCCCTAACATCTCATAATAATTTGGCAGTACCTTGTGAGCCTTCTTTGCATATTCAAATTCTAACAATTTGGGACCTTGGTGTATAACACAAAAAGGACTCTGTTGATTGACCAAGGAGACCTCTATTCTACCTTTGGGGTCCCATCTGGCGGTCTGGGCCTGGGCAGCAAGTGAGAATATTTGGGACACTGCTGCCTTAGCAGCAGGAGTCCATGCCCGAGGGGAGTTTAAATCTGAATTTCCTTTTAATATATCATATAAAGGCTGCATTACAGCAGGAGGAATGGGTGTGCGGGCCCTGAGCCATTGGATCTGTCCCACTAACTTTTGAAAGTGATTCAAGGTGGTTATCTTATCAAGCCCTAGTTCAGGAATTTGATTGCTAATAGAAACAGCCTCCATACGAAGGCCTAGGTATATAAGTGGGTAATTTTGTTGGACTTTGTCAGGGGCCACCACCAAACCATAATGAGCAAGTGCAGAGACGGTTTCTTTTACTAATCTTGCTAGTGTCTCATCACTGCTAGTGGCTAATAAAATATTGTCCATATAGAGAAGTATTGTGGCTTTAGGCCATTTGTCCCTGATAGGGTCCAGCACTCTTCCCACATAAGCCTGACATAAGGTGGGACTGCAGCACATTCCTTGGGGCAGGACCTTCCACTGATATCTTAAATCTGGTCCTGCATTATTGATAGTGGGTATGGTAAAGGCAAATCTCTTTCTATCTTCTGGGGATAATGGGATACAGAAAAAACAATCTTGGATGTCTATGACTGTCACAGGCCATCCAGAAGGCACTAAATTAGGAGAGGGGAGGCCAGGCTGTAGGGTTCCCATGGGCTCTAGGGTGGTGTTAACCGCCCTGAGATCTATTAACATTCGAAATTTCCCTGATTTCTTTTTTATTACAAACACTGGGCTGTTCCAGGGGCTGGACGTGGGCTCAATGTGCCCCTCCTGTAACTGGTGCTGCACTATATTACGTAAAGCCTGGGCTTTCTCTGCAGGGAGGGGCCATTGGGGTACCCAGACTGGGTTATTAGATCTCCATGTTAGAGGAGTGGGTCTGATACAATAAAATTTCTCTTGTTGACCAACGGCCCCAATTAAAAATCCTGCGGGGGTGATATATAAACAGATGCACCACAAGCCTTCAAAATATCCCTTCCCCATAAATTGTATCTCAAACCAGCAACCACCGGGGTCGATTTGGAAAATTCCCTTGCTGTAAAGGGGAAGTCCGAACCACCGGGTAAAAGTCGGAGATTTTCCTGATGCAGCCCCGAGGGCGCATTCTGAGGGGGTGGAGCTTCCATCTGGTAAGCTTGTTGAGGGGCCCTCCTTGCCCCGCCTCCCAACTGGTTTGCTGCATTCTTTAGCATAATGGCCAGATTTGTTACAATTGTAACAAATTACCTTGGGGCGGGCTCCACCAGGTTTCTGGCTGCATTGCGCCTTGAACTGACCGGCTTTTCTGTATAGATAGTACAATTTAGTTTCTTTTGTTTTCAGCACTTCTGAGAGTCCTCTCCAAGCGGCTGCCTGTAGGCGGGCCACGAAATCCAGGAAGGGTTTATCAGGACCTTTTTTAATCTTGGTCAGGGAGGGCCTTTGTTTCCCCAAAGCCTGAATCTTACAAAAAGCCCATAGGGCACATTGGGAAACAGCTGCAAACACTGTATTTAGTGCCTCTTTTAACTCCTTAAATTTCTTCCATTCTAAAGGGGCCCAGGTCCTCCCTCCGTCGGTTAAGTGTGGGGGAGGGGGCTGTCCCTCCGCGTGGCTTTCCTTGCTACGGTTTCCTGCTCTCTTTTTACTCCTGCTCTCCCGCTCCTGCCCTCCTGCCCGGCCTTGCTTTCTTTTCTCCTGCTTATTTTCCCATTCCCTGTTTCCAGTGTCCTCTGTCTCACTCCCTGGGTCTGTCTCACTCCTAGATTCTTCCTCACTACTGATTTCCGCTTCTTTCACTCTTTTATACACTTCTTTCCCTTGCACCTCCCGATCCGGGACCTTAACAAACAACTGTCCCATCTTTCTTCCTTCACCCTATCGGCTAAGGGTCTCGTCTCTCTTCCCGCAACCAGACCAGCTGGTCCACGGGGCCTCTGGCCTATTTCCTCGGGCCCCACGTTGGGCGCCACTTGTACTGGCCGCGCCGACCTTCTCCTCCTATAAGGAGCAGGCTGCCAGAGTCATACTCACTCTCGAGTCTTCGGTCCTCAGCTGGATAAACACACAGAGACGAGCCATTGGGAGGCGCCAACACCAGAGCTTTATTCAGAGGCCATCACAGCAAGC
>NW_020948676.1:0-1533 GCF_900497805.2 Vombatus ursinus
TCCAAGTCAAATCAATTAACAAGTATGTATTAAATGGAGACTTCAAACTCTCCACTTAAGAAGGCCTAAGCTAGCTATCATGTCAATTTTTTAATTCCTTTAATTCCTGCTCTGTACTCTTTTGTACTCCCTTGAAATTTTCCATAATTCCTCCTCAATGGGAACTCCTTCCCACTTTTTAAGCTTTTTGTGTGTTTAGTTTTCCTCCATTAGATTTTAAGCTCCTTGAAAGCAGTGACTTTCTTTCTCTTTTATGAATTTGTATCTTCAGCATATTTGTATCTCCAGTGCTTAGCACAATGGTTGGCATATAGCAGGCATTTAAAAATATTTATTGATTGGCTATTTTCCAAGCACTGGAAAGAGAGTACAAATGAATAAATAGATCCATGAATCAGCTACTCAGAGATAATTGAATTCTTTTTGTTGATGAGATCACCAACTTAGATGTTATAGAGCAAGAAAAGAAGAGAGCTAAGAACAGAGCCTTGGAAGATGACATCCTTGGTAACCAAGTACATTGGATACTGTCTCAGTGAAGGTCCAGCAAAGTCCAGGTGAGAGGAAATGAGGGCCTGAACTAGGATGGTACCCATAGTCAGAAGTTGTTCAATGTAAGAGATATTGTGGAAATAGAAATGACAATGTTGGACAATTAATAGAATATGGAGAGTGAGGGAGAATAAGCTGCATATACATGTTCATTCAGACAAATTTTGGAAAGGTAAGATATTCATTCTATGAGCAAAAGAAAGAGGAATAAATAGGAGAGAGAGAGAGAGAGAGAGAGAGAGAGAGAGAGAGAGAGAGAGAGAGAGAGAGAGAGAGAGAGAGAGAGGAGGTTCCAGGCTCCACTGGGGACCAACTCCAGACATGAAGAGAGACAAACTTTGAAAATGGAAGACATGTAGAAGAAGGAGGATCCTCATCATGCCTCTAGTTATCAACTTGCTTCCCTAGAGAATCTGGGGAATTTCACTTCTGGTTTAAATAGAAGCTACTTTCTCTGTTCAAGGTGAGATGCATCTCATTCTGAACTACAGAGCTTGTTATTTTTTTGGGATATTCTAATCTATAGAACCTTCCAATTTCTGTTTACTATCTGAGTGGTTAAATGGATTTTAATTTACAATTTAGTATTTATTATGGCATTTGGTATGAAAGACAAGGCTGGTGGTTATAAATTTGAGGTAACATTCTCCTTTAGTGGATAGTAACTATGGAAATGACTTTTTTAAGCCCAAATCATGCTCCTAGACCATCAATATTTGGGGAAAGGGGTGGAAGATGAAATTCTAGTCTAGTATCCCTCTCTCAGGGAGAAGAATGGCCAGCTTTGTAGGCCATTCTCCTACTCCCCTCCTGGAAGGAATCAACAATTTTCCCTAGAGAGGATTGTACAAGATTCCAGAGATTTCTAGTAATCCCTCCCTTGAAGCTATCCATCTATATGTTTAGACATCCCATATGGATAACACATTAACATGTGGGAATGAGCAACACATAACTTACATAGCTACAAAGTGATGCCTA
>NW_020948677.1:0-2104 GCF_900497805.2 Vombatus ursinus
TGATCATTGTGCCCATTCTAAAGATGGAAAGACTGAGGACCCAGGAAGCCAAATTGTCTCCCTTGTGTATGACTGTCTCCTAGAATCTTCATTATTTTTCTTCTGGGCTAACCAAAGACATTACATAATAGAACAGAGAATTCTGCCTAGAAAAAGGCTTTCAGATCGATTTTTGGATCTTACAGCCTTTTGGGGAGAGAGACTATTTTATGTCCTTTCCTTATATTAACAACAAGAAAGAAAAAGAAAAAAAAGAATTTGGATAATCATAGATTTAGAGCCAAAAGAGAATGCAAAGACCATGTGGTCAAACCCTTTCGTTTTACAATTGAGGAAACCGAGACCCAGGGAGGTTAGGTAACCTGAACCAAGGTCAAAGAAGACGTGGGCACATAGGTGACAAGTGACCAAATCCAGGTGTTCTGACTCCTGTTAGGTTGAGGTTCTGGCAGCCAAGAGAGATGGTCCCACTTGGCAGGCCACTGTGCTGTCATTGGGCTTTTCATACTGAGTCACAAAATATTCCAGCTGGATGGGCCCTTATAGATCAAGCAACCCATTCCCTTCATTTTATAGAGGAAAAGACTGAGGCCTGAAGAAGGTAAGTGACTTACCCAAGGTCACAGTGAAAGTTAGTGGCAGAGTTGAATAATTAGGGAGTGGATTTCAGGCGACTTCCCCGGGGCAGTTTCCTCCATTTTGCACTCATCTGTGTTCAGATCCCAGCTTGGACTGGGAGCTCGGACGAGTCTCTTTGACCTCACTAGGCCTCAGTTTCCCTTTCTGTAAAATGAAGGGCTTGGACAAAGTGACCTCTCAGGTCTCTTACAGTTCTAAACTATATGGATGCCCCCCATCCTTAAAGGGTCAATCCCTGGCTTGGTAAGTTCCATATGAAAGTTTCACTCCCATCTCCCAGATGAGGTTCTCAGACTTGATGGTCCTGGGGTGATAGAGCTGGAAGGATCTCAGGGAGAGATCATCCAGGCAGTTCTCCACCCCCTTGTTTCACTGATGAGGGAAACAGGGCCTCTGTTGGAGAAGTGAAATGACTTGCCCAAAGTCACTCGGAGAACAAATTATTACCAGACTTGAACCCAGATCTTCTGCCTCCAAATCCAGGGTTCAAATCCTCAGACACTTATTAACTGCCATGGCCCAGGGAAAATCGCTTGATCCCTCTGAGCCTCAGTTTTCTCATCTTCTAAAATGAAAGGGTTGGATTTGACATGACTCCCAGTGTTGCCTCCAGTTCTAATTCTAAGATCCCTATGAATTATAACACTTTGCTGCATCTCTGTTCTTTTAGGTGGCTTAAAAAACAAAAGTCTTCAGCTCCACTGTTAACAGCATAGCCTTGTTTGGCCAGAAAAGTGACTTTCCTGCATGCGTATCAGGCTGGAGCAGTGTTCGGCTTTTGCCAAATGCATTAAATTATGGCATCTGTAGGACAAATTGGTCCCATCTTGTGTCTGCAGCTCTTGATGTCCCGCCAGGCAGGACTTTGAAACAGCCTTTTACTGCTCAGTTCCAAGACATCCACCCTTTCCCCAAGACCTTTTCGCTAGAAGACCATGAATGCAAATAAACAGCCCCGGGGCTTTGAAGCATCCTTGCCACAGGACTGAGAGTACCTGGCTCCTGCTGAGTGCCTCAGCTGTCTCTGATCAGGTGTGAGAATCATTGCCCTAAGCCAGATGGGCAGGGGGGAAAGGGCAGCATACCATCAGTGCATGCAGTGAATAGATGGTTTTTTTTGTCATTAAAAATAGGCAGACCACCCACAGTCCAGGCCCTCTGCCTTCACCTTGTCGCTTAAACATCAGAAATAGCCAGCCGACAGAGAGACTTCTGATGGATCTGGCTTAGTGAGGGCGCTTGGGGGCCAGGCTAGAAAGAGGTTGTCATAAAGTCATCCTTTCATAGCTACAAGGGACCTCAGAGGCCATCTAGTGCACATACTGCTCCCATTTTACAGGAGAGCAAGCTGAGGCCCAAACGGTTTAATAGTTAAGGTCACACAGGTAGTAAGTGGAAGAACTGAGATTTGAACTCAGATCCTAATGCTAAATTCAACACTCTCTCCCTTTCTCTCTCTCTCTCT
>NW_020948678.1:0-2104 GCF_900497805.2 Vombatus ursinus
AGAGAGAGAGAGAGAAAGGGAGAGAGTGTTGAATTTAGCATTAGGATCTGAGTTCAAATCTCAGTTCTTCCACTTACTACCTGTGTGACCTTAACTATTAAACCGTTTGGGCCTCAGCTTGCTCTCCTGTAAAATGGGAGCAGTATGTGCACTAGATGGCCTCTGAGGTCCCTTGTAGCTCTGAAAGGATGACTTTATGACAACCTCTTTCTAGCCTGGCCCCCAAGCGCCCTCACTAAGCCAGATCCATCAGAAGTCTCTCTGTCGGCTGGCTATTTCTGATGTTTAAGCGACAAGGTGAAGGCAGAGGGCCTGGACTGTGGGTGGTCTGCCTATTTTTAATGACAAAAAAAACCATCTATTCACTGCATGCACTGATGGTATGCTGCCCTTTCCCCCCTGCCCATCTGGCTTAGGGCAATGATTCTCACACCTGATCAGAGACAGCTGAGGCACTCAGCAGGAGCCAGGTACTCTCAGTCCTGTGGCAAGGATGCTTCAAAGCCCCGGGGCTGTTTATTTGCATTCATGGTCTTCTAGCGAAAAGGTCTTGGGGAAAGGGTGGATGTCTTGGAACTGAGCAGTAAAAGGCTGTTTCAAAGTCCTGCCTGGCGGGACATCAAGAGCTGCAGACACAAGATGGGACCAATTTGTCCTACAGATGCCATAATTTAATGCATTTGGCAAAAGCCGAACACTGCTCCAGCCTGATACGCATGCAGGAAAGTCACTTTTCTGGCCAAACAAGGCTATGCTGTTAACAGTGGAGCTGAAGACTTTTGTTTTTTAAGCCACCTAAAAGAACAGAGATGCAGCAAAGTGTTATAATTCATAGGGATCTTAGAATTAGAACTGGAGGCAACACTGGGAGTCATGTCAAATCCAACCCTTTCATTTTAGAAGATGAGAAAACTGAGGCTCAGAGGGATCAAGCGATTTTCCCTGGGCCATGGCAGTTAATAAGTGTCTGAGGATTTGAACCCTGGATTTGGAGGCAGAAGATCTGGGTTCAAGTCTGGTAATAATTTGTTCTCCGAGTGACTTTGGGCAAGTCATTTCACTTCTCCAACAGAGGCCCTGTTTCCCTCATCAGTGAAACAAGGGGGTGGAGAACTGCCTGGATGATCTCTCCCTGAGATCCTTCCAGCTCTATCACCCCAGGACCATCAAGTCTGAGAACCTCATCTGGGAGATGGGGGTGAAACTTTCATATGGAACTTACCAAGCCAGGGATTGACCCTTTAAGGATGGGGGGCATCCATATAGTTTAGAACTGTAAGAGACCTGAGAGGTCACTTTGTCCAAGCCCTTCATTTTACAGAAAGGGAAACTGAGGCCTAGTGAGGTCAAAGAGACTCGTCCGAGCTCCCAGTCCAAGCTGGGATCTGAACACAGATGAGTGCAAAATGGAGGAAACTGCCCCGGGGAAGTCGCCTGAAATCCACTCCCTAATTATTCAACTCTGCCACTAACTTTCACTGTGACCTTGGGTAAGTCACTTACCTTCTTCAGGCCTCAGTCTTTTCCTCTATAAAATGAAGGGAATGGGTTGCTTGATCTATAAGGGCCCATCCAGCTGGAATATTTTGTGACTCAGTATGAAAAGCCCAATGACAGCACAGTGGCCTGCCAAGTGGGACCATCTCTCTTGGCTGCCAGAACCTCAACCTAACAGGAGTCAGAACACCTGGATTTGGTCACTTGTCACCTATGTGCCCACGTCTTCTTTGACCTTGGTTCAGGTTACCTAACCTCCCTGGGTCTCGGTTTCCTCAATTGTAAAACGAAAGGGTTTGACCACATGGTCTTTGCATTCTCTTTTGGCTCTAAATCTATGATTATCCAAATTCTTTTTTTTCTTTTTCTTTCTTGTTGTTAATATAAGGAAAGGACATAAAATAGTCTCTCTCCCCAAAAGGCTGTAAGATCCAAAAATCGATCTGAAAGCCTTTTTCTAGGCAGAATTCTCTGTTCTATTATGTAATGTCTTTGGTTAGCCCAGAAGAAAAATAATGAAGATTCTAGGAGACAGTCATACACAAGGGAGACAATTTGGCTTCCTGGGTCCTCAGTCTTTCCATCTTTAGAATGGGCACAATGATCA
>NW_020948679.1:0-4606 GCF_900497805.2 Vombatus ursinus
TTCAGATGAAGAAATTAAAGCTGTCTATAGTCATATGAAAAAATGCTATAAATCACTATTGATTAGAGAAATGCAAATCAAAACAGCTCTGAGGTACCACATCACACCTATCAGATTGGCCAACATGACAAAACAGGAAAATGATAAATGTTGGAGAAGATGTGGGAAAATTGTTGCATTGTTGGTGGAGTTGTGAACTGATCCAACCAGTTTGGAACTATGCCCAAAGGGCTATAAAAATGTGCATACCCTTTGACCCAGCAATAGTACTTCTAGGGCTATATCCCAAAGAGATCATAAAAATAGGAAAAGGACCCAGTTGTACAAAAATATTTATAGGAGCTCTTTGTTTAGTGGCAAAGAATTGGAAATTGAGGGGATGCCTATCAGTTGGGGAATGGCTGAACAAGTTGTGGTACATGAATATAATGGAATACTATTGTGCTATAAGAAATGATGAGCAAGCAGACTTCAGAAAAACCTGGAAAGACTTGTATGGTCTGATGCTGAGTGAAGGGAGCAGAACCAAGGAAATGTACACAGTAACAGCCACGTTGTTCGATGACTAACTTTGACAGACTTAGCTCTTATCGGCAATGCAAGGATCTAAGACATCTCCGAGTCTCATGATGGAAAATGCTATCAGGGCAGCTAGGTGGTGCAGTGGATAGAGCACTGGCTCCGAAGTCAGGAGGACCTGAGTTCAAATCCAGCCTCAGACCAAACACTTGACACTTACTAGCTGTGTGACCCTGGGCAAGTCCCTTAACCCCAATTGCCTCACCAAAAAAAAAAAAAAGAAAAAGAAAATGCTATCCACATCCAGAGAAAGAATTATGGACTTTGAATGCAGATCGAAGCATATTATTTGCTCTTTTTTTTTCTTTTTTGTTTTGTTTCTTCTTTCTTGTGATTCCTCCTATTGGTTCTAATTCTTCTTTACAACATGCCTAATGTGAAAATATGTTTAATAGGAATGTACGATATAGAGCCTTTCTATATCAGATAGTACGTTTTCTTGGGGAGGGAGAAAGGGAAGGAGGGGGAGAAAATTTAAAACTCAAAAGCTTATGGAAGTGATTGTTGAAAACTAAAACTAAATTAATTAATAAAAATTTTTTTTTAAAAAATGAAGGACAAGCAACATACTCATTGGGAACATTGCTGGGAGGAAGCCATTGAAGGGGAAACATTCCTAGAAAAGTGATAGAGCTATATCTAATGTTGAGGTATTTTGCCAGAAGTGCTATTTCTGGTTGGCTTCTCCAACTCACAAAAAGGTACAGATTCTTTGATACTACTTTCCAGAATAGATGATCATTTATACTAGGAAACCCAACTGAGCAATGATTCAGTAGTAGGATGAAGGGGGCAAATAGGAGTGATTGAACCACCCTAATGATCACACATTCTGTTAAACACTGAGGTTGAACTAAAGTGATTTCAACTCTACATCCTATGATTCTAGGTGAGATTTGAGCTAAGTAAGGTTTATACAGGTGGGAGGAAGAAACGCTTAAGTGTATCAACAAAATATGTAAAGGCAGGAACAAGTAGACTGGGATGTGTACAGGGGAGAGTGAAGTGAGGTCTAGCTTGAAAGTAGCAGAGAGAGTATGTTGGGGAATAAGGTTGTGGGACAGATTATGGATGACAAACAGAATGGAGAGAAAAAAATTATTGAACTTGCAAAACCTTTGACTCAGTGATATCAATACCAGGTCCATACCTCTCAAAGAGATAAAAGAAAGAGGAAAAAGATCCATCTGCACAAAAACATTTATAGAAGCTCTTTTTCTGATGGCAAAGAATTGGAGACTGAGAGGGTACCATGGGAGTAGCTGAACAAGTTATGATATATGTATGTATATGATGGTATATGATGGAATGCTATCATGTAAGAAATGAAGGGGATGGTTTTAGAAAATCTTGAGAAGACTTAAATGAACTGATACAAAGTGAAGTTAGCAGAATCAGGGGAACAATCTATGCAATAACAGTGTTGTAAAGATAAAAACTTAGGAATTCTGATCAACTAAACAGAGTTCCAGAGCACTCATGAAAAAATACGCTATCTACCTCCAGTAGAGAGGTAATGGACTCAGAGTGCAGACTGAAGTATTTTCTTAGGGGGAAGGGGAGGGAACATGGCTAATGAGGGAATTTGTTTTGCTTGACTATACATATTTGCAACGGGTTTTATTTTCTTGCTTTCTCGGGGTTTGGAGGAGAGGAAGTGGGAGGGAGAGAATTTGGAACTGAAAATCAAATTGAATTAAAAAAAAAAGAAACAGAATGGGGACAGATTATGGATGGCAATGAGAGCCAAAAAGAAGAGCTTGACCTTACATGGTACTCAGAGAACCACTGTAGTTTATTTCGTAGGGGAGTAATAAGATGGTATGAAAGCATGAAAGCACAACTTTGGCAATACTACATAAAAAGAATTGGAAGACGGGGGAGCCTGAAGGCAAAAAACATCAACTGTGAGACTTTTTGATGGAGTGACTGTTAGAGTAAATTAGATATGAGATGACAAAAATTTGAATTAGGGTGATGGGTCTGGAAATGGAGAGCCAAGGGCAGAAACAGAAAAACAACAACAACATCAAAACATGGTATAGTAGGGAGAGCACTGAATTTGGAGTTAGAAGATCTGAGTTTAAATCCAAACTCTGCTACTTACTAAATGTGTGATGTTAGGCAAGTCACTTAACCTCTCCAGACCTCTGTTTCCTCATCTATAAAATTAGGGAGTTGGACTAAATTAGACTTGCAGCTGAGTAGGCTTGTGAGCTGGAACCAGATTAAATTATAATTGTGAAATGTTTAACAAAATAAATAAAAATACAATACAACATGAATAATGTTAATTTGTGATTTTTGAAATCAATATGCAGCCTGCAGAGATCCATTTCTTTTTGAACTTGACACCACTGTCCCTTCCAACTCTATAAGCCTGGGAAGCAAGCCTCAGAATAGACTGGATAGAAAGGAATGAAGAAGAGGAGAGAGACAAAGATAGCTTGGAGGTATCAAGCCTGGGAGACTAAAATAATAGGGACAACTGACTGGATAGTTGGGAAAAGGAGCCAGTTCAAGCCAATTCAACAAGCACTAAGTAAGAGGTTACTACTGAGTAGGTTGGGAATGAGGGGAAGATAATACATTTATTTTTGGATAAATATATTCATAGAATGTTTAAGTCAAAACTACTTCATTTCACTAGCCAGGAAACAAACCCAGAGGGGTTGTTTTATTTTTGAGATTCATATCTAATTGGACATATCCTGTAGGAAGTTATAAATATGGGATGAGAGAGAATGCCAATAAGAAGGAGGACTTGAGTTATAAATCTGAGGCATCAGCACAGTGGGGCAGTGAAAGTAGAGAAAGAAGACTAGGGGGGAGGCTGAGAGTCAAACTTTGGGGAGCACCCACAGTTGAAGGACAAGAACAAGAAGTAGAACCAGCTAGATTGTGTATTACCCTACTAGAAAATGTTGGAGAGGAGTTTGAAAGAAACTATGTAATTTCAGTTCAGCGTATTCTCTGTTCAGTTAGTCTGTCATTATTATTATTGTTATTATTATTATTATTATTTTTGGTTTGTTTTTTAGCGAGGCAATTAGGGTTAAGTGACTTGCCCAGGGTCACACAGCTAGAAAGTGTCAAGTATCTGGTCTGAGACCAGATTTGAACTCAGGTCCTCCTGACTGCAGGGCCAGGGCTCTATCCACTACACCACCTAGCTGTCCCACTCTGTCATTATTTTTATGAGAAGCTGGCACACTTCTTTTTGTTGGGTCTTTTCAGTCATGTCTGACTCTTCATGACTCCATTTTGGGGTTTTCTTGGCAGAGATACTGGAGCAGTTTGTCATTTCCTATTCCAGTTCAATTTACAGATGAGGAAACTGAGGCAAGCAGGGTTAAGTGACTTGCCCAAGGTCACACAGCTAATGAGTATCTGAGACTGGATTTGAACTCATGAAGATGAGTCTTACTGATTCCTAGTCCAGTGCTCTATCCACTTTACCATCTAGCTGCCCTACTGGCACACAGTAAGTGCTTAATTAATGCTTATTAACTGACTGAAGGTTATTTTTTCAAAAATTAAAGAATCCTACTACATAGGTGCTTACATTAATATTTTGAGAATTTGGGGGAAGATTATTTATGGTTTTTTTTTCTAAAGAAAAAGGTTTATAAATCATACAATCTCAGAGTTGAAAGGACCTTAAAGGTTATCTAGTCCAATCTGCACCTGAACAGGAATCCTGTTTATAAGTAGCTATCCAGTCTCCACTTGAAGTTGTCCCATGTAGAGGAACTCAGTACCTCCTGAGTAGTTCATTCCATAGCTCTAATTATTAAGATGTTTTTTGTGATATCAAACTGATGTTTGCTTCTCTGAAGTTTCTGTCTATTGGTCCTAGCTCTGCCCTCTGGGGCTAAGCAAAATGCATCTTTCTCCCACATTATAGCTTGTTACATTCTTTTCCTCTGGGCTTGGGGGAGGAAGAGTTTACATTTTTTTGTTTTCAAAGTTTACTTTTATGTGTGTGTGTGTGTGTGTGTGTGTGTGTGTGTGTGTGTGTATGAAC
>NW_020948680.1:0-1256 GCF_900497805.2 Vombatus ursinus
CATAACTGGTGGATACATAGAGAAAGTCCCAAACATGCACCATGTGTGACACCTGTGGGCTCCCCCTCCCCCCTCCCCAGTCATCCAGGGCTGTGGGGTTGGGCAGGGGTGGAGCATCCTCCCGTCTCTCCTTGTTCAAGTCCCGCTGGATCTTTACAACTTTGTTACATTTGTTTTGGATTTTTCAGTGTGTGCTTGTCCTTCCCTTTGCATTGTTGGAGTTACTGTGCGTGTTGTTTTCTTGGTTCTGCTGACTCCACTCTGCATCAGCTCACAAAGCTCTTTCCAGGCCTCTCTGTACTCATCATATGCATCATTTCTTACAGCACAATAATATTCCATTACATTCATGGACCACAATTTGTTTAGCCATTCCCCAAAAGATGGGCATTGACTTTGTTTCCAATTCTTAGCTATCACAAAAAGTGCTGCTATAAATATTTTGGATTTTATGGGGACTTCTTTTTTTCTTACGAATGGTTTCGTTGAGGTATAAGCCCTTTCTGGAAGAGTTTAATTATTACTTGTCTCACCACACTGGGTTTTTAACCACCATCCCTCATTCTGGCACAGGCTGGCAGGGAGGCTGGTTCTGCTAGGCAGGACATGACTGTCCAGAGTATACAACACAGACAGCATGGGGACACCTGGGGAAGCTGGGATGGGGGGGAGGGAAAGGAAAGGAGGGAGAAGAGGAAGACGAGTAGAAAGAGAGGGTGAGGAAGAGGAGGGGAGGGGGAAAAGAGAGGAGGAGGAGAAGCAGGGGCAGGAGGAGGAGACAGGAGAGGTGATTCTCAGACCTTTCGTTAACAGAGAATAAGACAGAAGCTCCTGTCAGAGGTTCAGGCGTTTGGGGGCCACTTCCTTCCTACTTGGTAGTTTTTCCTGACCCCTCCCTCCTCTCCCTCAGCTGATGGGAAGCTTCAGCGGTCTCACTCTGCCGGTGGGCCTCCCCAGCTCCAACAACTCAGAGGCTACACTCTAGGGTTAGACCAGGGGCCAGACTGCCTTGGTGGAGGGGGTGGCTTCACTGAGAGTGCCTTCCTTTCACCATGAAATCTAGGTCTGGACCCCAAGGCTTGTGTGGAGGTGGTGATTGTTTCGTTCCGTCTTAGCATCCCCAGGACTTAATGCAGTGCTCAGGCACAGAGTGGGCGCTTAGTCAACGAGGGAGGAAAGAAGGAAGGAAGGAAGGAAGGAGGGAAGGAAGGAAGGAAGGAGGGAAGGAAGGAAAGAAGGAAGGAAGGAAGGAAGGA
>NW_020948681.1:0-1264 GCF_900497805.2 Vombatus ursinus
CATAACTGGTGGATACATAGAGAAAGTCCCAAACATGCACCATGTGTAACACCTGTGGGCTTCCCCTCCCCCCTCCCCAGTCATCCAGGGCTGTGGGGTTGGGCAGGGGTGGAGCATCCTCCCGTCTCTCTTTGTTCAAGTCCCGCTGGATCTTTACAACTTTGTTACATTTGTTTTGGATTTTTCAGTGTGTGCTTGTCCTTCCCTTTGCATTGTTGGAGTTACTGTGCGTGTTGTTTTCTTGGTTCTGCTGACTCCACTCTGCATCAGCTCACAAAGCTCTTTCCAGGCCTCTCTGTATTCATCATATGCATCATTTCTTACAGCACAATAATATTCCATTACATTCATGGACCACAATTTGTTTAGCCATTCCCCAAAAGATGGGCATTGACTTTGTTTCCAATTCTTAGCTATCACAAAAAGCGCTGCTATAAATATTTTGGATTTTATGGGGACTTCTTTTTTTCTTACGAATGGTTTCCTTGAGGTATAAGCCCTTTCTGGAAGAGTTTAATTATTACTTGTCTCACCACACTGGGTTTTTAACCACCATCCCTCATTCTGGCACAGGCTGGCAGGGAGGCTGGTTCTGCTAGGCAGGACATGACTGTCCAGAGTACACAACACAGACAGCATGGGACACCTGGGGAAGCTGGGATGGGGGGGAGGGAAAGGAAAGGAGGGAGAAGAGGAAGACGAGTAGGAAGAGAGGGTGAGGAAGAGGAGGGGAGGGGGAAAAGGGAGGAGGAGGAGAAGCAGGGGCAGGAGGAGGAGAAGCAGGGGTAGGAGGAGGAGACAGGAGAGGTGATTCTCAGACCTTTTGTTAACTGAGAATAAGACAGAAGCTCCTGTCAGAGGTTCAGGCGTTTGGGGGCCACTTCCTTCCTACTTGGTAGTTTTTCCTGACCCCTCCCTCCTCTCCCTCAGCTGATGGGAAGCTTCAGCGGTCTCACTCTGCCGGTGGGCTTCCCCGCTCCAACAACTCAGAGGCTACACTCTAGGGTTAGACCAGGGGCCAGACTGCCTTGGTGGAGGGAGTGGCTTCACTGAGAGTGCCTTCCTTTCACCATGAAATCTAGGTCTGGACCCCAAGGCTTGTGTGGAGGTGGTGATTGTTTCGTTCCGTCTTAGCATCCCCAGGACTTAATGCAGTGCTCAGGCACAGAGTGGGCGCTTAGTCAACGAGGGAGGAAAGAAGGAAGAAAGGAAGGAAGGAAGGAGGGAAGGAAGGAAGGAGGGAAGGAAGGAGGGAAGGAAGGAA
>NW_020948682.1:0-1051 GCF_900497805.2 Vombatus ursinus
GGGAGAAGCAGTGGGAATTGAGAGAAACTAAGATGTTAGAAACGCTGGGGAGGAAGTTAGTACAAGAGCTGGTGACTGAGAGGAGGACTGTAGCATGATTCCAAAGTTTTGAGAGGGGTTGACAGAAATAAGGAAGTCAGGAGGAGTAGCTGATGTGTGGGGGAAGATAATGTTTGGTTTTAGACATTCTGAGTTTAGACTTAAATGTCATTGAATTCAGAAGTGTTGGAAAATCATCTTGTTTTATTTAGATTTGGAAGAGGACCTTAGAAATCAATTTTGCTTACTCCTTTATTTTTTTTTTCTTTAAAGTTTTACTGAACACCTTTTGTCTTTACATCACAGGCATTTCTGGGTATATTCCCTCTCTCTTGCACCCTACCCATTAGTCCTTCCTTGAAACAAAGAAAAAAAATGGTTAAGTGAAACCTATCAACATTGACCAGATTTAATAGAATATGTAACAATACTTATCACCTCTCCAGCAAAAAAAGGAGGAAGGTTCATTAATCATCTCCTGGGTAAAAGTTGGTCATGATAATTATGTGATGTTTAGTTTTGTTTTATTGTTTTTATTTGCATTTTTGTTACATATTCTATTAAATCTGGTCAATGTTGATAGGTTTCACTTAACCATTTTTTTTCTTTGTTTCAAGGAAGGACTAATGGGTAGGGTGCAAGAGAGAGGGAATATACCCAGAAATGCCTGTGATGTAAAGACAAAAGGTGTTCAGTAAAACTTTAAAGAAAAAAAAAATAAAGGAGTAAGCAAAATTGATTTCTAAGGTCCTCTTCCAAATCTAAATAAAACAAGATGATTTTCCAACACTTCTGAATTCAATGACATTTAAGTCTAAACTCAGAATGTCTAAAACCAAACATTATCTTCCCCCACACATCAGCTACTCCTCCTGACTTCCTTATTTCTGTCAACCCCTCTCAAAACTTTGGAATCATGCTACAGTCCTCCTCTCAGTCACCAGCTCTTGTACTAACTTCCTCCCCAGCGTTTCTAACATCTTAGTTTCTCTCAATTCCCACTGCTTCTCCC
>NW_020948683.1:0-2485 GCF_900497805.2 Vombatus ursinus
AGGAAGGGAGGGAAGAAGGAAGGAAACAAGAGAGAAGGAGGGAGGGAGGGAAAAAGGAAAGAAGGGAGGACAAGAAGGAAAGGAAGGAAAAAAATAAGAAAGAAAGAAGGACGGAGGGAAGGGCTGTGTTTTGTTTCCATCAATGGGATGAATATCAGAGGGTAGAAGGAGAAATAACAGCGATCAAACCCAAATTGGCCAGAAGAGCTACTTGTTGGGAATGGATCAAAAACATTTGGATAAAATTTGGTAGTATTCATTGATTGAACAGAAATTTGGAGATTTTCTTTGGAATGATAAGTCCATTTATTCCATTACCACCTATAACTAAGGATTGATTACCAGGATAATTTCAGAAAATAACTCCTTTTTGACAAATAAATTGGCAAAATATATTTTAATAATCCTATTTTACCTACTTGGTTTCAGTCTTACATCTGTTAATTCACTTTACTTCCATACCTTTTGTGATTAAAGATAAGAATGTATAAAGGGCTTTACCTTTAGTAAGTGTGGGTTATGCCTGAACTTTTCCCTAGAACTGAATCTAAGAATAAAAGCAAAGATGACAGATATGTCTGAGAATTGCTCTTGCAGATCATTTAAATTGTCTCTGCATTTTAAGTTTCTATCATGGCAATGGAAATTAAAGAGAAATTATAGGGAAGCATAGGGGGAAAGAATATAAATACCCAAGTTAAAATCATTGCAGGATTCCAGGGTTAACTCCCTTCACTTAAGAAAAACAAGTCATGGATAAACCACAGGTGGTTCATGAATCATGACATCTGTCTGAGTGGCTCCCCATAAATCCTGGTTGTGCCAATCCACCTCTTTGCCATTTTCTGAATGGAATACATGCACAAGTGAACCTGATGGACTTAGCACAGGAAGAGACACTAAGATTTCCCTGACACCCCACTTCTCTTAATCTTTCCTAAAATCTCTCCTTTGCTTCCATTAAAATCTTCTACTTACTACTCTGGAACTCTTTCAATATTTTATGGATTTTCTAATATATTATACTCTCAATTTAGATATGCTAATACATTTTTACAGCTAGATGGGAACCTAATGATTTTCTAGTGCAGGAGCTCTTAAACCAGGGATCCAAGAGTAGGTTTTAGAATATCCATGAACTTTAGTGGGGAAAAAAATAAATCTTTTTTACACTCTCAGCAATCTTTGTAATACTATGCATATTTTTACAGGGCTTTTTCCCCCTTTTTATGGAGGAAAGGAAATGGGAAGGAGAGGAAATAGATCTTTCTACACTGGAAAAAAATGCATAGTATTACAAAGATTGCTGAGAGTGTAAAAAAGATTTATTTTTTTCCCCACTAAAGTTCATGGATATTCTAAAACCTACTCTTGGATCCCTGGTTTAAGAGCTCCTGCACTAGAAAATCATTAGGTTCCCATCTAGCTGTAAAAATGTATTAGCATATCTAAATTGAGAGTATAATATATTAGAAAATCCATAAAATATTGAAAGAGTTCCAGAGTAGTAAGTAGAAGATTTTAATGGAAGCAAAGGAGAGATTTTAGGAAAGATTAAGAGAAGTGGGGTGTCAGGGAAATCTTAGTGTCTCTTCCTGTGCTAAGTCCATCAGGTTCACTTGTGCATGTATTCCATTCAGAAAATGGCAAAGAGGTGGATTGGCACAACCAGGATTTATGGGGAGCCACTCAGACAGATGTCATGATTCATGAACCACCTGTGGTTTATCCATGACTTGTTTTTCTTAAGTGAAGGGAGTTAACCCTGGAATCCTGCAATGATTTTAACTTGGGTATTTATATTCTTTCCCCCTATGCTTCCCTATAATTTCTCTTTAATTTCCATTGCCATGATAGAAACTTAAAATGCAGAGACAATTTAAATGATCTGCAAGAGCAATTCTCAGACATATCTGTCATCTTTGCTTTTATTCTTAGATTCAGTTCTAGGGAAAAGTTCAGGCATAACCCACACTTACTAAAGGTAAAGCCCTTTATACATTCTTATCTTTAATCACAAAAGGTATGGAAGTAAAGTGAATTAACAGATGTAAGACTGAAACCAAGTAGGTAAAATAGGATTATTAAAATATATTTTGCCAATTTATTTGTCAAAAAGGAGTTATTTTCTGAAATTATCCTGGTAATCAATCCTTAGTTATAGGTGGTAATGGAATAAATGGACTTATCATTCCAAAGAAAATCTCCAAATTTCTGTTCAATCAATGAATACTACCAAATTTTATCCAAATGTTTTTGATCCATTCCCAACAAGTAGCTCTTCTGGCCAATTTGGGTTTGATCGCTGTTATTTCTCCTTCTACCCTCTGATATTCATCCCATTGATGGAAACAAAACACAGCCCTTCCCTCCGTCCTTCTTTCTTTCTTATTTTTTTCCTTCCTTTCCTTCTTGTCCTCCCTTCTTTCCTTTTTCCCTCCCTCCCTCCTTCTCTCTTGTTTCCTTCCTTCTTCCCTCCCTTCCT
>NW_020948684.1:0-1457 GCF_900497805.2 Vombatus ursinus
TCCTTTGCCTCAACATTTAACCTCTTGGGCAAGCTGCTTAATTTCTTTAGGTCTCAGGTTCCTCACTTGTAAAAATAAGAGGGCTGAACTCTGTGTTGATATTCCAAAGGGGTCAGTGACAGAAAGCTCCCATATCTACCAAAATACTCACACTAGCACTTTTGGGGAACAAAAAAGCTAGAAGTATATCACGTGTGCAAAGATTAGGAAATGGTGACACAAATTGAGGGGTAGAATACTATGGAATGTTACTGTATTATGATAAGGGACAAGGAATATGAAGAAGTCTGGGAACCCGGGGAAGGTGGATGAGGTCTCAGTTTCTTTATATGTAACATTAAGGTCTCTTCCACTTCAAAATCTATAATCCTATGAACAAAAGTGTATGTGTGTGTGTGTGTGTGTGTGTGTGTGTGTGTTTGTGCACATGCACATGTGTGTTAAGGCAGGGGAGATTGAATCAATAGAATAATATAATCAATAACTTAAAAATATAAATAAAGACAATAATGAAATAGTAGAATTCAGATCAAATATAATGACTAGTGTTAGTTGCAGGTGATTGATGTTAAAACACACTTTATTCCTTTCTATCAAAAAAGCTAGACTAGAAGAATGGAAAGTTACAGGTTTGGTCAGTTGCAATTTTGTTAAATGCCTTTTATTTACTAATAATAGCTAGCATCAATAAAGTGCTTTAAGGTTTGCAAAGTGTATATATGTGTATATATATGTGTGTGTGTATGCATGTGTGCATACATGTGTGTCTCTTTCTCTCTCTATATTTGTGAAATTCCATTTGATCTTCACCACAACTCTGGTAGGCAGGTGCTATTACTATTCCTATTTTACAGGTGGGGAAACTGAGGCAAATAGGTTAAATGACTTGCCCAGGGTCACATAGCTAGCAAGTATCTGAAGCAAGATACAAACTCAGTTCTTCCTGACTCAAAAGTCCAGCACTCTATATACTGTACCTTCTAGCTGCTTACCCCCCCGGATGGAGGTGGGAGGTGGGACATGCTGCTGATTGGGATGATTAATGTATCCAAACAAAATACATCAATACAAAATTTTTTTAAAAAAGAAAATAAAACTAGGAGTTAGGGCCAGATGATGCTTTCTAATGCCCCTTTCAGTACTAGATTCTATGGTCTTTATTCAGTTCTGTAAAATGGGTACAAAACCAAGTATCTTTCTTGCTTCACAGAGCTATTGTATCAATGAGATAATGTCAGAAAAAATCCTCTGAAAAATATAAGCATCTATAGAAATGTAAAGTATAGTGATTCTGTTTGGGACCCTCTTGGGTCCTAGTGATGCTCCCTAGCAATGTGAGAGTTTGCTTTGAAAACTAATTCAGAGCCCAGCTGGATTTCATGGTCCCTAAGACTAAACCTTGCTATCATGATTCAAAGCCAATCTCAAGAGACCCTGTGCTCTAACAGAAGCAGGAG
>NW_020948685.1:0-1802 GCF_900497805.2 Vombatus ursinus
AACTCAGGTCCTCCTGACTTCAGAGCCAGTGCTCTATCCACTGTGCCTAAAAGACATCTTCATATGAATGTAACATTGGCATTTCAAATTCATGTTCAAAACAAGATCTTCTTCCTTGTATACAGAGTACATAGAGAGTGGATGAAAGACAATAGAGGAAGGCAGGGAAAGCATTCCATATTTCAACTTTCCTCTTTCAAAGCTTCTTCTAAGGCTAATTCATCTTTATGGGCACAATTTATCATTTCTCTGGTTAAAAAAACAGTAGTGAACCAAGTACATTTCCAACTCTTTTGCTTGTTATTCAAAGAGCTCCATAATCTTGTACCAATGTCTAATATCACTCCACTTCACCAATGTGTTGTAGTCAAACTGGTTCCTTCTAGACTGACTCTGTACCATTACTCACAAATTGCCCTGTCCTTAGAATCGACTCCAGCATATAACATTATATTCTAAATTCCTACCTATCCTCTAAATCCTAACTCAAATACCAACACCTCCAGGAAAACTTCCCTGATCTCCCATTTTAGGAACAACCTTCCATTTCAAAATTTATATAGCATTCGGTTGGTTTCCCTCCCTCTGATTCTTCCCACTCCAGTTTTATCCTCCAGGTAGCTGTCAAATTGATCTTTAGAACCAATTAAGACAAAGGTGAACAATATCATCCCTTACCTACTCCAATTCAATAAACTCCAGTGCCTCCTTATCACCTCCAGGAACATATATTAAAGTGTCTGTTGTCCAAAGCCCTTCACAATCTTCCTACCTTTTCAGTCTTCTTATGCTTTGCTCACCCCCTTGTACTCTGTGATCCAGTGATACTGGCATCCTTGAAGTTCCTTGCAAAAACCCAATTCTGAATCTATGCCTTTTCTTTTTAAATTTTTATTTGTTTTCATTTCATTTTATCAAATAAAACAAGCATTCCCGTGACATATTATAATAAAAAAAAGATGATTGCACACAAAATTGCAAATCTATTATATACAATGTGCTACCCCTTTTAAATATACAAGAAGTTATCTTGTAAATTTCTTTTATTTTACTTTTGCCCCCCCACTAAAGATGGTTACCGTTAGACATAAATGTGTATGTATATGTAAAATTATTCTATATATTTTATACATTCTATAAATTTTCACTGGTTGTCCTCTATGCCAAAAATGCTGTCCTTCCCCATTTCTACCTCCTGGTTTCTCTGAGTTCCTTCAAGTCTCAATTAACTGTCATATCCTACTGGAAGTCATTCTTGATTTCCCTTCACCTAGTGCTTTGCTTCTGTTGATTATTTCCAATTTATCCTATATTTATAGTTTGTACATAGTCATCTGCATATTATCTCCTCTTATTAGACTTTGAACTCCTTGAAAGCAGGGACTGTCTTTTGCCTTTCTTTCTCCAGTACTTAGCACAGTGCCTGGCATATATTAGGTGCTTAATACATGCTTCTTAACTGATTGACTGATTGGGTTTTGCCACTCTCTAATATACTTATTATGTCATATTGCATATTATGGTTAATGGTGTGTGCATCTTTTCCCCTTTCTAGGTTTCTTTGTTTTTTTTTAATCATTCCCCTAGCTAAACTATAAGCTCCACAAGTATAGGGACCAGACTATATCTTATTGTTTCCCCCCACCCCCACCCACCAGAGTTAGTAAACAACAGATGCTAAAATGATGTTAGTCAAATAAATGAATTATCTATAGCAAGCCTAGAATCCAGGGTAAATTTAGGTTTTCCAACATATTCTAAAGGATTTTTTTTTTTTTTTAGGCAACTGGGGTTAAGTGACT
>NW_020948686.1:0-3444 GCF_900497805.2 Vombatus ursinus
TGTGTGTGTGTGTGTGTGTGTGTGTGTGTGTTAGATAATCCCTACAGATCCTGGAATAGTCATAGAAAAGAAGTTGTTGCTATGAGGAAGGATTAAGAAGATCTTGGAAGACAATCCTGGGTCTGGAGCCCTGGCCTCTAATGTAGGTGATCAGCTACCACACCCTTCAGGGTAAACCTGGGTGAAGACACACTTTAGTTCCTGTTGTCCTACTTGTCATCATTTTGTCTCCACCCACAGCAAAGCAATAATGTTAGCTACAAGGAAAACCCTCCCACGGGCAGCTCTTTTCTGTTGGGTTTGTTTCTAATCATATTCTCAGGATATATTCCCAACAATGGAATTATTGAGTCAAAGGCGATCATTTTGCATGTGACAAAATGATGACAAAATGACAGAAAAAGAAAAAGAAAAAAAATGGAAGCAAACTACCTTGTCATCAATAGAGGCAGATGGTAAAATAAACTGTGTTATATTAATGTAATCAAAAGCAACACAGTTAACAGAAAGAAAAATGAGGAAAACAAAGAAACTTGGAAAGACCATGGGAAAGAAATCTAATCTAAAAAAGCAGAGTCAGAAGACTGGGGTACTCACTCACTCCAATTATAGGAAGAAAAATGAATGAAAATGAATTGAGGGGCACAGTGAATAGAGCCAGAGTCAGGAGTACCTGAGTTCAAATGTGGCCTCAGACCAAACACATGACTAGCTGTGTGACCCTGGGCAAGTCACTTAACCCCAATTGCCTCACCAAAAAAAAAAATAAAAAAGGATTGACAAAGAATCCTGATGGAAACCTAGAAGGAGGGACTAAAAGTCTGTCTTTACTTTGATTAATTTTAATGTAAAGGGTTTTTAAGTAAGTTTGGCTGGTTTTGTTGATGTTAATGCAAGATCTCTAGAAAGAAATTTAAATCCATATGTATGCATCTATCTATATCTATATATGTGTGTATTTCAAGCCACACTCAAAAAATATTAGCTCTGGCTTGGACTCTTTTACTAAATGTCACTAGAAAGGGTGGGTGTTCTGGTTTAAACTGGGTTCGATTATTGTTGTTTAATTGTTGTTCCTAAAAATTTGGAATGCTTAGGTAACAGGTCAGTCAGTGGACAAGAAGTTATTAAGTATTTATCTTGTGCCCTGTGCTGAGCTAAGCACTGGGGATACAGAGAAAGTGAAAAGATAATCCCTGCCCTCAGGGAGCTCCCATTCTAATGGAAGAGACATCATGTAAATAACTGGGTCCATAGGAAATATTAGGTGGAAGGTGATACCTGAGGGAAGATTGTGTGAGGGAAAGGCCTCCTTGAACGGGTGGGATATGAGCTGACTGGGAACCAAGCAAAGTGAAGGACTTGATATCGAGAGGGCTGAATTTGAATCTTGTCTCTTCTGCTTGCTCCCTGTGTGACCTCCTGGTCTATAAAATAAGGGAGTTGAATTAGATGTCCTCTACAGCCCTTGAGTGACAAGTCACTTCTGTTTGCCTCAGTTTCCCGATTGTTGTGAGGATTAAATGGGATAATATTTGTAAAGTTCTTAATACAATGCCTGGCACATGTTAGGCACTTAATAAATGCTCATTTCCTCCCTCCCTCCCTTCTTCCTTCTCTGCCCCTTCCTGCTCTTGATCAGTCATCCCATGATCCTATGTCACTTCACCTCTCTGGGCCTCAGTTTCCTCATCTGTAAAATAAAGGGTTTGGATTAGATGAGTTTCCAGATCTGAGTCGCATGTTGCTATTAACCTGATTTTACAAATGAGGAAACTGAGGCCCAGAGAGGTGAAGTGACATAGGATCATGGGATGACTGATCAAGAGCAGGAAGAGGCAGGGAAGGAAGAAGGGAGGGAGGGAGGAAATGAGCATTTATTAAGTGCCTAACATGTACCAGGCATTGTATTAAGAACTTTACAAATATTATCCCATTTAATCCTCACAACAATCGGGAAACTGAGGCAAACAGAAGTGACTTGTCACTCAAGGGCTGTAGAGGACATCTAATTCAACTCCCTTATTTTATAGACCAGGAGGTCACACAGGGAGCAAGCAGAAGAGACAAGATTCAAATTCAGCCTTCACTTTGCTTGGTTCCCAGTCAGCTCATATCCCACCCATTCCAGGAGGCCTTTCCCTCACACAATCTTCCCTCAGGTATCACCTTCCACCTAATATTTCCTATGGACCCAGTTATTTACATGATGTCTCTTCCATTAGAATGGGAGCTCCCTGAGGGCAGGGATTATCTTTTCACTTTCTCTGTATCCCCAGTGCTTAGCTCAGCACAGGGCACAAGATAAATACTTAATAACTTCTTGTCCACTGACTGACCTGTTACCTAAGCATTCCAAATTTTTAGGAACAACAATTAAACAACAATAATCGAACCCAGTTTAAACCAGAACACCCACCCTTTCTAGTGACATTTAGTAAAAGAGTCCAAGCCAGAGCTAATATTTTTTGAGTGTGGCTTGAAATACACACATATATAGATATAGATAGATGCATACATATGGATTTAAATTTCTTTCTAGAGATCTTGCATTAACATCAACAAAACCAGCCAAACTTACTTAAAAACCCTTTACATTAAAATTAATCAAAGTAAAGACAGACTTTTAGTCCCTCCTTCTAGGTTTCCATCAGGATTCTTTGTCAATCCTTTTTTATTTTTTTTTTTTGGTGAGGCAATTGGGGTTAAGTGACTTGCCCAGGGTCACACAGCTAGTCATGTGTTTGGTCTGAGGCCACATTTGAACTCAGGTACTCCTGACTCTGGCTCTATTCACTGTGCCCCTCAATTCATTTTCATTCATTTTTCTTCCTATAATTGGAGTGAGTGAGTACCCCAGTCTTCTGACTCTGCTTTTTTAGATTAGATTTCTTTCCCATGGTCTTTCCAAGTTTCTTTGTCTTCCTCATTTTTCTTTCTGTTAACTGTGTTGCTTTTGATTACATTAATATAACACAGTTTATTTTACCATCTGCCTCTATTGATGACAAGGTAGTTTGCTTCCATTTTTTTTCTTTTTCTTTTTCTGTCATTTTGTCATCATTTTGTCACATGCAAAATGATCGCCTTTGACTCAATAATTCCATTGTTGGGAATATATCCTGAGAATATGATTAGAAACAAACCCAACAGAAAAGAGCTGCCCGTGGGAGGGTTTTCCTTGTAGCTAACATTATTGCTTTGCTGTGGGTGGAGACAAAATGATGACAAGTAGGACAACAGGAACTAAAGTGTGTCTTCACCCGGGTTTACCCTGAAGGGTGTGGTAGCTGATCACCTACATTAGAGGCCAGGGCTCCAGACCCAGGATTGTCTTCCAAGATCTTCTTAATCCTTCCTCATAGCAACAACTTCTTTTCTATGACTATTCCAGGATCTGTAGGGATTATCTAACACACACACACACACACACACACACACACA
>NW_020948687.1:0-4491 GCF_900497805.2 Vombatus ursinus
TATATATATATATATATAATGTACTTACAGGATGTCCTGTAATAATATGGAATATTATATTACATATATATGTATATGTATAGATGTAAGACAATTGGGACACCCTGTAGGTATATTTGGGACAGCTGGGTGGCACTATGGTTAGAATGCTGGGCTTGCAGTCATGAAGACCCGAGTTCAAATCCAACCTCAGACACTTAATAGCTGGGTGACCCTGGGCAAGTCACTGTTTACCTCAGTTTCCTCATCTCTAAAATGATCTGGAGAAGGAAGTGGCAAAGCAATTCAGTGTCTTGGCCAAGAAAACCCCAAATGGGGTCATGAAGAGTGGGACACAGATGAAAAATGACTCAACAACAATGACGATGATGACAGGTGAATTTGGGCAAATGCACTTTCCCCACCCGGGCCGCCTCAGAATGAAGGAGAGGAGCCAAATGATTCCTATGGTCCCTTCTAGCTTTCAAACCCATGATCCTAAACTAGTGCTCAGCACAGCATCTGGCACATAGTAGGTGCCTGATAAATATTTAATGTCTTGACAGACTGACTATGGGATAGCTGGTACTAGTCTTATTAACTTGATTTGACAAGTAAGGAAATTAAAACCAAATACACATGGTAGACAAGAAAGAGTGCTGGGGATGGAGTTAGAGGTCCCAGCTCGGCAACTGATAATAGTAATAGCTCATAGAGCTTGCAAGTTTGCAAAGCACTTTAATGTGTTATCTTGTTTGATCTTCATAACAACCCTAGGAGGGAGGTGCTACTGTTACCCTCATTTTACAGATGAGAAAACCGAGGCACACAAGGGTTAAGTGACTTGCTCAGGGTCATGTAGGTAGTGTTTGAGGCTGCTTAGCCCAGTGTCTGGCACTTAGTGGGTGCTTAATAAAAGTAATGACTGATTGAATTTAAAGTCAGGTCTTCCTGACTCCAAGTCCAGAGCTCTACTCACTGTGCAACCTAGCTGCACCAAAGATCTCTACGACCTTGGGCAAGTCACCTTTCTGGGGCTCAGCTGCTTGAGCTAGAAAAGGATGCAGTTGGGCTAGAAGGCCTCTATGTGCTCTTCTGGCTCCACATCCAATTGTGTAGTCAACAAAGGGCATACATTCTAGTAATGGCCCCAGCAAGGGTCCCTTTCGCTCTGCGTTGTTTGTTGGCATTTAACAGTCTCTGTCCCAACTTTGCACCTTCCTACTCTATTTTTGGAAAGTGTCTACACTGATCTTAATCAGAGGCTCGGGGCATCACCCTCTAACATGACTAAATGATATCAAGGGACTTGAAAGGCTGTGGGAAAAAATTGTTGAGGAGAAAAACCGGAAAACAGAAGTGAATTCAATTAGCTGGAAATACTCTTTGGCTATATTCTGTACTCACATACAAACAAACAAAAACACTAACGGGCTGAAAGGGACCTTAGAGATTATTTAATCAACTTCCACATTTTATGGATGAGAAAAGAGAAGCCTGGGAGAGGGAAAATACTCATTCGGGGTCACAGGCTCCAGATCCAGGCTTCTTTCCACAGCACCAGGGGCTGCTTTCTTTTCAATCCCACTTTTGCCTGCCATTACATTACTCCATATGTGAAGCCAATGGCAGAACTATGGGAAGATACTGTTTAGGACAAGGTGATGTAGGATCCTGGCGCTAGAGCTGGAAGGAATCTTGGAGATCATCCAGTCCAATCCCCTCGTTTTACCGATGAAGGAATTAAGGCATGATTAAGTGACTTGCCCAAGGTCACACAGTTAGAAAGTGCCTGAATCAGGATTTGAATCCACGTCTGCCTGGCTCTGAATCTAGTACCCAGAAGGCTGGTCATTGTACCGTTTTGCCTCTCAGCCTGATCAGCATCCAGCATAATGTCAGGCTCCCGTAATAAATGTGGGTCAGGAACATTAGAGAAAGCAATATTGAACATTTTACCATAAATTATAACCAGGAAATCAATCATGATTAAATGAAACCTAATTGGAGTAAATAACTGTCTTCCTCTCCACATTATGCACTGAATTATTTGAACTACAGAATTTGCCACCATTAATTGTGCCCTGTCTCTGCCTCTCCCCTCCCTCCTTCCTCTCTGTCTTACTCTCCCGCCCCTCTGCCTTTTCTGTCTCTCTCTCTCCTGTCTCCTGCCCCCTCTGCCTCCCTCAGTCTCTCTCCTCTCCTTCTTTGCCCTCTGTCTCAGTCTCCACCCCTCTCACCCCTTTCTGGTAAGCAACAGATTCAAACTTACGATGTGACAGAAGAGAACAGGGAGGGAGTGAGGGGTGGAGACTGAGACAGAGGGCAAAGAAGGAGAGGAGAGAGACTGAGGGAGGCAGAGGGGGCAGGAGACAGGAGAGAGAGAGACAGAAAAGGCAGAGGGGCGGGAGAGTAAGACAGAGAGGAAGGAGGGAGGGGAGAGGCAGAGACAGGGCACAATTAATGGTGGCAAATTCTGTAGTTCAAATAATTCAGTGCATAATGTGGAGAGGAAGACAGTTATTTACTCCAATTAGGTTTCATTTAATCATGCTTGATTTCCTGGTAATAATTTATGGTAAAATGTTCAATATTGCTTTCTCTAATGTTCCTGACCCACATTTATTACGGGAGCCTGACATTATGCTGGATGCTGGTCAGGCTGAGAGGCAAAACGGTACAATGACCAGCCTTCTGGGTACTAGATTCAGAGCCAGGCAGACGTGGATTCAAATCCTGATTCAGGCACTTTCTAACTGTGTGACCTTGGGCAAGTCACTTAATCATGCCTTAATTCCTTCATCGGTAAAACGAGGGGATTGGACTGGATGATCTCCAAGATTCCTTCCAGCTCTAGCGCCAGGATCCTACATCACCTTGTCCTAAACAGTATCTTCCCATAGTTCTGCCATTGGCTTCACATATGGAGTAATGTAATGGCAGGCAAAAGTGGGACTGAAAAGAAAGCAGCCCCTGGTGCTGTGGAAAGAAGCCTGGATCTGGAGCCTGTGACCCCGAATGAGTATTTTCCCTCTCCCAGGCTTCTCTTTTCTCATCCATAAAATGTGGAAGTTGATTAAATAATCTCTAAGGTCCCTTTCAGCCCGTTAGTGTTTTTGTTTGTTTGTGAGTACAGAATACAGCCAAAGAGTATTTCCAGCTAATTGAATTCACTTCTGTTTTCCGGTTTTTCTCCTCAACAATTTTTTCCCACAGCCTTTCAAGTCCCTTGATATCATTTAGTCATGTTAGAGGGTGATGCCCCGAGCCTCTGATTAAGATCAGTGTAGACACTTTCCAAAAATAGAGTAGGAAGGTGCAAAGTTGGGACAGAGACTGTTAAATGCCAACAAACAAAGCAGAGCGAAAGGGACCCTTGCTGGGGCCATTACTAGAATGTATGCCCTTTGTTGACTACACAATTGGATGTGGAGCCAGAAGAGCACATAGAGGCCTTCTAGCCCAACTGCATCCTTTTCTAGCTCAAGCAGCTGAGCCCCAGAAAGGTGACTTGCCCAAGGTCGTAGAGATCTTTGGTGCAGCTAGGTTGCACAGTGAGTAGAGCTCTGGACTTGGAGTCAGGAAGACCTGACTTTAAATTCAATCAGTCATTACTTTTATTAAGCACCCACTATGTGCCAGACACTGGGCTAAGCAGCCTCAAACACTACCTACATGACCCTGAGCAAGTCACTTAACCCTTGTGTGCCTCGGTTTTCTCATCTGTAAAATGAGGGTAACAGTAGCACCTCCCTCCTAGGGTTGTTATGAAGATCAAACAAGATAACACATTAAAGTGCTTTGCAAACTTGCAAGCTCTATGAGCTATTACTATTATCAGTTGCCGAGCTGGGACCTCTAACTCCATCCCCAGCACTCTTTCTTGTCTACCATGTGTATTTGGTTTTAATTTCCTTACTTGTCAAATCAAGTTAATAAGACTAGTACCAGCTATCCCATAGTCAGTCTGTCAAGACATTAAATATTTATCAGGCACCTACTATGTGCCAGATGCTGTGCTGAGCACTAGTTTAGGATCATGGGTTTGAAAGCTAGAAGGGACCATAGGAATCATTTGGCTCCTCTCCTTCATTCTGAGGCGGCCCGGGTGGGGAAAGTGCATTTGCCCAAATTCACCTGTCATCATCGTCATTGTTGTTGAGTCATTTTTCATCTGTGTCCCATTCTTCATGACCCCATTTGGGGTTTTCTTGGCCAAGACACTGAATTGCTTTGCCACTTCCTTCTCCAGATCATTTTAGAGATGAGGAAACTGAGGTAAACAGTGACTTGCCCAGGGTCACCCAGCTATTAAGTGTCTGAGGTTGGATTTGAACTCGGGTCTTCATGACTGCAAGCCCAGCATTCTAACCATAGTGCCACCCAGCTGTCCCAAATATACCTACAGGGTGTCCCAATTGTCTTACATCTATACATATACATATATATGTAATATAATATTCCATATTATTACAGGACATCCTGTAAGTACATTATATATATATATATATA
>NW_020948688.1:0-2755 GCF_900497805.2 Vombatus ursinus
AACTTGACTGTGATCTGCATGTAGTTTGTGTAAGTACCTTCAATCAGGCCAGCTAGATCCAGAGGAAATTCTAAATGGATTCTCCATTATTCCTTCTTCACTCTAGGCTATTTCAAGTGAAGTCAAGTCACCCATGCATCTCTTAAATTCTTCCCATGTGCCACAAACTGTGCTAAGTGCTAGAGATTCCTAGGAAGGCAAAAACAGCCCCTGAGCTCAAGGAACTTACCTTGGTACATACAAAACACATACAGAGTATTTGCTTTTCTTTGTCCTTCCTTGCCAACTCCTTTCACTGAGATATGGCAGAGGAGACACTCACAAAACAGGGACGAGGGAGGGCAAGCTCTACCAGGTACTCCATCACCTGGTGGCCCCAGTCCCTTTAGGGCACATCCAGGACAATGTGCCCAGTGTTGTGGACTGGCCTAGTCTGACCCTATCTGAAGCATAAACCTGGTCCCTTAGGACACAGCCAGGATGAGCAGTCCCAGAGGTTCCTCTTTTGGAAGTGTATAAATTCTGCCTATCTCCTTATCTTTACCACCTCCTAATCACTCCTGGCTATTTCACATTTTTATGCTCATATTCATTCTTTGGGAGAGTTTGTAGGTAGTGGGCTGCTAGGGTAAACAAAGTGGCGTATGAAACATTCACCTGAATGTGGGAAGAGAGTGAGTCCAGTTGGATAAAGAGATTGGGGCTAAAGCAGGGTTTTCTCAGGTGGAGATAAGGAGATGCCAAGTCTCGGTCCAGGCCCAGTGCTCCATCCACTGTGCCACCTACCTGACCTCATAAAATGAATGCCACATAGGAAAGTCTGGGTCCAGTAACTGGATATAGACCTATTCAGAGAACTGAGGCAAAGGCCTCAGAGAGTTCTTAGAGAAAAGGGATAGGTAAGGGAAGGAAGAGAGAATCAGCAGCCCCAGCCCCAGTCCCAGCCAATGGGCTTTGGTGGGATCTCCGTCTTTTGTCCATTGATTCCTGGGCCTCACACAGCTCGTTTGCCTCTGTCCCTGGATCACCAACCTCTCACTGCCACTTCCCACCACTAGCTGGCAACAGAGACCCAGCTACTGCTGTTTTACTCCTTTGATGGTGAGAGTGACTTAAACTTTATTTGTTTATTTATTTTGCTAGCCCTGTCATTCTGTTAATTCATTTTCTTGACTTGTATTCCTTTAAAACCTCCAAATCTTTCTTTTCTTGCAATGCCTTAATTTTGTTTATTTTATAAATTTAATAGTATTTTATTTTTTCTAATTACACTTAAAGACAATTCCCAACATTCATTTTTTGAAGGATTTAAAACCTCCAAATCTTTTTCATATGACCTGTTTATGTTTTTCCTAGCCTGCAATTGTGCTGCTGGTTTTTTTTTTCTTTTGGTGAGGCAATCTTGGTTAAGTGACTTGCCCGGAGTCACACAGCTTGTGAATGTTAAGTGTCTGAGGCTGGATTTGAACTCAGGTCCTCCTGACTTTTTTTTAAAAATACAAGTGGAGGAATCTATGTTGATTGCTCCTAAATTTAATTTTATTAGACTTTTTAAGCCCATTATTCTAGCTTGTCAGGACCTTTTTGGGTTATCAACATTCTACCTTATGACTTATTTATTGGCCATCCCTGCAAGCTTTATGTCACCTGCCAATTTGGAGCACAGACTTGTCTTCATTTGAGGAGCTGTCACTGACTTGTTTTACTTTCTCCTATCTGTTTGTCTCTGAGATGATCATGGAAGATGAAAGGGGAGGATATAGGGGAAAAGAACTTCCAGTATCATTCACTCCTTAGTATTGTGGCTAAAATATTGCCCCTCCTCAACAAGCCCCATCCCCTAGACCTGTCTCTGGTTTTTTTTTTTTTTTTGGTTGGGCAATGGGGGTTAAGTGACTTGCCCAGGGTCACACAGCTAGTAAGTGTTATGTGTCTGAGGCCAGATCTGAACTCAGGTCCTTCTGACTCCAGGCCTGGTGCTCTATCCACTGCACCATCTAGCTGCCTCCCAGACCTGTGTCTGTGACTGAGTGTGATGACTAATCTCCCACTTCAATCTCCCAACACTCAGGCAAGTATACATTTATCTTGTCTCAAACAGTCTTAGCTCTGAGCCCTCACATGGATCCTACCTCTCTCTTGCAGACACCATATACCCTGGAGATACTCTGTGTGACAACATTGGGCGGGTCACTGAACCTTTGCGAGCCTTAGACTCTTTAGCTGTAAAACAAGGAGGTTGGATTAAATGATACCTATGGCCCCTTTTAGGGCATCTAGGTGGCCCCATAGTGAACAGAGCACCAGGCCCAGAATCAGGAAGACTCATCTTCCTGAGTTCAAATCTGTCCTCAGACACTTAGTAGTTGTGTGACCTTGGGCAAGTTGCATAACCCTCTTTGCCTCAGTTTCCTCATCTGTCAAGCTGGAGAAAGAAGTGAAAAACCACTCCAGGATCTTTGCCAAGAAGACCCCAAAAGGGGTCACAACTAAACAACAGCAACCAATCGCCACCACTAATATCCCTTTTAGTTCATAGTACATAAACCAGCTCTGTCTCTTCATCTGCCCTTAACAATCCGGTTCCATACTTCAGCTGGAGGCTCCTTGAGGGCAAAGCTGTGTCTCCTCACCCTTCTGTCCCTCTGGGTGCCCAGCATAGCACCCTCCCTACAGAAGCACCAATCTGTGATGGTGACTGATGAATTAACTTGACTGTGATCTGCATGTAGTTTGTGTAAGTACCTTCAATCAG
>NW_020948689.1:0-34780 GCF_900497805.2 Vombatus ursinus
CCCAAGGTCTCATCTTTGCTATTCTCAATTTTTCCTCTTTTTTTTTTCTGTCCCGTGACATGGCGGCCCCACTCTCTCAATAAGCATTACATCCTCCCTTAACACATAGTCAGCTCTTGAGTATTCAATGGGGGTGAACAGGGGCAAAGATAATTCAGAACAGAGAACATAAATGTTACTTTTGATTGGTTTTGTAATACATATTTTTTCACTACCTAGTTATATTTTTCTTAGGCTGATAGTAAACTTAATTTTTCTCTCCTATTTGTAATAGGGGATATCCAAAAGTATGATTTGGGGTTTAGGGAAAAATTCTCCTGGGACTGGGAAAAAATTCACTCTAGATAAAAAGGAAAGATACAAAATCTGTTTGCTCCTGGATTCTTAAAGAGAATCGTGCAGTTGAGGTCCTGGTCTTCTCGTACCTATCTTTTATCTTTCCAAATATAATAATTAAAAAAATTATATCTTACCTAGTTTTCATTCAGTTTCTGATGCTATTCTGTCTTCCTTGTAGCAGAAGGGATGAGGATGAGACATGAAAAAGAAATATCTTATGGCAAGGACTTGGGACGTAAAAACAAAGGAGTTATTGCTGTCCTCACTTTAGAAAAACAAAAGTTTAGGAGGCAGATGTCTGTTTGGGGGCTAGTCTATTCTACTGCATGGAGGTGGTGGAATGGACAGAGTGACCTTGTGAACCATGGAGGGGCGTGGGTGGGATTGGCTGGGACAAGGAGACAGCCCTCAGTTGAGTGGGTGGACTGGATTTGACTTGGGTTCTTCTTGGCTGGTTGGAATGGAACTTGTGTTGTGGAGTTTGGAATGAGCTCAGAGACAGAGAGATGAGGGAAGGAGGGACCCGGGGGCATTGTGGAATCCATACAAGCCATCTTCATGTTTCTGGGCTCCCTCTGTCTTTCTTTAGCACCTCCCCAGAGCCAAGCACCTCCTCTGGGAGAAAATGTTTCTTAATTAAACTGAGATTCACAGACTAGGAGCCTCATTAGGAAATGTCCTCAGGAGATGCTCCTGAAATGGATGATGTGCTCATTCTTGCCTTCCCGCCACTGGCTGGTTGGCTCTTTCCCATTCTCCTTCCAAAGAATTTCCTACTTCTAGGAAAAGTGAGACCTATCAGTCTATTCAACAATCCATTCCCACTGTCCTGAGCAACCACGTACATACAGATAGGGCCCTGTCCTGGGCACTGGGGTAGGTTCTCCAGGAAGACACACAGTCCTTGACCTCAGGGAGCTCCTACCTTGACAGGGCAGCTAGGTGGCACGGTGCATAGAGTGCTGCGCCTAGAGTAAGGAAGCCTCTATCTTCCTGGGTTCAAATCCAGCCTCAGACACTTACTAGCTGTGTGACCCTAGACAAGTCACTTAACTGTGTTTGCCTCAGTTTTCCCATCTGTCAAATGATCGGGAGAAGAAAATGGCAAACTACTTCAGTATCTCTGCTAAGAAAACCTAAATGAGGTCCCTAAGAGTCAGAACAAGAACTCCGATAGGGCATCCTCTACATCCAGGGTTCTTAACCTGGGGACTTATTATTAACAAATATTTTGATAACTACATTTTAACAGGATTGGTTTTCTTTGTAATGGTGTGCATTTTATTTTACTCATTTAAAGATATTATTTGGAAAAGAGGTCAGCAGACTCCACCAGACTGCCCCATTCTACATGAAAACTTCCCTTATCCTCACCAGCTGCCAGTGCCCATTTCCCCCAAAGTGCCCTTTATCTTTTTTGTGTGTATGAGAGGTAGCATGGTGTAGTAGATAGTGCCAGGAAGACCTGAGTTCAAGTCTTTCCTCTGACACATACTGGCTGGGTGACCCTGGGCAGCTCACAGCATCTCGGTGCTCTAAGACTATAAAATTGCAGAGGAGATACCATTCTGGATTGAGAGAAGGCATGGACTCATCTGAGAATGCCCTATATCAACAAAATAACACATCTAGTCTCTGTCCATTTCTGTCCATATATATGTATAAACACATACACACACATACATATATATGCACATGTAATCTCCCTTGATGGAATCAATCAACAGGAATTTGTGAATTGTCATGCCAGGCACTGGGTGGGCTCAGTGCTGGAAATGTAAGCTCCTTGAGAGCAGGGACTGTTTGATTTTTGTTATTTGTACCCCTAGCTTATTGGTGCTTATTAAGTGCTTGGCTGATTGATTGTTGGAGATGGGACACAGCCAATCTGTGAACAGACATGCTCTGAGGATATTGGGGCTGAAAGAGGGAAAAGTCAGGTAAGGCTTTCTCTGGACTGGGGGAAAGAAGGAGGGGAGGGATAGGGAAGAGTGAACAGGACATACTCTGTAAGGGCAATGATTTCTGCAAATACTTAGGGGTAGGAGAGGCTATGGCAGGAAGCAAGGAACAACTGTAGTGAAAAGCCAGACTGGAATTGGCACAGAGGCTTTAATGGAGAGTCTGAGGAGTCTGGATGTTGACCCTAAAGACTATTGGAAATAAGTCAAGTCAGCAAGCATTTATTAAGTGCTTACTATGTGCCAGGTACTGTGTCACTCCACATAGCAATTTAAGGTTTGCAAAGCACTTTGCAATTATTATGTGCTAAGCCCTGTTTTTTGAGCAGCGAAAGGACCTGATAAAAATTGTATCTGAGGAGGATGAATTCACTTGCTGCCATAGAATGGATTGGAGTTTGCTTGCCGCCCCCCTCCCAGGTTTCCCAATATGTCTACATTGTATGCTTAGACTTTTCCTCTCTGTCTTTAGCCTGGTTTGTATCATAAAATAGGCTCCTCCTTCCTTTTCTGCTATTTGAACTCTGTCACCAATGACCCTGACATCGAGGTAGGTCTGATTATGTCAGAGGTGGGTTATGGAGGTGTTACCCTCTGTTTCAAAGTGGGGAGAAATCGAGGCCTCGAAATGTTGAGGGATCTGCATAAGTATGACCCACCTGGTTGACTACATCCCTTTTGTGGAAAAATAGGAAGTTGGCCCAGGTTCCCCATAAGGAGGGTTTCAATCAGTGGCACTATGGCAACCATTGTGCTTGGGATAATTTGAGTGTTCATAAGGCAAATTAGATCTTCAACAGAAGTGGTGTAGACAAAAAAGAGAGGATTGGGAAGTCAGAAGACTTGTATTTGAATCCCAGTCCTGCTACCTGTCTGACTTTGGACAATTTAACTTCTCTGGACGTCGAGGAGAGTGTAGGGGAAATTAGATGACCTCTGAGATCCCTTTTGTTTCTCAATTTATTCTAAGACACTTCAAAGACATCTCAAGTGTCTCCAAAGACACCCATTAGATTATGAGCTCCTTGAGGGCAGAGACTATCTTTTGTCTCTTTTTTATATCCCCAGTGCTTAGTAAGGTGTCTGGCTCATGGTAGAACTTAACAAAGGTTTTTTGATTTACTCAAGTAAATGGGAAAAAGCAGTGGAAAATAGTTCAGGTGGGTGGTGGTAAAGGCTGAAGGAACGTTTCTGGCCTTGCTCCTTCCTGACCTCCTTCTCTCTCTTACTGGCTGACAGTCACCGGTTGTATACTTCCTATCTTGACAAGAGATTGGGCCTCCAAAGTCAAACGGTTGATCAAAAAGCATTTCTTAAGTGCCTCCTGTATGCCAGCCATTGGGTATACAAAGTTGAAGATATAAACACTTGTCCTATGCTGATGTTTCTGCCTCCAGACGTTGTTATTGAGGCTAGGTTGGGCAGAGAACAGAAGCTGTGGAGGTTCTGAAGCTTGAGTGGTAGTGGGAAGGTACCCTGTCCCTGTCTAGTGTGGTCATCTAGGAGATGGTGCCATGAACTCCATATTTTGAATTCCTTTTTTTCCCCAGTTCTGTCCAATGAAAGCAGACCTACTCCTTTTGCCTTAGATGCTCAGGGGTTTTAGATTTGTCATGCCTGTAGTATTAATAATACTATTAATAATAATAACTAGCATTTACATAGCAATTTAAGGTTTGCAAAGTACTTTACAATTATTATTTCTATAATCCCTACTATTAGGATTATGGAGAATGTGGTATAGTGGACACAGAGCCAGTTTTGGAACAAGGAAGACCTGGGTTCAAGTGTTATGCCTGATACATACTGACCAGGTGACTCAGCTAACCATTCAGCGCTCTGGGCGATTCTCTAAGAGTGTAAGGTGTAGAGGAGGTGCCAACCTGCATTGGTAGAGGGAGTTCCCTCATTCAGGGAGTTCTGTACACCAATGAAATCGCAGGTCCAGGCCCTATGCCTATGATGAACTGTGCCTATGGCGTATCTCCAGTAAGGCCCAGTTAGAAAGTAACAGGGAAAGACCTTAGCTTAAAAAGGCCAAGGTTCCTCACTGTATCTGGGGCCATCTCCAGCTGTCCTGATTACTGGGCCCAGATGGCTCTGGAGGAGAGAGTGAGGCTGGTGACTTTGCACAGCCCTCCCTCACTTAAATCCAATGCACTTGCAAGTCATGGCATCACCTTCCTGATGTCATGGTCCCCTTGGAGAACGGAGAACAAATAACAACAACAACAAAAAATAACAATTTGCAATATATGAGATGGAGGTTAGGCATTAGTAGGGACTTCCAGACTCAGGATTGAGACAGTAGAGAACATGTTATGAAGAAATGTGATGGAATCCACTCTCTCGTAAAGCCAAGATGAATCACCCCGGTCACTTGGGGTGGTTAGAGGTTCATAGCATGAGGCCCAAATCTGTAGACAGATTTCTGGGAGGTGGTAAACTTGGGTGGGAAAAAATTACACCTTTATTTCAATATAGTTGTTTTCTTTTGCAATCCCATGTATTTTATGTATTTTTAAAATCTTACTGTGAGAAGGGGTTCATTGTAAAAAGTTTAAAAATCCTGCTCAAAAGTTTGAAGTTTAAGCCAGATGTTCTAAAATTGTGTGTGTGTGTGTGTGTGTATGTGTATATATATGGTGTGTATGTATGTATATGTACAAATGTGTATGTAAGTATATGTGTATATATGTGTGTATATATGTGTATATACATGTGTGTATACATATATACATGTGTGTATACATATATTCTATATACGCATGTGTGTATACATATATATATGTATATGTACTCTCAGTGTTTTCTCATTTGGGCAATGAATTAAGAATTGGTGATGACAATGTGCGCTCCACGCTGAGGTTAAACAGAGATTCGGACTGGACAAATGGCAAAGTATATAGTGGGGGGCGGGTTTGTTTGCTTTTTTTTTTTTTTTGAGGGAGGGAGTTGACTTGGTTATCTTAGGGTCTTTTCTCTGACTGGCAATGAAGACGTCATGCCTTTAATCTTATCTTCCCATCTCCCTTCCAGATCCTCTGCCAATACTTCCTAAAATTCTCCCACCACAAAGTTTGAGACGTAGACAAAAGGTAAAAAAGTGTGGGATCAGTCCTGATGATGCACCTTGACTGCTGGTTCCCCCACTTCTCTCAAAAGCCCGTTTGAATGATGGGAGGAAATCTAGGGGGAAAGAGAGCAACACGCCGGGCTTGTTTGTTAAGAAAATGCATCTGGCTCATCCGGACAATGGTTTGCGTGAGTTAAAAATAACTCCTTGTGAAAAATTAATAGGGAGTTATAAGTGAGTGTTTTAATACATGCTTGCAGAGCGGATCAGATTCTCCAGGCGGCTGGTGGCTGACATCACAGATGGCAGAGGGTGTTTATAGAACACTATGGGCCAAACAGACTAGAGTACGCTACGAATAGAAGCTTGTGCAGTCTCCCAAAGCCGTGGGGAGACAGTAGAAGGGATCTCATTTGGGGAAAGGAGATTAGGTCCCTACCTGATGGCTTGCTTCCCCCCCATAATAAGTGTTCATTTGATGGACTGATTTCTGTATCCCCCTAACTTTCCTGACTTTTTGATATCTACTTATTTATTGAATATCAGAATAGCCCCAAGTCCCTGTTTCTTTCCCCCAGGAGATGCTTAATTCGTGCCCTTTTTCTTTCTCCGGTGATTTGGACAGTAGACTGTCTCTAGTGCTCATGAAGTCTCTGCCCTTCCCCTTACCAGTGTCCCTTAGCTAAAGACCTTCTCTTCTCAATGTCTACTCTGACGCCAATCCCTTCTTTCCCCAGTATCCACAGCTCATGCTTCTAAGACCCTCAGGTCTTACTTCAGCTGGGAAAGATGGTTGGTTCTCCCTTCTCCATCACCAAGAAACCCTTACCTGTGCCATAGAAGAGAAGAGGAGCCCATGGCATGGTGGCATGTGATTTCAGGTGTCTGCCTCTTGAGACTGAGATTTTTGGGACAGGACCCAGGTTGGGGGGTGGGAGGGGCACCAACATTTGTGTTTTAAACTCAAATGATTTTTAAAAAATGGTTCTGTAATTGCAACGAGGCCCTCTAGGCCGTGAATTAATGTGTCATAACTCACGCCCAAGCACTGCGCAAATACCCCGTGTGTGAATTATTGCACAATAAATTCATGCCCTGTTGTGTCTTACAGCTTAATTAGTACATGAAGCTACATGAGTTAGATGAACCCAAATGGGATTGTATCATGTGATGCGTAAAAAGGCAGGATGCCTAGACGTATTCAGACCTTTCATGGGGAGGAGGACAGCGGAGAGGAGTTGGTTTTCCTATGACGTGGTCTGGCGTCAGTACCTGTGTTCCTTGGTCTCTGGCAGGTGACTTTATAAGTTTTGCTTGGCATGGGATTGATAGCTGACTTCTGATCTCAAAGCACTTTATCCTTGGTTTGGTATTTTCTATTCAGGCATATCTGTGTTCATAGATGTCCAGATCCCTCTTTCTCCTCCATCTCTTGACCAGACTGCTTGCCCTAAAAAAAGCTCTGGACTGGCTGGTGAGAGGCCTGGATTTTAGGTCCAGTTCTTTTGGGATCAACAAGTCTTTGAAACTTCCTGGAATTCTGTTGCCTCATTTCTAAAATGTGGAATTAGACTAGGTTATTTCTTAGATCTCTTAGAATTCTAAGATTCTAGGATTTCCTATGATTCCTTCCCTCCTCCTTCTGAATCAGACTTAGTGCCACTATGTGGAGAAACTCATGCCCAGTTTATGCCTTGTCATCTCCCATCTCCAAGCTTTTGATCATCTCCCAGCAGCAGATACCCTCTCCCTCCTCTCTGTCCAGACCTGTCCTACTCTCCCTTTCCAATTCTGTTTTCCATTTCCTTCCTCTGGGAAACCTTGCTTGGAGGACTCCAGCCAGGCCTACTTGACCAAGTTCTTCCTTATCCCCTCAGCCGTGATCCTTAGAGTTCTTGACCAGCTGTTGCTAGCTTTGGAAAAGCTTTACAAATATGAGCTCATTTGATCCTCTTGACATCCCTGCAAGGTAAGTGCTGAAGTAGATGCTATTATTACCTCCATTTTACAAATGAGAAAACTGAGGCAGATAGAGGTCAATTGACTTGTCAAGGGTCACACAACTAATGAGCAGGAGCTTGTCTGGTCCTTGTTTATATTTATACTACATGTGCTTTATATTTATGCAGTGGCTGTCTTCCCCATTTTCTACTTGAGTAAGGATTGTTTCATTCTTTGTGTATAATTATTTGCATATTGTTTCCCCCATTAGAATGTGATTTCCTTGAGGTCAGGGATTGTTTTTGCCTTTTTTTGTATCCCCATACTCAGTAAAGTACCTGGTACACCATAGGTGCTTGATAAATGCTTGTTAGCTTACTTGATCGACTGAGAATTCTGAGCTGCAGAGGTATGGGTTCAAAATTAAACTTTTAGGAAGCTGGTGTGTGAGGAACAGATAGATGAGAGATTGGGAATGAGGGACTACTACCGTATAATTGTCCATATAGGAATTAACAGGGGTCTGGACTATGATGTATGGATGCTTGAGATTGGGAATTGGGATTGATGTATGAGGGCTTGAGATTGGGAATATAGTGGGAATGCCTCAGTCTGGGAGAATTGGAGTCCTGGGGGTTGGGGTGGGTGGATGGGAGGATTGTGGTACTTGGCTCACCTTTGAGCTTCCCACACCTGTTACTATGCCAGGACGTGGCACTTTGCCTACTTTGGGAAAAGCGCCTACTGTGCCCACGCTGGAGCTTGTTTAGTCCCCAGGGACTCCCTGGGGCAGGTATAGAGTGGTCAGGGCTTCTGACAAAACTGCTTCCCTACCTCCCCTTCCTCTCCCCTATCATATGGATGGATAGATAATAGAAAAGGTCATCTATTCCTTCCCCCCCCCTTGCCTCAAGGCAATACCACCTTTAACTAAATGGATGACAACCCGATGATGCTAATTAAGGAAGCTGGAGAGGGGGAGAAATGAGGGAAGTGGGCAAAGGTGAGGGCATCTTTTTTTTTATCATTTGTTAACTATATAACCCCCAATATTTATTTAATCTATTAAGACAAAACATCACCTTAAGGGTTCTTCCCTGACAAGGTGCCTATGTTAAAATCATACAAGATTCCTTGAAAGGTGTAACAACAGAAATAACCTCATTTGGTAACCCTTTGATTATGAATATCAGGCAAGGAATAAAACAAGGAGACATATGCTTGGCAAATGTTTTGGGCCATTTTCTTTGTGTGGCTTTGAAGAAAGGTAATTACCCCCATACCCAGATAAGGAGACTGGCATAGGGTATATACTCCTTCTCTCTTCCAAGGTCTGCCCATGATCCCTAATGGACCATGGGGGTAAAAAAAGGGAAGAATTAAAAATTAAGAACAAAGAATTAAAAAGGGGGCAGGGACTAAGGTGGCATGGCTTGGAGAAAAGAAGCCTAATGGTCCCTTTTAATTACTGTCTTTATGTTTCTGAAAGGTTTGTGTTCCTCATTTTCTCTGAAGACAGAATACCAGGAGATACGTGGACATTTTAGCAGAGGAAGGAAGGAAACAAGCATTTATTAAGTGCCTACTATGTGCCAGACAGTGTGCTAAGCCTTTATATAAATATTTTCTCATTTAATCCTCATAACCACCCTGGGAGGTAGGTGCTGTTATGATCCCCATGTTGCAGTTGAGGAAACTGAGGGAGACAGAGATTTGACCAAAGGAATTGAAGTTGGACATAAAGAATTCTTAAATTTTGATTGAGGGAGCCAAAAGACTGGAGAATCCCTTTTTGGAATATTCTCTTTGGGATGAGATTCTGTTGCAGGAATGGGAATTGATTTGATACCAACACCCATCACCTTTCACCTGGGCTATTGTATTGACCTCCAAATTAGTTTCCATGCTCCCAATCTTCCATCTTCCAATCCATTCTCCATTAACCTGTTAAAACAAAACACCACCTTAAAAGTTCTCCCCTGACAAGGTGCCTATGTTAAAATCATACAAGATTCCCTGAAAGGTGTCACAACAGAAATAACCTCGTTTGATGACCCTCTGATTATAAATGTCAAGCAAGGAATAATACAAGGAGCTGTCAAAATAATTTTCCTCAAGTATGGTCTAACTGTGTGGCTCTCTTGCTCAAGATAGGATGACTCCTTATTCCTTCTAGGAGCAACCATAACCTCCGCCATGTAAAGCTCTTCAGTATGGCTACAGTCTATCTTCCCATTATGATTTCCTATTATTCCCATTTATACCTTCTTTGTTCTAGCCAAACAGGTCTGCTGGCTGGTTCCTGAACGTCACCTCCCATCTCGGGCCTGTCTGCCTTTGCACAGGCTGTCCCCCATTAGTGGAATGCACCCCCTTCCTTACCTCTTCTTGGAATCCTTGGCTTCTTTCATGGCTCAGAGCATAGGTGCTGGCTCCTCTGGATGGCCTGCCCTGATCACCCCAGCTGTTTATGTTCTCCTCAATTATCTCCTACTTAGTTATCTGTTTACCTCCAGCATCTTGCAGTAGAATGTAAATTCCTTGAGGGCAGGGACTGTTTATGCATCTTTGTTTTCACATCACTAATGTCTCTCACCAGTACCTTACACTTGTAGGTGTTTAATTAATACTTGTTGAATTAAAAGATCTCCTTTTAATCCAAAGATTCCCTGACCCACTCTCTGAAGGAGACACTGATTATCCATCCAGGCCCGCTGAGCCATTGAAGGATTTGTCAGAAGCTAATAAACAAGGTTGGGTAGGGCAGAAGGTTATATTTTGAGGCCTACACAGAGTTTTTGTATCATCTGTATTTGTTGTTGCTATTGTTGTGGAGTTATTTCAGTCTTGTCTGACTCTTTGTGACCCCATTTGGGGTTTTCTTGGCAAAGACACTGGAGTGGTTTGCCATTTCCTTCTCCAGCCAGTTTTACAGATGAGGAACTAAGGCAAATAGGGTTAAATAACTTGCCCAGGGTCACATAACTGGTAAGCATCTGAAGCTAGATTTGAACTTAGGAAGATGAGTCTTCCTTATTCCAAGCCCGGTGCTCTATCCATTTTGCCACTTAGCTGCCCATTATCTGTATAGATTTCAGTTTTTAGGTTCTACTCTCTCATTGTCATGTTTAAAAAAATGTATATGTTTGGAGTCTCCTATAATTCACACTCTCTTTTTACAAAAATAAAATTAATTAATTAATTTTTAACATTCACTTAAAAATTTTTTTGAGTTCCAAATATTCTCTCTCCCCCCCCACCCATTGAGAAAACAAGCAACATTATGTCAATTACAAGTCTTGAAAAATATATTTCCATATTAGCCATGTTGCAAAAAAAAAAAGCCTATAAAAAACAAGAAACATAAAGAAAGTAAAAAAAAAATGCTTCAATCTGCACTCAGAGTTCATCAGATCTCACTCTGGAGGTGGATAGCCTTTTTCATCATGGGTCTCTTGGAATTATTGTATTGATCAGAGCAGCTAAGTCTTTCAGGGTTGATTGTTGTTATAATATCGCAGTTGCTGTAGATCACACAATCTCAAAGGGCATGGGCCAAATCATAGCTTTTTGTGTCCCTAGTGTCTAACACTGTGCTGTGCACACACTAGATGCACAATAATAATAGCTAGCATTTGTATGGCACTTTAAAGTTTGCAAACCAGTTTACAAATTTTATCTCATTACAACCCTGGGAAATGGGTGTGGGGGCCATGGGATAGATATTTATATAGCTCTTACTATGTGTTAGGCACTGTGCTAAGACTTTTTTTTTTTTTTGGTGAGCAATTGGGGTTAAGTGACTTGCCCAAGGTCACACAACTAAGTGTCTGAGGTCAGATTTGAACTCAGGTCCTCCTAACTCCAGGTGCCACCTACCTGCCCCTTAGACTTTCACAAATATTATCTCATGTGATCCTCACAACAACCCTGTAAGGTAGGTACTGAAGTAGGAATTGGGTGCTATCATTATTTCCATTTCACAGATGAGGAAATTGAGGCAGGTTGAGGTTAATTAACTTACCCAGGGTCATATGGCTATTAAGTGGGTAGGATTGGATTTGAACTCAGGCCTTCCTGACTTCAGGTCCAGTATTCTAACCACCCTACCAGGCAGCTGCAACACATGTTCAATAAGCATTATGATAATAATAGAATAGGTCTATAGAATAATCTAAAAATTATTTTTACTTTGTTTTGAGCATGTAAAGAATTACTCAAAGAGAGATACGCACACATTCATTCGTTTACCTCCAATGTGCCTGGCTCTACTATTGTTGGCTTGGGACTCTGCTAGGCCTCTGCAGAAGAAGCTGAGGATAATTCACAAGGTAACAGAGTTGATAGGTTGTATATATATGTACTTGGAAGTGTGCACTACTCACCAGTGGATCTGAATGGAAATATCCAGCGGAGGGTGGGGGAGTAATGGTGGGGGGAGTACGTGTGATAGTCTGGGCTATATCCCAACTGCTCCAAACCAGAGTAAGTTAAACCCTCTCCAGGGAATTGGCTCCCCGCCACCCCCAGCCATGGCTGATGTGTTATTTCCCTGCCACCTCTCAGGGGAACCCCAATGAGTTTTCTTTCTGAGAAGTTTATGGCTGAGGAGCTGAGCTGCTCTGGGGCCCCTGTAAATCTGCTGTAATCAGGGAAGGTTTACAGGGAAACAGAAATAGCAGCCACGATGCACCCCTTAGTTCTCTGCCTTGTACTTTCAGTCAGCCATCTTTCTACACCATCCTGGATTCCTGCCCTACCTGCCCCAACCGAAAGAATCTGGAGTGGTTATGTTCCTCCTCCCTTTGTCTCCGGGTAGGATACTCCCCCACATCAGGAAGAGAAGAAAAATCAGATGATTCTAATGAAGGAATCTAGGACTGATGGATAGGTGGTGAAAAGGGAGAGTGCTTGACAAATGTCTCTCTTCCATAAGAGAAAATTTACACTGAAGGGATTGAAATTATTGGCAAATAGAAGAACTTTCTGATGGAGAAAACGGCCAAGGGCAATTTAATGTTCTAATCTTCTTCCCTGGAACAGCTTTAAGAGGAGCTTGGTCTGGGATGTCCCTGAAGGCAGGGGGCTGGATAAAATGACCTTGCCATTATTGGGATGTTCAGGGATGAATTAAGAAGCAGGCTCAGCTTACAAACTCCCTTCCTCCATTTCCCATTGCCTGTCGTTGGGAGATTTTTTTTATGAGGGATTTTTATGACAAACTTTACTTTACATTTGACATTTAACAGCATCTCCCGTGCAGGGCAGGAGGAAATATAGATATTTATGGACACACGGTGGCAGGAGATTGAGGAAAACTGATTCTGGAGAGGGAAGGAGCTCCAATGTCTGCTCCCCTCTAAGCAAATTATCTGACTTAATTTGGATAACATGTCCATCTGTCTGACTTTTCTGTGTAAGAAGACTTAAGGCAGTTGTTTGTTGGCAGGATATGGAGGAAAACTGATTCTGGAGAGGGAAGGAACTCCAGTGTCTGCTCCCCTCTAAGCAAATTATCTGAATTAATTTGGATAGCATGTGCATCTGTCTGGCTTTTCCATATAAGAAGACTTTAAGGCAGTCATTCATAGAGAACTTGCGGCTAGGGGTGGTGATCAGAGACATAGAGATTGAGAAGAAAGAGAGGAACCTGCCCTGTATCCACCTCCAACATCCCTTTAAACGAAGTCAAACAGAGAGAAGAAAGGGTGGATGCAGCCCAGAATGGGGAATCAGCACTCTCCGGTCCTGCCTTCACTATTCAAAATTTTCAGTTCTTCCTTCAACTCTTTTCTGAGGGACAGCTCAGTTATTTCCCTTTTTCTCCCACCAGATCTCTACCCCAGCTTTTCAAACCGTGGTCAGAAAGCTAAGAGATCCCTAAGCCAAGAAATCCTTTGTTCATGTTAATTCCTCTGTTTGAAATTCCCCTTTCTCCAACATTTCTGTCTATTGTACAGAAATACTGTATTTCTAGATACTCTGATTTATCATCTGGAGAGTATTGTACCAGCAATAGATTACTGTAATGTACTTGATCAAAAGACCCTACTCATAATCAATCAATCAGGAAGCATTTATGAAGTTCTTACTATGTGCCTAGCATTGTGCTAAGCTTTGGATATGAAGAAAGGCAAAAATGCTGTCCCTGCCATCAGGGAGCTGACAGTCTAATTGGGGAGATGTTGTGCTACCAACTGTGTACAAACAAGATATATCCAGTGTAAGTGGGAGGTAACTCCAGAGGGAAGGCACAGGGGGAAGTTCGGAGGTGGGAAAGGCGCCTTGCAGAAGGTGGGATTTAAATTAAGTCTTGAGGTTAGGAGGTGGGGAAGAGAAGGTAGAGCATTCTAGGTATGGGGGACAGCCAATGAAAAGGTACAGAGTCAGGAGATGGAATAATAGCAATAATAAAACCAGAATAGCAATAAATAATAAAATCATAAGAATAATAATCAAATCATCATCTCCCTACAAAGGGGTCTTTTGGTTTCCCGAAGTTTGACATCCCTCTATCTTTCCCACTGCTTTGGGGGAAGAAGGCTGTCCCAGGATGGACCCTCCCTCCCTCCCCCAACAACCTGGTTGGAGCCAGACAGCAAAACAGGTGGTGGGAACTTTGATGTCCGCGGGGACTTGGAGAAAGATCAAGGAGGAGGCTTCCTCAAAACTGCCACAGGGTGTGAGAAGCTGGGGAAGAGAGAGAAAGAACTAATTACAGCAACAGAGCCGCTGGGCTTCTCTCCATACTTTTCTCTTGCCCCACCCCCACACCTAGACACTTGGTCTCAGGGGTCTCTGCCTGGACATTATTCTAGGCTTTTGGGATAGAAGAGAGTTATAATGCTATGAATGAACATAGCCATCCCTTAGTCATTCCTGCTGTCAGGGTTTCAGATAGTGAGAAATGGCATCTTGTGGTATTTCAACACTTAATACATGGTTGAATGTATGAGTGAATAGTCCCTGGGACCACCCAGAGAGGCATAATGGCTAACACCTGGTTAGCTCTTCTCTCCCACCTTTCACCACCAACACCAGCTTCTTCTTAATGGAAGGTCAAGAAAAGGGCGTAAAATAGCCTTGATATTGGTGCTTCTGGATTCACGTCCTCCCTTTCCTGCCATGTTTCCCATTGAGATGCCATTCTGTTTCAGTCCCCTTATCTCTAGACTAAGACTAATAATAGCATCTCCTCTCCCAAAGGCTGATTTTCCCTCGGTTGTAGTATTAAGGGTCCTATCCGATTGTTGGAAAATCCCTTCTTAGATCTAATCCTAAATGATCTTGCTTCTTCCTCTAGTTCCCCGTGGGGTGAGCTTCCTTGGTTCTGAGACTATGGCTTCTAGGCTCGGGTAAGTGGAAGGAGGAGGGAGGTGAATATTGCTTCATTTGGGGGGAACAATGAATAGATGGGGGAGTACAGTTTCCTTTGCCAAGTCCAAACAGAATGGAGATCTGCTTCAATTTCAGTTGAAAGGATGGATGGTCACTCTCAGGAAAGATTCCAGATGGCTGGGGGTAGAAAATCAAGGAGAGGAGTGAAAGTGGGAGTTATCATCTCATAAGCTGGTTGTATAGCTAGGTTTATAGATCTCCCTATGTTATACCTCCTGTGCATTAAAACAAAACCAAATGGAGGCTTGGAGAGATCATCTTGTCTATCCCCATCGCCAATCAATCAGCCAATAAACATTTATTAAGTGCCTACTGTGTGTCAGGCACTGTGCTAAGTGCCAGGGAAACAAAGAAAAGCAAAAGACAGTTCCTACCAGAATTCTAATGGTGGAGACAACATGCAAACAACTATGTATAAACACAACATGAATGGGATAAATTGTAAATAATCAACAGAAGAAAGGTACTAGAAATAAGGGAGAACAGGAAATGCTTCCTGTAGAAGACAGAATTCTGGCTGGGACTTCAAGGGGAGTCCTCTTGACTTGAAGAAAGTGGAGATGAGGAAGCAGAGCTTTCCAGACACGGGGGACAGCCAGTAAAATGCCTGAAGCCAAGAGATAGAGTGTCTTGTTCAAGGAATCACAAGGGGGTCCAATCACTGGATTGGGGTTCTTAACCTGGGGTCCAGTGAACTTGTTACCCTACTTTATTATAATTGATTTCCTTTGTAATTCAGTGTGTTTTATTTTCAGCATTTAAAAGCATTGTTCTGAGAAGGGGTCCATAGGCTTCAGCAGACTGTGAAAGGAGTCCAGGCACACAAGAAATCGTTAAAAACCCCTGAAAAGGGGGATTTGGGAGATCATAATTCCTCTTTGGCTTAAATGTCTTTACAAAAAAGGGTTCCTCAACCTCTATTGCTTATCCATTTTAGAGTCCACCAACAAAGAGGTGGGAAATTCTTTCCCTTCTGACGTGTTCATTGATAGTTCTTCAGTGTTGTGACTATAGGTCTTCATCTCCACTAGGTATAGAAACAGAATTTGGGGAAGAATAGGAGGAAGTAGGTAGAAACTTTTTAACGTAAGTTTCTACCAAGATGTAATGTCCATTCCTGCAGCTCTAGCCCCAATCCCAACATTTTACTTCTATCTCTTACCTGCAAGTCCTACTTGGGCTAGAGACGTAAGGTTGGGGTGGAGGCTTTCTACTAAGGAAAGATTTCCACCCAGTTGGAATTGGTGAGGCAGCAGAGTAGCTGAGATAATGCCTAAATGGCCTGGGATTATGGAAGAATGAAGGGAGGGAGGACTTTGTGGCTCAGGTGGGCTGGACACCACTCTACTTCCAGCCCTTACCTGTAAGTGCCACTTGGAGTCTAACTCCTCAGTGATGAAAACATCCCTGGCTTTCTTCAAGGGCAGGATGAGGCATGCAGTGTAGGGCGGGTTAAGACAGATACTGGCACCAGAGTAAACAGTAGAGTGTGTGTTTGGTGGGGGGATGGGAAGGCTTGCAGACTTTCCCCAAAGAGCTGAGTTCAAGAGGTGGTAGAGGATGGGGAAAGCATGGATGTTAAAAGAAGAGAGGGAATCCAGCTACCTTCCCTGTAATGTAATCAAAGCTGTGGTCTCTAGTGTCAGCTTTGCTCTGGTTTCCCACTTCTGTTGCTTTTCTGTGGAATGGAAAAATATTTATTAAATACTTCTGTTACACTACGTGAGAGGTGGCATTGCATAATGCATAGAGTAATGGCCTCATAACCAAAAAAACCTAGGTTCAAGTCCCATTTCTACACACACTGGCTGTGTGACCCTGGGCAAGTCATTTAACCTCTTAGTGCTCTAAGCAACTCTCTAAGAGTATAGGTGGTAGAGGAGACAGGCTTTGGTAAAGTGAGTTTCTTCATCAAGGGAGTTCTCTGGATACCAATGAAATCACAAGTGTAGTCCCCATTCCTATTTTCTTTGTGTCAAGCACTGCATTTGTGCCAAGTACATGGGTAAGACAAATAGAAAAGTGAGATAGTCCCAGTTACCAAAGAGCTCAAATTCTAATTCAGAGAGATAATACATAAAGAATAGTCCATCTCTAGGTTTAGTGGAAAGATCTGGTGATCCATTGCGGGGATCAATGGAACTATCCATTGAGGGGCTAAGGGGTCTTTTGGCTGCACTGTTGGGAAGGCGAAATTTGGGTAAGAAGAGTTTTGGTAGGGGCATTGGGAGAATGAATCTAACTTCTGATCATCTTCAATCATGAGAAAAATTCTAGTTGCCTCATTAAAGAGCCTTTTCCTTTTCCTTATTTCCTTACTCTATCCCCAAACAAATTCTCGATGTCTCCTCTACTCTCTCACCTCAGATTCTCTCAGTTAATTTTAGCCATTTCCTCCACAGCAGACCCTCTACAGATCCATCATAATCAGAGAAAAGTCTTCCCTGTATCACAATTTCTCAGGGACCCAAGCAGTATACTGGTCAGGAAGTTCTTCCTAAAATCTAACTTAGATTTCCCTTGCTGCACTAAGCTTGGGTTTCTCATTCCTTTCCCCTTAATGTCTTTTTCTTCCTGTATCTGCTTTGCTGAATTGGAGAAAAAGGTAGACATTCTTCCATCCTTCCTCCAGGACCCTAAGACCTTCTGGGTCTCCCTTTTTGGACTCTCCTGATCTCAATCAGTCCTTTCTGTCTCCACAACCATTGCCTTGATGCCTTCCTGCTTGCCTCTTTCATCTTTACAATGGGTAGAATGCTGGACCCTGAGTCAGGAAGACCTGAGTTCAAATCCAGCCTCAGGTATTTACTAGCTGTGTGACCCTGGGCAAGTCACTTTCATCTGCCTCGGTTTCCTCATTTGCCAAATAAAGATCATAACAGCATCTACCTTACAGAGTTATTGTGAGGACAAAATGAGATAATATTTGCAAAGTTCTTTGTAAAACTTTATGTGCTATAAAAGTGAAAGTTGTTATTATTATACTTCCCAGGACTTTGATCCCTACCTTGAGGAGAATAAGAAGACAAGATATGGGAACATCAGGAGGGATGGAGGGTTTTGGCTCACATCAGGAGAAATCTAGGTCATACTTCAACAATGCTATCCTGAAAGATACTGAAATGGGATGACCAAGGATATTTCCTCAAAGGGTCATCTTGAAGTGGGGTAGAGCTTCCTATTGTTTGGGTTTGGGGGAGTGGTTGTTTGGCCTTGAAACAGGAAAGATTAGCAAAAGGAATATGGTGAGAGCAAAAGGCCTGGGTATTGGGAAATTTGGGATATTTTGGAAATGTTTTCCTTCTTTATTTATGTCAGTCACTTATTTTGGCTATTGCTGAAGTGAATTGGCAAGAAGGTGATTGGACTAGGCTTGGGTTTCTGTGCTTGGATTCCTGTTCTGGCTAGCCTCATGGAGTTGGGGGTTGGGATAGGGAATCTTCTCCCTGGCCCTCACTTCTCTCTAGACAGACATAATCTTAATCTCCCAGCCCTATTCAGGTGAGACCTAGGGGCTACAAGCATGGGCTTTTCCAGGTCTGGGGCAGTTTGAGAGTAGGTTGAAGGAAGGACTTCTTGATTTTCATGGTTGGGCTTATTGGAATTGGTGACTGAAGGCATAGATTAAACATTTTCTCCTATTAAAGGTGTGCCTAAGAATGGCTTAGAGCCAGGTGTGTACTAGTAAATGTTTAACAATAAGCTTTCCAGAAAAAAAAAAGTAGGCACATATTTTTAAGCTTAATTTGCATTATTAGCATTTTCTTTATCACTTTCTTAGAGTCGAGAAATCAACATAACAATAAATCAAGCCCTGATTAATAGTTTGATGATTTCTGAGGTATAAATACTCTCATTGAAAATTTAACAATCAGCTTGGGGCCAATATGAGCTGGCTCCTGCTCGACACCCCTGCTTAGAGTTACCATTGCCCAGAGCTAAGGAGTCAGGATCCAGCACAGAATCATTCTCACTCCAATATGTGTAGAGGGTAGGAATGATGAGCTGTGATGGCTTCGGCAGGAGCTTCTGGTTGAATCTCAGCCCATTTTCTCTCTTTTCCACTCTTCATCTTGCCACTAGCTACTTCTCTGTCTCGCTAGGAGAATTAAAATTATAGCTAAAATTTATATAGTGTTTCTAATATTATCCTCACAACAGCTCTAGGAGGTAGATGCTATTATTAGCCCCATTTTTTTTTTAAATAGTGGAGGAAATGGAGGCTAAGGAGGTTAAATGACTTGCTTAGGGTCACACAGTAAGTGATGCAGATTTAAACTCAGATCTTTCTGACTCCAGGTCCAGTATGCTAAATACTTTGCCACCTGGATGTCATTTTAATTTAATGCAAATTTATTTTAATATTGTCCAACAGAATTAACAAGGCAAATTTGTTGTGAAATGTCTTAAAATCCACTCTTGGTTCAGTGTAGTAATGGGGCAGTGGCATGGAGAATACAAAATTGTAGCCAGAATACAAGGAGGGCTCCCATCATTTTGGGTCCCCTCCCTGTGATGTATTTGTAGAAGGACCTGGATGAGAGTCCCTCAGAATAGACAGGCATGGACGAGCTGAAATCTGTACCCTGGAGGGAGTACCTACAATGTGCTCATCGATCTGTTGGGGGTATTAGAGATAACAAAAACATAATTTTGTAGGATCGTAGGCCGCGACTTCAGAAATGGTTTAGCCAGACTCTTCACTTTTACACATGAGGAGACTGAGGCCCAGAGAGATGGACGGTTTGCTCAAAGTCTCATGGGTAAAACAAAGATTCAAACCTAGGTCCTCTCACTTCAAATCCAGTCTCTTTCCACTGCACTGAGACATTTCCCATTTGAGGATAGTTGGGGTTGGTGATGGTGGTATGTGTGTGTGGTGGGGGGAAGTGTTTTGTTTTCTGTGTGCTCCAAATTCTGGGAATTCTAACATTACAGATTAAATACTAAAACTGTGTTGTGAATGTATGACTTCGCCAGAGGAAACGGAAAACTGTTTTATTTCCCTATTCTACCTCAGCCTCCATTTTCCCCTGCATCCCCTTCTGCTTTAGGAATAGACAATACCTTTCAGACTAAGCAGAGATATCCTGCTTCTCTAAACCTGCTGTCTGTCTGGCTCAAACCAAAAAAGGCAGAGAGAAAGCCATGAAGATCTGGTCAGATCTTCTGACCCAAGCATGAAAGGTTTCTGGGCACTGAAATCACTGACCTTCCACCTGAGGAGCTGAGGAAAGAGGACTGCAGCTGCTGAAGGTGACAGCATCAAGGTGCTTTATAGACTTGAGAGGACTTATTGAGGGGAGGATGGGGAAGAGGGATAGGATAGAATGAGGAGGCGGCTAGGGATGCTCCTTGGCACTGGCTCCTTGGCAACGGTTACCTAGCAACCCTCCCTCCCCCCCCCACCTTCCTCCCTGGTCTCCTGCAAGGAGCTAGAGAGCTTGGAGTGAATGACAATTTGGAGAAACAGCCACAGCCAGAAGATCTAAGAGGCTCTAAAGAAGATGGATAAGAAAATCGATGCATAATAAAAACCACAGGCAAAGCCACCTTGATGGAGGGTGGGTAGCTTTCTTCTCCCACCTCTTCCAGTCTCTCTGAACTGAAGAACTCCATCCCCAGCCTAGCATTCCTTCCTATGACTGTTTTACCCTTTGGAGATTCAGAGGGGCATTTGCTGGGATTTCAGGGGGAGAGGAGGAGGATGGGGAATCGGAGGATAAAGAAAGAAGGGCAAAGCAATAGGGGTAAAAAAGAGACGCTTGGGAGAAGAGATACATTTCAGCTGCACTGTGTATGAGGGAATGGGGTTAGACAGGAAGAAGAGCTTAAGAACAATGGAGAATGGTAAGGTATCGGAACAGGTTTCACATCCTCTTCTCTGGGGGATTTTAAATAGAGGCAGTCTTTCAAAGATAATCGATTGAGATAAGGTATTGCTTGTAAGGAGGAGGGTTCATTGGATGATCTTTTTTTTAAATTTAATTTTTAATTTATGGAATAAAACAAGCATTTCCATAACATAGTATAATAAAAAAATAATTGTACATAAAACTGCAAATCTTACAACTTTCTATTCCTTTTAAATATATAATAAAATTATCATAAAAATTTCTTTTTTTCCCTCTTTTAAAAAATGATCCTTTGAGGTCCCCTTTATGACTTAGTGATTAGTACTCCCTTCTAACACCTTCTTATCCTGACAGTAAAAATGATCTTGCTAGTGGTTGTATTTGTGGCTGCTTCCATGATAAAACCCCAGCTTATAGGGCCTATCCCATAGGACCAGGTGATGGAGTACGATGAGATTGTGCAGCACTGATGTTTTATCTTCTAACAGGCGGGGTTCGGGTGACTGACCTACCTGCACCATCTCACTTCAATCAGACAGGCAGACCTCTGCTTCTGGGGCGTCATGAGGCCAGGTTATGGCTCATAGGATACCAGACCCCGATATGGCAGGGCCATCAGAAGCCATCTGGTCCAGGGGATAAGATGTCTGTGGTGTAAACTTGGGGAAACAATGTGCACCCTGTATCCTCACCCCCACCCTCTCCAGACTAGTCAGTCTGCGTATGCCACAGACATTCTGGTCAAACCTGCGGACACCTTCTCAGAATGATATTTTCAAATCCATAAAATAAAATGCATAGATTACAAAGAAAACCAATTATATTGAAATACAGTTCTTAAAATGTTTTTTAAAAAACCCAAAACCAAGTTCACAGAACTAGGTTAAGAATCCTTGATCTATGGGGGCAGCTAGGTGGTGTAGTGCATAGAGCTCCAGCCTTGGTGTCAGGAGGACCTGAGTTCAAATCTGTCCTCAGACACTTGACACTTAACTAGCTGTGTGTGACCCTGGGCAAGTGACTTAACCCCATTGCCTCACCAAAAAAGCAAAAAAAAAAAATCCTTGATTTAGTTTAACTCCTTCATTTTACAGATGAGATAACTGAGGCTCAAAGAAATGAAATGACTTGCTCAGGGTCCCACAAGGAACAAGTGTCAGAGGTGGGATTTGAACCCAAGTCCTCCCACTTCACTGAAACATTATCAGCCATCTGTTTTCATCTATCCGTTCTTTTACTCATTTGTCCATGTTATTGTATCTTAGATTGCACTCTCTGTGCTCTCTTAAGCTGAGGTTCTTTCCCTTTTTTTGTTCCATGGACCCCTTTGGCAATCTGGTGAAATTCTCAGAATCATGTTTCTAAATGCATTATTGCATAAATGTAAATAGATTAAAATGCACAAGGTTACAAAAGAAACCAATTATATTGAAATACCATTATCAAAATATTTTAAAATGAGTTCATGGACCTCCTACAGACCACTCTGAACTGGGGGAGAGGTGGTCGGTGGACCCCAGATTAAGACCCCCTGCCCTACAGACTTGCAATTCACCTCATTTTCTGGGAATAATTAATTAGTGAAGCCTTAGCGATTCTGAGCTTGTCTGCCTATTGCTTCTTGTAATTAAATCTAAATTCTAGCTTCAAGGTCTTTGACCTATCACTGCTATACCCTTCCCAATACTTTAGTTTAAGCACATGATTGTTTTCTTCCCAACACCTTACATTTTGCCCGTTTTCATCCCAGAGCATGGGAAGGAAGGAAGAGGAGAGCTTTCTGTCTAACAGGGAACAAAGGAGCAACAAGTAGGAAGGCTGAGGGCTGCTGCTGTATGAGAGGGGATGATTTTTGGGAGAAAAAGAAGACTAGGGAAGCATAGGACAGGAAGGGGTTGGGTAGGGTTCCCCAGGCAGGGAAATAGCCTATGTGAAAGCTTGGAAGTAGGAAGGGATGGTGAGGTCTGAGAGGGGAATCGGCTGATTTGTTTAACCTGAGACCTTGTGTTGGGGATTTACTACGGTGTGAAGGTAGTTAGGTCTGGAGGGTTGGTAATGATATAAATAGCTTATGTTTATATAACACCTTACCATATACCAAGCACTTTATATATAAATTATCTCATCCGATCCACTGTGTGAGGGAAGAATTCCTATTGTACAGATAAAGAAATGAAAGGCTTAGGGAGACTTTGCTTTCCCAAGGTCACATAATTAGTAGTTAAAAAAAAAAGAGCCTTCAGAAACCCATGGGAGAGAACCGGTGTGGCCATTAGTGCTGGAAATCCTGTGGTGAGGAAAGCTATTCAAACCCTGGTGTTTTGATTTTGCTTCTATTATACCAGGGTCTCAATGACGAGAGAAACCTTAACCCATGCGCTCAGGAATTTGGCTGTGATAGACAGTTGGGAGCTACTGCCGCTTTCTAAGCAAGGAAAAGGTCATGGTGGTTAGTGGTCCAGGAAGGTATTCAGTGTTGCTGTGGAGAGGATAATTGGGAGTGGGAGGCCTCGAGAAGACTGATGCTATAGTCCTGATCCAGCCTAGGGAAGGATTAGATTCGGGGCAAGAGCTGGTTGCTCAATGTCCTGGCTGGGCTGGAGGGGGAGGGGGTGAAGGTACAGGGAGCACATTGTTTCCCCAAGCTTGCATCACAGACCTTTTCTCCTGAACAAAACATTCTGTTTCCAACGCCAGCTGACTCATTCCTCCTATTCCCCCGCTTTTCCCCCTGCTAGAGGAGGTATCATGGCCCCTGAAGAGAGCTGGTGGGGATGGGAGTCAGGGCATGACGGGGGGCCAGGATGCCCAGATTTTTCTCTGATGTGCTTCTGTCTGGGGGCTTTTCTTCCCACCCCTACCCCACCAGTCTTAGGGAGGGGAAGCTGAAAAGTCATTTAATCAGTCACCCTTGTCTCTGGGAGAGATGGCCCCGTAGCTCAGTGGCCTCCAAAGTAGAGGGGTGTGTGAGATGATTAGCGGGGTGGCAAGGAGAAATTGTGGGCCCTGCGGGCCTCCCTGCTTGTACAGGTGGTTTCTGGCTCTAACTGGGTGGCGGCTGTGGCAGGGGGACGTAGCTTCTAGTTTCTCTCTCTCTGTCTCTTTCTCTGTTTCTCCTTCCATCTTCCTCAAAGGGCTGAAACAGATGCATATTGGGCAAGAGGCACAGGGCAGCTGGGACTGCAGCAGCCCAGCCATCCCCAGCCCCAGTCCCAGCTGGGTACAGTAATGGTGGTGATCCTGACTGAGGGGAATGTAGCCCAGCAGCCCAGCAGCGGCCTAGGAGGCAGTGGGCTGCACATTGGACTCATCCCAGAGCTTCTTGGCCCAGCTAGCAGGTAGAAGGTAGTAATAAATCAATCATTCAGCTGGTGCTTAGTAATTTCCTTCTATGTGCCAGGCACTGGGGTTACAAAGACAAAAGCAAAGCAGGCCCTGACCTCAAGTAGCTTATATTCTATTTGGGAAGATAATATGTCGAGCAGAACCAGGAGAACATTGTACACAGTAACAGCCACGTTGTGCAATGACTAATATTGATAAACTTAACCCTTCTCAGCAATACAAGGATCTAAGACATCTCCAAAGGCCTCATGATGAAAAATGCTATCCACATCCAAAGAAAGAACTATGGAGTTTGAATGCAGATTGAAGCATACTATTTGCTATTTTTTTTCTTGTGTTGTGCTTTGTTTCCTCTTTCTGGTGGTTCCTCCTATTGGTTCTAATTCTTACTTACAACATCACTAATGTGAAAATATGTTTAATAGGAATGTATATGTATAGCCTATATTAGATTGCGAGCTGTTTTGGGGAGGGAGGTGGGGAGTGAAGGGGAGAAAAATTTAAAACTCAAAAGCTTATGGAAGTGATTGCTGATAAATCAAAATGAATTAATAAAAAAAGATAACATGTACACATATGTAGTAACCCAAAGTCTTACTGTAGTTTTAAGCTTAATAAATTCATTAAGCTTTAAAAAAGCTTGATAATGAAATTATAAGCTTAAACCTCACTAAGACTTCAGGACTGCCTGTGTATGTATATAGAAAATAATTTTTCGCTGCCTTCTGGCACTGGCAGTTAGGGAGGTGAGGAAAGGCTCCTTGTAGAAGATAATGCTTGAGTCTCTGAAGGAGGGGAAGAAGGAATCTATTTTAGGTATAGGGAACAGTCAGTGCAAAGGTCTGGAGATGGGATAGGTGGAGAAGAAGTGCCAAGAATGTCTTTTTGACTGGATTCTAGTGTGCATGAAGGGAAGAAATGTGTGTAATCAATCTGGAGAAGTAAATGACTAAAGGAGGGCAATGATGCAGAAACCTATGAAGAAGTGAACAGTAAATGGAGAAATTATTTCAAAAGGAAGATTGTCTTTAATTGGCTAATAATAATAGCTAACATTTATGGAGCGCTTCCTATGTGCCATCATTTTACAATTATTATCTCATTTCATCCTTCTAACGACCCTGAGAGGTATGTGGTATTATTATCCATTTACAGATTTACAGATGAAGAAACTGAGGCAAATAGAAGTTAAGTGACAGCTAACATCAGAGGCTAGACTTGAACTTAGGTCTTTCAGATTATAAGTACAGCTTTCTATCCACTGTGCCAGCTAGCTGCCCTATCTTTCAAGTCTCAGCTAAAATCCTACCTTCTACAGGAAGCCTTTCCCAACCTCTCAATTCTAATTCTCTTCCTAGGGCACCTAGATAGTGAAGTGGGTAAAGCAGTGGCCCAGGAATCAGGTGGACCTGAGTTCAAATCTGACCTCAGGCACATATTGGCTATGTGATCCTGGGCTAGCTACTTATCCCTGATTACCTCCAAAAATTTTTACTGTAAAAAAAAAAAAGGAATTCTAATGTCTTCACTCTGTTGATTATCTACAATTCATCTCTTATCTAGCTTGTTTGTACATAGTTGTTTGCATGATGTCTCCCCTTCCATTAGACTGAGGGCAGGCTCTGTCTTTTGCTTGTCTTTGTATCCCCAGCACTTAGCACAGTGCCTGGAGCACAGTAGGCACTTAATAAGTGCTTGTGAACTGACAAATCAGTGTTCCAGCATGGTTATGACAGTAGGTCTACCTCTAGATTTTAGGCACAGTTGACATAAGTTAGAGTGGCTCATTCCAATTGGTCATTCTAAATACTTAACATTTTCTTCAACTGATTCTCCATATGGTGCCTAGAACTGAAAACAGTGTTCCAGACGGGGCCTCATCAGGTCAAGCTAGAGTGCGACCATCACCTTCCTAGTCCTGGATGCTCCATTTGTCTCAGAGCAGCTTAGGATCATGTGGGCACTTCTGGCTGTCCTGTCATTATTGCTTCATAGAGAATTTACCAAAACCCCCATATCATCTTTAGATGAGCTACCATCTAGCCACATCTCCTCCATCTTGTGTTTGATGGTTTTTTTTTTCTGACTCAAGCGTAAGACTTTGATCCTTATCCCTACTGAATTTCATTTTATTGGATGTGGACCAAATTCTAGTCCGTCAAGGTATTTGTCTGTCCTAACTGTCGTCCACTGCATTAACTTATTCCTCCAAGCTTTGTGTCCCTTGCCTATTCATTCAAGTCACAGGTTTTTTTTTTTTGTTGTTGTTGTTTGTTTGTTTGTTTTTGGCTAGGCAATGGGTTTAAGTGACTTGCCCAGAGTCACACAGCTAGTAAGTATCAACTGTCTAAGGCTGGATTTGAACTCAGGTCCTCCTGACTCCAAGGCTGGAGCTCTATCCACTGCGCCACCTAGCTCCCCCAATTTTTTTTTTTTAAAACATACATTCCTGGGAGGCATTGCAATAGAGGACTCCTTAATTAATTCTGAACCATTAATGACTGTTCTCTGGGTCTATAGCCAGTCAACCAGTTCCAAATCCACCTAACTGTGAGTTTGCTACTACCTCTCCATCTTTTACGTAAGAATGCCCCAAAAGACTTGTCAAATACTTTGCTAAAATGTAGATAAACCATATGGCCTTCGCTCGATCTATGTTGTGGGCAAAGGAGATGAGGTGAGTCTGATATGCAGTCTGTGATGGAACTGTTCTGTGGTTTGTGATCTCTCCTACGTGGTCACCAATCACCTCTTTAATAAGAGCTTTTAGAATTATTCCAGGAAAGACTTGTATGATCTGATGCTGAGTGAAGTGAGCAGAATCGAGAGAACGTTGTACACAGTAACAGCCACGTTGTGCGATGACTAATATTGATAGACTTAGCCCTTCTCAGCAACACAAGGATCTAGGACATCTCCAAAGGCCTTATGATGGAAAATGCTATCCACATACGAAGAAAGAACTATGGAGTTTGAATGTAGATCGAAGCATACTATTTGCTATTTTCCTTTGTTGTGTTTTGTTTCCTCTTTCTGGTGGTTCCTCCTGTTGGTTCTAATTCTTCCTTACAACATCACTAACGTGAAAATATGTTTAATAGAAATGTATATGTACAGCCTATATCAGATTGCACGCTGTCTTGGGGAGGGAGGTGGGGAGGAAGGGGGAGAAAAATTTAAAACCCAAAAGCTTATGGAAGTGATGGTTGATAATTCAAAATAAATAAATTAATCATAATAAAAAAAGAATTATTCCAGGAATCAAAGTAGTCATGCTGACAGGTCTGTAGGAAAGAGATCTCTCTCCTCTTTCACTCTCTTTTTTTCTTATATAATTAGAGCATTTGAGCCCCTCCTCTCCAGTTCTGTGGCATCTTTCCTGTTTTCTACTCTTTCAAAAGATCATTGACAATGGCTCAGTGATCACACCCACCAATTTTTTCAGTACTATGGAATGCCATTTTGTTGGGTCTGACTTGGACTCATCCAGGGCAGCTCAGAGTACATTCTTACTATCTTCTTACAGATACCAAATTTCAATTCCATATTAGCCATTTTTGTTCTGTCCTTCCCATTCCAAAGATGATTCTCCTCATCAGAAAATGCAGAAACAAAGATGGGAAATGCTACCTCTTCCCAGTTCCCCATTATCATCATCCTTTCCACCTCATTCACTGTTCCTACCCTTTCTTGGAATCTTGTTTCCCAATATAGCTTAGAAATGAACAAACCATATGGAAATATGTTTTGCATGACTGCACATGTATAACCTATGTCAAATTGCTTATTTTCTCATTGAGTCGGAAGGGGTGGAAGAGTGGGGAATTTGGAATTCAAAATTGAAAAAAATGAATGTTAAAAGTTGTTTTTACATGGAATTGAAAAAAATTAAAATTTTTTTTTGTTTTTTTTTTTTGGTAAGGCAATTAGGGTTAAGTGGCTTGCCCAAGGTCACACAGCTGGTATGTGTCAAGTGTTTGGTCTGAGGCCGGATTTGAACTCAGGTCCTCCTGACTTCAGGGCCAGTGCTCTATTCACTGTGCCACCTAGCTGCCCCAGAAAAAAAATTAAATTTTTAAAGTTAAAATAAGAAACTAATTTTAAAAAAGAAATTAAAAAAACTGCTTTATGTCAACTTTTCTCAACAGCTTCACTTCACTCTGAGGTGTAATGTTCCTGATACTATTCTTACAGCATTGTGCTATTGCTTTTATATTCAGCCTCTTAGCTATCCTTTCTTCTGTTTTTGGCCATGCCTTTTAAAAAACCTGTTTGTCGTTGGGTTCCCTACATGTTGCTTTAGACAACACCTCTTTTCCTCATCAGAATTTTCTGTTTGTGGCTGTGGAGTCTTACCTATATTTTCTTGGAACCCTTTGGATCCTAAATTTGCTTTCTCCAAACCTAGAGTACATGTTAGACTATGCCAGGCTTTCCTCTGTTTCGCGATCATAAATTTCAAAATGGAGTAATTACTTTCCCCCAAGATTCCCATCATTTTATTAGATTTTTTTTTTTTTTTTGCTTTTTTGGTGAGGCAATCGGGGTTAAGTGACTTGCCCAGGGTCACATAGCTAGTAAGTGTCATGCGTCTGAGGCTGGATTTAATCCAAGGCCAGAGCTCTATCTACTGTGTCACCTAGTTGTCCCCCCTTTTTTATTAGATTTTTTTCTCAATTTGCATCATTTTAGCTTCGTCAATTGGTTCCATCTTGAACTCTTTGATATAAGGATGTATTTCCTATGAAGATATTATGAACTTGGAACCACAGCCCTTGGAAACAACTAAGAAAACTATTTTTTAAAAAGGAAAAAAATAACTATTTAACCAGGTGAATGCTGGAAATACCTCTCACGTGCTTTTCCACTTCCAGGTGTGATATGATGGAAGGAGCACTGGTTTTTGGAGTTAGAGGCCCTGGTCTCAAATCCAACCACTTTACAACGCTGTTGTTGCTGTTCAGCCATGCCTGACCCTTCATGACCCCATTTGGGATTTTCTTGGCAAAGATACTGGAAGGGTTTGCCATTTTCTTCTCCAGCTTATTTGACAGACGAGGAAACTGAGGCCGCCACGGTTAAGTGACGTGCCCAGGATTGCACATCTCGTAAGTGTCACAGGCCAGATTTGAACTCAGGAAGATGAGTCTTCCTGACTCCAGGCCTGACGCTCTATGCACTATGGCACCACCTAGCTGCCCCAACTTAGTTGATCTTAATCACCAATGTCTCAGGACCCAAGTTTCCTTGTCTACGAAATAAAAGGGTTGGACAAGATTATCTCTGAGGTCCCTTCCACTCCTAGATCTTTGATCCTTTGGTGGATGGGAGGCTTCTTGGAAATGAGGGATGCAGGGGGAGAGCATGTCAACTTAGGAACAGAAAGGCGGCTGATGCAGAAAAGCATGATGCAAAAGAGGTTGCCGAGGACTGTCAATTTCACCTTTGCAAGCATCTCTCAAACACACCCGTTTCTCTCCTCTGACATTGCCACCACTTTGGTGCAAGCCCTCATCACCTCATGTCTGAATATTGCAACAGTCTGTTGGTGGGTCTGCCTGCCTTAAGTCTCTCCCCACTCCAATCCATTCTCTATACCTTTCCAGTCCACCTTATTTGCCAATACATACCTTTCACCTCCTGGCTGTTCCATGAACAAGTCATTCATCTTTTGACTCTGGACAATTTCTTTGGCTGTCCCCCATGCTCTCCTTCCTCATCTCCACCTTCTGGGGCTTTAACTGCCACTTAAAATTACACCTTCTACTGGAAGCCTTCCCTAATTCCTTTTAATTATAATATATAATGATAAATAAATATAATAAGAAAATATAAAATAATAAAAAATAAAATATAAAAATAAAACAAATAATAATAAATCATAATATATAATTATAATTTATTCTCTCTCTTAATTATTATTATCTCATTTTATCCTCACAATAACCCTGGGAGATAGGTACCATTACTGTCCTGATTTACATTTGAGGAAACTGAGGCAAACAGGTTAAGTGACTTGCCCAGGGTCCCACTGCTAATAAGTGAGCATTATCTCGTACATGGCTTGGTTGTTTGGTGGCTCCCTCATTAGATTGTGAGGTCCCTGAGGGCAGGGACATCTTTTGCCTCTTTTTGTATCCTTAATGCTTAGCGCAGTGCCTGGCACATAGTAGGTGCTTAATAAATGTTTATTGACCAACTGCCTTCAAATTAGCTCTGTTTTTTACTTTCTATACTTTGCTACCACATCTCAGTGGCCTTGTCACCCCAGAACATCCCTCTACCCCCCGCAACCTTGTTCTCCTATCCAGTAAGCTCCTCTTGGAACCTCCATCTTGAGAAAGGGCCCCAGGCCAGCCATCTTTGATTTCTCTGCCAGCTCTGTTTCTGTTTCTCTGGATTTCACCACCATTCTACCAAGCATATACTTTCTCCCTCCTCTCCTTTCCCCCTTTTCAGCTCCCTGGTAAGTTTTTTCTTCTGGGGGGCAGCTAGATGGATAGAGTGCTAGGCCTGGAGTCAAGAAGGCCTAGGTTCAAATCCAGCCTCAGACACTTACTAGCTTCGTGAACCTGAGCCATTTAATTAACTTTTGTTTGCCTCAGTTTTCTCATGTATAAAATGGGGATAATAATGCCATCTAACTCTCAGTGTTGTTGTGAGGATCAAACAAGATAATAATTGTATAGTGCTTAGCACAGTGCCTGGCTAATAGTTAAGTGTTATATAAATGTTAGCTGCTCTTATTATTAATATTTCCTCATCCCTGTTAGAATGTAAGCTCCTCGAGAGCAGGAACTTTCTTTTTTGTTTGTATCGTATTCACAGTGCTTAGTACAATCCCTAGCATACAGTAAGTGCTTAATAAATGCTTGTGCATTGACTGACTAAAAATCTTACAGTATATGATTTGATATGGGTACATATAGGGGAAAAGCTAAGAGCACAAGAGAAAAAATGAATGCCAAATGAATAATACTACAATATATGTAATGGGAGTTCAGAAGAGGGAAAGATTATAGTGGGTTGGGGATAGTCAGGTGATATTTTACAGAAATTAGTACTCAAGGTGGGCTTTGGATTTGGAGAAAGACATGTATTATTAATAATAATGATAATAGCTAAGGTTTATATAGCACCTACTATGTGCCAGGCACTATGCTAGGCAGTTTGCAATTATTACCTCATTTGGCTCCTCACAAGAACACTGAGAGTTAGATGGCATTATTATCCTTATTTTACACATGAGAAAACTGAGGCAAACAGAGGTTAAGTGACTTGCCTAGGGTCACAATCCTAATCAGTGCCTGAGCATTAGTATAAAGGATTTATTGTACTGTAAGTTCCTTGAGAGAAATGACTGTTTTATTTGTCTTTGTTCATTACAATTCTTTGTGATTGATTGATTCATCTTTATTTATCACAAATTATCTGTGTCCCCCACAGTGGCTTATACATAGTGGGCACTCAGAAAACGTGTAGATCATAAATTCCAAGCTGAAAGGAGCCTCTAAGGTCCTCTGAAGTTCAATCTCCTCACTTTACAGATGAAGAAACTGAGGCAAACAGCAGTTAAGTGACTTACCCAGAATCAAGCAGCTAGTATTTGCGACTGTATTTGAACCTAGGTCTTTGTGACTCCACACACTCCTCCACTCTAGCTTCAGTGAATGACTCTGACTAGCCTGTCAAGTTAATAAAAGTGAGTAGTGGCAGATAAAAGGGAGGGGGGAGAGAATGAGCATTTGTATAGTATCTACTCTGTTCCAGGCACTGTGCTAAGTGCTTTTTACAAATGTTGTCTCATTTGAGCCATACAATAACCCTGCGAGGTAGGTGCTATTACCACCCCCATTTTACAGATGGGGAAACTGAAGCAAACAGAGGCTGAATGCCTTGCCTAGGGTCATACAGCTATTAAGTATCTGACACAGAATTTGAACTCAGGTCTTTCTGACTCCAAGACAGATTGTGAGGGCTTTGGAATGCTAGGCTAGGTAGTAGAAAGATTTTTGAGAAGGAAAATGGTATAATGAAATTGATAATTTAGGGAGATTAATCTAGAACCAGTGTTCACAGTGGGTGTGTTGTAAGAGTGGAAGACCTGGCTGCTGTGGTAGTCTAGGTTTGGTGTAATAACATCCCAAACTAAGGTAGTAACAGAGATAATGACAAGTGTGAGAATGAAACAAAAACTTTGCTGAAGAATTGGCAACATTTGAAAAACTATAGGTGAAGATCAGTGGGAGTATGTGTCTCCAATTTAGGCATCTAAACGCAAGACACACATTTGTCTATTTTACTTTACTTTTTTTTTTTAATAGAATTTGTATGGAGGCAGCAGAATCTTGAGGTTTCAAGTGTGGGTGACTGGAAGAATGGCAGTAATTTTAATAGAAATAGATCAGGTTCAGAAGGGGCAGGTGATGAGTTAAATGTTTTATATGTACTGGGTTTGAGGAGCTGAAGATGTCTAGCCAATCATTGGAAATTCTGAACTACTTTTAGAGAGAGGTTAGGGCTGGAGGTAAGGATATGGGAGTCATCCACTTCAAAAGAAGTGTGAATTGGAACTGTGGGGATTAGGTGAGGATGAATATAAGGAGGAAAGAACAAAAAGACTGACTAAACTTAGACCCAAGATGTATATTTCCCAAATTCAGATCTCTCTTACTCCCTTTTTCTATCTCCTTGCACTGCCCTTAGGATATAAAGTTAAATCTGAAGTCCGAAGTACCTTTGCTCTGTCACCTCACAGCTATTTTTTTCTTCCTCTGCTAATATAGAATGTGGGGCTGAGTTTTCACGGAACTGTGGGCTTATCAAAGCTAAAAAGCTAAAAAGTACGTCATGTTGATCAATCCCCTGCCTTCAGGAAGGTCCTCATCTGCAACCCATCTCAGCCAAATCAGAATTCCCTTTGAGTGTAAAGCACGCACAATACCTTGTTGCTCTCAATTATTCATTTCATAAGTCAACTGTTCCCTTCCCTTCCCCTCCCCCCATCCCTTTCACAGACTGACCCACTATGTAGAGTCTCCCTTGCAAATAATAGAGGGGAAGAAGGATTTGGTGGGGAAAGAGGTTAGAAAAGAAAGGGGATTTGTAACAGTATCTCCCTCTAGGGAGTAGTATGAGGGCAGAGCATACGAATGATGGCATATAATTCCATTTTGGATTCATCTTTAAAATAGGAGAAAACTGAGGAGAAAACTTCCTTTTTTCTATACATCTCAAAGCACATAACTGCCCTTCATCCTTCTAGTACCCCAAGTCATTTTCTGACCTCATTTTCTCAAATGTTGCAATGTAGAATGTCATCCCCGGGTTGCATATATGCTCCTTGGCTGTGTATATGTCTCTGGGTTGCGTGCATATCCCTAGGCTATGTATATGTTACATGGCTGTGTGTATGTCCCTGGGCTAAGTATATATATATATATGTATATATATATATATGTATATATACACACACGCACACACACACACACACACACACACACACACACATATATATATATATATATATGCCTGAGTTGTATGTCCCTGGGCTGTGTATGTGTTCCATGGCTATGTATATGTCCCTAGGCTGTGCATATGTCCCTGGGCTCAGTATATGTCCCAGGACTGTGTATATATGTCCCTGGGTTTTGTGCATATGTATCTGGGATGTGTATATGTCCCTGGACTGAGTATATGTCCTTGGACTATGTACCTATGTCCCTGGGCTTTGTGTATATGTCCCTGGGCTGTGTATAAATGTCCCTGTGCTGTGTCTATGAGGGGTAGCCTAGGGGGAGTGAGAAATCCCACCTCGTGGTCCCCTGGTTTTGGGGTGGAGGGAGGAGCTGGCATGGAAGTGGTTCTAGATGGTTCCATCTCTATTTGTCTTTTCTGAGGTTGTTTCATAACTAAAGAGACTAGAATAAAGAGCCCAGGCAGGAGAAACGGAAGAGCAAATAGAGCTATAAAAGACCCTGATAAATTTCTTCTTGGCCCAGAATGGTCTTTGGTGCCTTTCTCAAAGATCTCAGAGTAATTTGGAAACACTAATTAAGTCTCACAGCCCCTGGTGGGGGCTAGAGTGCTGGCAGGATTGGGGGAAGGAAGCACGGAGAGAAATTCCTCCCTTCTCCCCGTTTTCTCCTGAGACCCCCAGTTCTCCAGCTCCTAGGCTATAGATTGGAAGTAGGGCTGCGAGCTTTACCCAGATGTCTCCCTCGTGCCTAATAGAGAGGGAAAAGATGGGAGGGGAGAAGAATGATGGTTTAGAACAGCCCCCCTCCCACTCCAGGAAGGAGTGATGCATATAGAAAGAATGAGGCAGTCTATGTTGATGGGGGTTATTGAGAAAAGAGGGGCCCGATAGTAATCGGGGTGCTAGACTGAGGAGCCATGAGGATAGGGAGAGTAAGGGGGCTCTCCTGGAGGGGACACAGAATGAAGATCCGTACAAATGAAGGGCCAGAATGGGAATGAGGGGAACCCAGACTGGGGGCCTTTAAGAGAAGGTGGGTCTAGATTGGGAAGCTATAAAAAAAGATCTGCATAGGGGGTATTGTTGGGATTGATGAAGCTCTGAAAATAAGAAGACTGGATCAGAGGAACCGAAAAGGACAAATAGTGGAAGGTTAGAGGCCCGTGTGCTAAATTCAGTAAATGGGAGGACTTTCTTCCCTTTCTTATGAGAGCACAATGGTTTGGAGTGCCACCGGAAGGGAATGCTCAAGGAAACAGAAAGCCTTCTCCCTAACCCTTTCCTTCCCCTTCTCCCTCCTCCTCTTATTCCTTCTTTCTCCCTTTTCTTCCTTCCCCATCCTCCTCCCCTTTCCTTTCCCCTTTCCCTTTTCCCTCCTTTCCTTTCC
>NW_020948690.1:0-34778 GCF_900497805.2 Vombatus ursinus
CCCAAGGTCTCATCTTTGCTATTCTCAATTTTTCCTCTTTTTTTTTTTCTGTCCCGTGACATGGCGGCCCCACTCTCTCAATAAGCATTACATCCTCCCTTAACACATAGTCAGCTCTTGAGTATTCAATGGGGGTGAACAGGGGCAAAGATAATTCAGAACAGAGAACATAAATGTTACTTTTGATTGGTTTTGTAATACATATTTTTTCACTACCTAGTTATATTTTTCTTAGGCTGATAGTAAACTTAATTTTTCTCTCCTATTTGTAATAGGGGATATCCAAAAGTATGATTTGGGGTTTAGGGAAAAATTCTCCTGGGACTGGGAAAAAATTCACTCTAGATAAAAAGGAAAGATACAAAATCTGTTTGCTCCTGGATTCTTAAAGAGAATCGTGCAGTTGAGGTCCTGGTCTTCTCGTACCTATCTTTTATCTTTCCAAATATAATAATTAAAAAAATTATATCTTACCTAGTTTTCATTCAGTTTCTGATGCTATTCTGTCTTCCTTGTAGCAGAAGGGATGAGGATGAGACATGAAAAAGAAATATCTTATGGCAAGGACTTGGGACGTAAAAACAAAGGAGTTATTGCTGTCCTCACTTTAGAAAAACAAAAGTTTAGGAGGCAGATGTCTGTTTGGGGGCTAGTCTATTCTACTGCATGGAGGTGGTGGAATGGACAGAGTGACCTTGTGAACCATGGAGGGGCGTGGGTGGGATTGGCTGGGACAAGGAGACAGCCCTCAGTTGAGTGGGTGGACTGGATTTGACTTGGGTTCTTCTTGGCTGGTTGGAATGGAACTTGTGTTGTGGAGTTTGGAATGAGCTCAGAGACAGAGAGATGAGGGAAGGAGGGACCCGGGGGCATTGTGGAATCCATACAAGCCATCTTCATGTTTCTGGGCTCCCTCTGTCTTTCTTTAGCACCTCCCCAGAGCCAAGCACCTCCTCTGGGAGAAAATGTTTCTTAATTAAACTGAGATTCACAGACTAGGAGCCTCATTAGGAAATGTCCTCAGGAGATGCTCCTGAAATGGATGATGTGCTCATTCTTGCCTTCCCGCCACTGGCTGGTTGGCTCTTTCCCATTCTCCTTCCAAAGAATTTCCTACTTCTAGGAAAAGTGAGACCTATCAGTCTATTCAACAATCCATTCCCACTGTCCTGAGCAACCACGTACATACAGATAGGGCCCTGTCCTGGGCACTGGGGTAGGTTCTCCAGGAAGACACACAGTCCTTGACCTCAGGGAGCTCCTACCTTGACAGGGCAGCTAGGTGGCACGGTGCATAGAGTGCTGCGCCTAGAGTAAGGAAGCCTCTATCTTCCTGGGTTCAAATCCAGCCTCAGACACTTACTAGCTGTGTGACCCTAGACAAGTCACTTAACTGTGTTTGCCTCAGTTTTCCCATCTGTCAAATGATCGGGAGAAGAAAATGGCAAACTACTTCAGTATCTCTGCTAAGAAAACCTAAATGAGGTCCCTAAGAGTCAGAACAAGAACTCCGATAGGGCATCCTCTACATCCAGGGTTCTTAACCTGGGGACTTATTATTAACAAATATTTTGATAACTACATTTTAACAGGATTGGTTTTCTTTGTAATGGTGTGCATTTTATTTTACTCATTTAAAGATATTATTTGGAAAAGAGGTCAGCAGACTCCACCAGACTGCCCCATTCTACATGAAAACTTCCCTTATCCTCACCAGCTGCCAGTGCCCATTTCCCCCAAAGTGCCCTTTATCTTTTTTGTGTGTATGAGAGGTAGCATGGTGTAGTAGATAGTGCCAGGAAGACCTGAGTTCAAGTCTTTCCTCTGACACATACTGGCTGGGTGACCCTGGGCAGCTCACAGCATCTCGGTGCTCTAAGACTATAAAATTGCAGAGGAGATACCATTCTGGATTGAGAGAAGGCATGGACTCATCTGAGAATGCCCTATATCAACAAAATAACACATCTAGTCTCTGTCCATTTCTGTCCATATATATGTATAAACACATACACACACATACATATATATGCACATGTAATCTCCCTTGATGGAATCAATCAACAGGAATTTGTGAATTGTCATGCCAGGCACTGGGTGGGCTCAGTGCTGGAAATGTAAGCTCCTTGAGAGCAGGGACTGTTTGATTTTTGTTATTTGTACCCCTAGCTTATTGGTGCTTATTAAGTGCTTGGCTGATTGATTGTTGGAGATGGGACACAGCCAATCTGTGAACAGACATGCTCTGAGGATATTGGGGCTGAAAGAGGGAAAAGTCAGGTAAGGCTTTCTCTGGACTGGGGGAAAGAAGGAGGGGAGGGATAGGGAAGAGTGAACAGGACATACTCTGTAAGGGCAATGATTTCTGCAAATACTTAGGGGTAGGAGAGGCTATGGCAGGAAGCAAGGAACAACTGTAGTGAAAAGCCAGACTGGAATTGGCACAGAGGCTTTAATGGAGAGTCTGAGGAGTCTGGATGTTGACCCTAAAGACTATTGGAAATAAGTCAAGTCAGCAAGCATTTATTAAGTGCTTACTATGTGCCAGGTACTGTGTCACTCCACATAGCAATTTAAGGTTTGCAAAGCACTTTGCAATTATTATGTGCTAAGCCCTGTTTTTTGAGCAGCGAAAGGACCTGATAAAAATTGTATCTGAGGAGGATGAATTCACTTGCTGCCATAGAATGGATTGGAGTTTGCTTGCCGCCCCCCTCCCAGGTTTCCCAATATGTCTACATTGTATGCTTAGACTTTTCCTCTCTGTCTTTAGCCTGGTTTGTATCATAAAATAGGCTCCTCCTTCCTTTTCTGCTATTTGAACTCTGTCACCAATGACCCTGACATCGAGGTAGGTCTGATTATGTCAGAGGTGGGTTATGGAGGTGTTACCCTCTGTTTCAAAGTGGGGAGAAATCGAGGCCTCGAAATGTTGAGGGATCTGCATAAGTATGACCCACCTGGTTGACTACATCCCTTTTGTGGAAAAATAGGAAGTTGGCCCAGGTTCCCCATAAGGAGGGTTTCAATCAGTGGCACTATGGCAACCATTGTGCTTGGGATAATTTGAGTGTTCATAAGGCAAATTAGATCTTCAACAGAAGTGGTGTAGACAAAAAAGAGAGGATTGGGAAGTCAGAAGACTTGTATTTGAATCCCAGTCCTGCTACCTGTCTGACTTTGGACAATTTAACTTCTCTGGACGTCGAGGAGAGTGTAGGGGAAATTAGATGACCTCTGAGATCCCTTTTGTTTCTCAATTTATTCTAAGACACTTCAAAGACATCTCAAGTGTCTCCAAAGACACCCATTAGATTATGAGCTCCTTGAGGGCAGAGACTATCTTTTGTCTCTTTTTTATATCCCCAGTGCTTAGTAAGGTGTCTGGCTCATGGTAGAACTTAACAAAGGTTTTTTGATTTACTCAAGTAAATGGGAAAAAGCAGTGGAAAATAGTTCAGGTGGGTGGTGGTAAAGGCTGAAGGAACGTTTCTGGCCTTGCTCCTTCCTGACCTCCTTCTCTCTCTTACTGGCTGACAGTCACCGGTTGTATACTTCCTATCTTGACAAGAGATTGGGCCTCCAAAGTCAAACGGTTGATCAAAAAGCATTTCTTAAGTGCCTCCTGTATGCCAGCCATTGGGTATACAAAGTTGAAGATATAAACACTTGTCCTATGCTGATGTTTCTGCCTCCAGACGTTGTTATTGAGGCTAGGTTGGGCAGAGAACAGAAGCTGTGGAGGTTCTGAAGCTTGAGTGGTAGTGGGAAGGTACCCTGTCCCTGTCTAGTGTGGTCATCTAGGAGATGGTGCCATGAACTCCATATTTTGAATTCCTTTTTTTCCCCAGTTCTGTCCAATGAAAGCAGACCTACTCCTTTTGCCTTAGATGCTCAGGGGTTTTAGATTTGTCATGCCTGTAGTATTAATAATACTATTAATAATAATAACTAGCATTTACATAGCAATTTAAGGTTTGCAAAGTACTTTACAATTATTATTTCTATAATCCCTACTATTAGGATTATGGAGAATGTGGTATAGTGGACACAGAGCCAGTTTTGGAACAAGGAAGACCTGGGTTCAAGTGTTATGCCTGATACATACTGACCAGGTGACTCAGCTAACCATTCAGCGCTCTGGGCGATTCTCTAAGAGTGTAAGGTGTAGAGGAGGTGCCAACCTGCATTGGTAGAGGGAGTTCCCTCATTCAGGGAGTTCTGTACACCAATGAAATCGCAGGTCCAGGCCCTATGCCTATGATGAACTGTGCCTATGGCGTATCTCCAGTAAGGCCCAGTTAGAAAGTAACAGGGAAAGACCTTAGCTTAAAAAGGCCAAGGTTCCTCACTGTATCTGGGGCCATCTCCAGCTGTCCTGATTACTGGGCCCAGATGGCTCTGGAGGAGAGAGTGAGGCTGGTGACTTTGCACAGCCCTCCCTCACTTAAATCCAATGCACTTGCAAGTCATGGCATCACCTTCCTGATGTCATGGTCCCCTTGGAGAACGGAGAACAAATAACAACAACAACAAAAAATAACAATTTGCAATATATGAGATGGAGGTTAGGCATTAGTAGGGACTTCCAGACTCAGGATTGAGACAGTAGAGAACATGTTATGAAGAAATGTGATGGAATCCACTCTCTCGTAAAGCCAAGATGAATCACCCCGGTCACTTGGGGTGGTTAGAGGTTCATAGCATGAGGCCCAAATCTGTAGACAGATTTCTGGGAGGTGGTAAACTTGGGTGGGAAAAAATTACACCTTTATTTCAATATAGTTGTTTTCTTTTGCAATCCCATGTATTTTATGTATTTTTAAAATCTTACTGTGAGAAGGGGTTCATTGTAAAAAGTTTAAAAATCCTGCTCAAAAGTTTGAAGTTTAAGCCAGATGTTCTAAAATTGTGTGTGTGTGTGTGTGTGTATGTGTATATATATGGTGTGTATGTATGTATATGTACAAATGTGTATGTAAGTATATGTGTATATATGTGTGTATATATGTGTATATACATGTGTGTATACATATATACATGTGTGTATACATATATTCTATATACGCATGTGTGTATACATATATATATGTATATGTACTCTCAGTGTTTTCTCATTTGGGCAATGAATTAAGAATTGGTGATGACAATGTGCGCTCCACGCTGAGGTTAAACAGAGATTCGGACTGGACAAATGGCAAAGTATATAGTGGGGGGCGGGTTTGTTTGCTTTTTTTTTTTTTTGAGGGAGGGAGTTGACTTGGTTATCTTAGGGTCTTTTCTCTGACTGGCAATGAAGACGTCATGCCTTTAATCTTATCTTCCCATCTCCCTTCCAGATCCTCTGCCAATACTTCCTAAAATTCTCCCACCACAAAGTTTGAGACGTAGACAAAAGGTAAAAAAGTGTGGGATCAGTCCTGATGATGCACCTTGACTGCTGGTTCCCCCACTTCTCTCAAAAGCCCGTTTGAATGATGGGAGGAAATCTAGGGGGAAAGAGAGCAACACGCCGGGCTTGTTTGTTAAGAAAATGCATCTGGCTCATCCGGACAATGGTTTGCGTGAGTTAAAAATAACTCCTTGTGAAAAATTAATAGGGAGTTATAAGTGAGTGTTTTAATACATGCTTGCAGAGCGGATCAGATTCTCCAGGCGGCTGGTGGCTGACATCACAGATGGCAGAGGGTGTTTATAGAACACTATGGGCCAAACAGACTAGAGTACGCTACGAATAGAAGCTTGTGCAGTCTCCCAAAGCCGTGGGGAGACAGTAGAAGGGATCTCATTTGGGGAAAGGAGATTAGGTCCCTACCTGATGGCTTGCTTCCCCCCCATAATAAGTGTTCATTTGATGGACTGATTTCTGTATCCCCCTAACTTTCCTGACTTTTTGATATCTACTTATTTATTGAATATCAGAATAGCCCCAAGTCCCTGTTTCTTTCCCCCAGGAGATGCTTAATTCGTGCCCTTTTTCTTTCTCCGGTGATTTGGACAGTAGACTGTCTCTAGTGCTCATGAAGTCTCTGCCCTTCCCCTTACCAGTGTCCCTTAGCTAAAGACCTTCTCTTCTCAATGTCTACTCTGACGCCAATCCCTTCTTTCCCCAGTATCCACAGCTCATGCTTCTAAGACCCTCAGGTCTTACTTCAGCTGGGAAAGATGGTTGGTTCTCCCTTCTCCATCACCAAGAAACCCTTACCTGTGCCATAGAAGAGAAGAGGAGCCCATGGCATGGTGGCATGTGATTTCAGGTGTCTGCCTCTTGAGACTGAGATTTTTGGGACAGGACCCAGGTTGGGGGGTGGGAGGGGCACCAACATTTGTGTTTTAAACTCAAATGATTTTTAAAAAATGGTTCTGTAATTGCAACGAGGCCCTCTAGGCCGTGAATTAATGTGTCATAACTCACGCCCAAGCACTGCGCAAATACCCCGTGTGTGAATTATTGCACAATAAATTCATGCCCTGTTGTGTCTTACAGCTTAATTAGTACATGAAGCTACATGAGTTAGATGAACCCAAATGGGATTGTATCATGTGATGCGTAAAAAGGCAGGATGCCTAGACGTATTCAGACCTTTCATGGGGAGGAGGACAGCGGAGAGGAGTTGGTTTTCCTATGACGTGGTCTGGCGTCAGTACCTGTGTTCCTTGGTCTCTGGCAGGTGACTTTATAAGTTTTGCTTGGCATGGGATTGATAGCTGACTTCTGATCTCAAAGCACTTTATCCTTGGTTTGGTATTTTCTATTCAGGCATATCTGTGTTCATAGATGTCCAGATCCCTCTTTCTCCTCCATCTCTTGACCAGACTGCTTGCCCTAAAAAAAGCTCTGGACTGGCTGGTGAGAGGCCTGGATTTTAGGTCCAGTTCTTTTGGGATCAACAAGTCTTTGAAACTTCCTGGAATTCTGTTGCCTCATTTCTAAAATGTGGAATTAGACTAGGTTATTTCTTAGATCTCTTAGAATTCTAAGATTCTAGGATTTCCTATGATTCCTTCCCTCCTCCTTCTGAATCAGACTTAGTGCCACTATGTGGAGAAACTCATGCCCAGTTTATGCCTTGTCATCTCCCATCTCCAAGCTTTTGATCATCTCCCAGCAGCAGATACCCTCTCCCTCCTCTCTGTCCAGACCTGTCCTACTCTCCCTTTCCAATTCTGTTTTCCATTTCCTTCCTCTGGGAAACCTTGCTTGGAGGACTCCAGCCAGGCCTACTTGACCAAGTTCTTCCTTATCCCCTCAGCCGTGATCCTTAGAGTTCTTGACCAGCTGTTGCTAGCTTTGGAAAAGCTTTACAAATATGAGCTCATTTGATCCTCTTGACATCCCTGCAAGGTAAGTGCTGAAGTAGATGCTATTATTACCTCCATTTTACAAATGAGAAAACTGAGGCAGATAGAGGTCAATTGACTTGTCAAGGGTCACACAACTAATGAGCAGGAGCTTGTCTGGTCCTTGTTTATATTTATACTACATGTGCTTTATATTTATGCAGTGGCTGTCTTCCCCATTTTCTACTTGAGTAAGGATTGTTTCATTCTTTGTGTATAATTATTTGCATATTGTTTCCCCCATTAGAATGTGATTTCCTTGAGGTCAGGGATTGTTTTTGCCTTTTTTTGTATCCCCATACTCAGTAAAGTACCTGGTACACCATAGGTGCTTGATAAATGCTTGTTAGCTTACTTGATCGACTGAGAATTCTGAGCTGCAGAGGTATGGGTTCAAAATTAAACTTTTAGGAAGCTGGTGTGTGAGGAACAGATAGATGAGAGATTGGGAATGAGGGACTACTACCGTATAATTGTCCATATAGGAATTAACAGGGGTCTGGACTATGATGTATGGATGCTTGAGATTGGGAATTGGGATTGATGTATGAGGGCTTGAGATTGGGAATATAGTGGGAATGCCTCAGTCTGGGAGAATTGGAGTCCTGGGGGTTGGGGTGGGTGGATGGGAGGATTGTGGTACTTGGCTCACCTTTGAGCTTCCCACACCTGTTACTATGCCAGGACGTGGCACTTTGCCTACTTTGGGAAAAGCGCCTACTGTGCCCACGCTGGAGCTTGTTTAGTCCCCAGGGACTCCCTGGGGCAGGTATAGAGTGGTCAGGGCTTCTGACAAAACTGCTTCCCTACCTCCCCTTCCTCTCCCCTATCATATGGATGGATAGATAATAGAAAAGGTCATCTATTCCTTCCCCCCCCTTGCCTCAAGGCAATACCACCTTTAACTAAATGGATGACAACCCGATGATGCTAATTAAGGAAGCTGGAGAGGGGGAGAAATGAGGGAAGTGGGCAAAGGTGAGGGCATCTTTTTTTTTATCATTTGTTAACTATATAACCCCCAATATTTATTTAATCTATTAAGACAAAACATCACCTTAAGGGTTCTTCCCTGACAAGGTGCCTATGTTAAAATCATACAAGATTCCTTGAAAGGTGTAACAACAGAAATAACCTCATTTGGTAACCCTTTGATTATGAATATCAGGCAAGGAATAAAACAAGGAGACATATGCTTGGCAAATGTTTTGGGCCATTTTCTTTGTGTGGCTTTGAAGAAAGGTAATTACCCCCATACCCAGATAAGGAGACTGGCATAGGGTATATACTCCTTCTCTCTTCCAAGGTCTGCCCATGATCCCTAATGGACCATGGGGGTAAAAAAAGGGAAGAATTAAAAATTAAGAACAAAGAATTAAAAAGGGGGCAGGGACTAAGGTGGCATGGCTTGGAGAAAAGAAGCCTAATGGTCCCTTTTAATTACTGTCTTTATGTTTCTGAAAGGTTTGTGTTCCTCATTTTCTCTGAAGACAGAATACCAGGAGATACGTGGACATTTTAGCAGAGGAAGGAAGGAAACAAGCATTTATTAAGTGCCTACTATGTGCCAGACAGTGTGCTAAGCCTTTATATAAATATTTTCTCATTTAATCCTCATAACCACCCTGGGAGGTAGGTGCTGTTATGATCCCCATGTTGCAGTTGAGGAAACTGAGGGAGACAGAGATTTGACCAAAGGAATTGAAGTTGGACATAAAGAATTCTTAAATTTTGATTGAGGGAGCCAAAAGACTGGAGAATCCCTTTTTGGAATATTCTCTTTGGGATGAGATTCTGTTGCAGGAATGGGAATTGATTTGATACCAACACCCATCACCTTTCACCTGGGCTATTGTATTGACCTCCAAATTAGTTTCCATGCTCCCAATCTTCCATCTTCCAATCCATTCTCCATTAACCTGTTAAAACAAAACACCACCTTAAAAGTTCTCCCCTGACAAGGTGCCTATGTTAAAATCATACAAGATTCCCTGAAAGGTGTCACAACAGAAATAACCTCGTTTGATGACCCTCTGATTATAAATGTCAAGCAAGGAATAATACAAGGAGCTGTCAAAATAATTTTCCTCAAGTATGGTCTAACTGTGTGGCTCTCTTGCTCAAGATAGGATGACTCCTTATTCCTTCTAGGAGCAACCATAACCTCCGCCATGTAAAGCTCTTCAGTATGGCTACAGTCTATCTTCCCATTATGATTTCCTATTATTCCCATTTATACCTTCTTTGTTCTAGCCAAACAGGTCTGCTGGCTGGTTCCTGAACGTCACCTCCCATCTCGGGCCTGTCTGCCTTTGCACAGGCTGTCCCCCATTAGTGGAATGCACCCCCTTCCTTACCTCTTCTTGGAATCCTTGGCTTCTTTCATGGCTCAGAGCATAGGTGCTGGCTCCTCTGGATGGCCTGCCCTGATCACCCCAGCTGTTTATGTTCTCCTCAATTATCTCCTACTTAGTTATCTGTTTACCTCCAGCATCTTGCAGTAGAATGTAAATTCCTTGAGGGCAGGGACTGTTTATGCATCTTTGTTTTCACATCACTAATGTCTCTCACCAGTACCTTACACTTGTAGGTGTTTAATTAATACTTGTTGAATTAAAAGATCTCCTTTTAATCCAAAGATTCCCTGACCCACTCTCTGAAGGAGACACTGATTATCCATCCAGGCCCGCTGAGCCATTGAAGGATTTGTCAGAAGCTAATAAACAAGGTTGGGTAGGGCAGAAGGTTATATTTTGAGGCCTACACAGAGTTTTTGTATCATCTGTATTTGTTGTTGCTATTGTTGTGGAGTTATTTCAGTCTTGTCTGACTCTTTGTGACCCCATTTGGGGTTTTCTTGGCAAAGACACTGGAGTGGTTTGCCATTTCCTTCTCCAGCCAGTTTTACAGATGAGGAACTAAGGCAAATAGGGTTAAATAACTTGCCCAGGGTCACATAACTGGTAAGCATCTGAAGCTAGATTTGAACTTAGGAAGATGAGTCTTCCTTATTCCAAGCCCGGTGCTCTATCCATTTTGCCACTTAGCTGCCCATTATCTGTATAGATTTCAGTTTTTAGGTTCTACTCTCTCATTGTCATGTTTAAAAAAATGTATATGTTTGGAGTCTCCTATAATTCACACTCTCTTTTTACAAAAATAAAATTAATTAATTAATTTTTAACATTCACTTAAAAATTTTTTTGAGTTCCAAATATTCTCTCTCCCCCCCACCCATTGAGAAAACAAGCAACATTATGTCAATTACAAGTCTTGAAAAATATATTTCCATATTAGCCATGTTGCAAAAAAAAAAAGCCTATAAAAAACAAGAAACATAAAGAAAGTAAAAAAAAAATGCTTCAATCTGCACTCAGAGTTCATCAGATCTCACTCTGGAGGTGGATAGCCTTTTTCATCATGGGTCTCTTGGAATTATTGTATTGATCAGAGCAGCTAAGTCTTTCAGGGTTGATTGTTGTTATAATATCGCAGTTGCTGTAGATCACACAATCTCAAAGGGCATGGGCCAAATCATAGCTTTTTGTGTCCCTAGTGTCTAACACTGTGCTGTGCACACACTAGATGCACAATAATAATAGCTAGCATTTGTATGGCACTTTAAAGTTTGCAAACCAGTTTACAAATTTTATCTCATTACAACCCTGGGAAATGGGTGTGGGGGCCATGGGATAGATATTTATATAGCTCTTACTATGTGTTAGGCACTGTGCTAAGACTTTTTTTTTTTTTTGGTGAGCAATTGGGGTTAAGTGACTTGCCCAAGGTCACACAACTAAGTGTCTGAGGTCAGATTTGAACTCAGGTCCTCCTAACTCCAGGTGCCACCTACCTGCCCCTTAGACTTTCACAAATATTATCTCATGTGATCCTCACAACAACCCTGTAAGGTAGGTACTGAAGTAGGAATTGGGTGCTATCATTATTTCCATTTCACAGATGAGGAAATTGAGGCAGGTTGAGGTTAATTAACTTACCCAGGGTCATATGGCTATTAAGTGGGTAGGATTGGATTTGAACTCAGGCCTTCCTGACTTCAGGTCCAGTATTCTAACCACCCTACCAGGCAGCTGCAACACATGTTCAATAAGCATTATGATAATAATAGAATAGGTCTATAGAATAATCTAAAAATTATTTTTACTTTGTTTTGAGCATGTAAAGAATTACTCAAAGAGAGATACGCACACATTCATTCGTTTACCTCCAATGTGCCTGGCTCTACTATTGTTGGCTTGGGACTCTGCTAGGCCTCTGCAGAAGAAGCTGAGGATAATTCACAAGGTAACAGAGTTGATAGGTTGTATATATATGTACTTGGAAGTGTGCACTACTCACCAGTGGATCTGAATGGAAATATCCAGCGGAGGGTGGGGGAGTAATGGTGGGGGGAGTACGTGTGATAGTCTGGGCTATATCCCAACTGCTCCAAACCAGAGTAAGTTAAACCCTCTCCAGGGAATTGGCTCCCCGCCACCCCCAGCCATGGCTGATGTGTTATTTCCCTGCCACCTCTCAGGGGAACCCCAATGAGTTTTCTTTCTGAGAAGTTTATGGCTGAGGAGCTGAGCTGCTCTGGGGCCCCTGTAAATCTGCTGTAATCAGGGAAGGTTTACAGGGAAACAGAAATAGCAGCCACGATGCACCCCTTAGTTCTCTGCCTTGTACTTTCAGTCAGCCATCTTTCTACACCATCCTGGATTCCTGCCCTACCTGCCCCAACCGAAAGAATCTGGAGTGGTTATGTTCCTCCTCCCTTTGTCTCCGGGTAGGATACTCCCCCACATCAGGAAGAGAAGAAAAATCAGATGATTCTAATGAAGGAATCTAGGACTGATGGATAGGTGGTGAAAAGGGAGAGTGCTTGACAAATGTCTCTCTTCCATAAGAGAAAATTTACACTGAAGGGATTGAAATTATTGGCAAATAGAAGAACTTTCTGATGGAGAAAACGGCCAAGGGCAATTTAATGTTCTAATCTTCTTCCCTGGAACAGCTTTAAGAGGAGCTTGGTCTGGGATGTCCCTGAAGGCAGGGGGCTGGATAAAATGACCTTGCCATTATTGGGATGTTCAGGGATGAATTAAGAAGCAGGCTCAGCTTACAAACTCCCTTCCTCCATTTCCCATTGCCTGTCGTTGGGAGATTTTTTTTATGAGGGATTTTTATGACAAACTTTACTTTACATTTGACATTTAACAGCATCTCCCGTGCAGGGCAGGAGGAAATATAGATATTTATGGACACACGGTGGCAGGAGATTGAGGAAAACTGATTCTGGAGAGGGAAGGAGCTCCAATGTCTGCTCCCCTCTAAGCAAATTATCTGACTTAATTTGGATAACATGTCCATCTGTCTGACTTTTCTGTGTAAGAAGACTTAAGGCAGTTGTTTGTTGGCAGGATATGGAGGAAAACTGATTCTGGAGAGGGAAGGAACTCCAGTGTCTGCTCCCCTCTAAGCAAATTATCTGAATTAATTTGGATAGCATGTGCATCTGTCTGGCTTTTCCATATAAGAAGACTTTAAGGCAGTCATTCATAGAGAACTTGCGGCTAGGGGTGGTGATCAGAGACATAGAGATTGAGAAGAAAGAGAGGAACCTGCCCTGTATCCACCTCCAACATCCCTTTAAACGAAGTCAAACAGAGAGAAGAAAGGGTGGATGCAGCCCAGAATGGGGAATCAGCACTCTCCGGTCCTGCCTTCACTATTCAAAATTTTCAGTTCTTCCTTCAACTCTTTTCTGAGGGACAGCTCAGTTATTTCCCTTTTTCTCCCACCAGATCTCTACCCCAGCTTTTCAAACCGTGGTCAGAAAGCTAAGAGATCCCTAAGCCAAGAAATCCTTTGTTCATGTTAATTCCTCTGTTTGAAATTCCCCTTTCTCCAACATTTCTGTCTATTGTACAGAAATACTGTATTTCTAGATACTCTGATTTATCATCTGGAGAGTATTGTACCAGCAATAGATTACTGTAATGTACTTGATCAAAAGACCCTACTCATAATCAATCAATCAGGAAGCATTTATGAAGTTCTTACTATGTGCCTAGCATTGTGCTAAGCTTTGGATATGAAGAAAGGCAAAAATGCTGTCCCTGCCATCAGGGAGCTGACAGTCTAATTGGGGAGATGTTGTGCTACCAACTGTGTACAAACAAGATATATCCAGTGTAAGTGGGAGGTAACTCCAGAGGGAAGGCACAGGGGGAAGTTCGGAGGTGGGAAAGGCGCCTTGCAGAAGGTGGGATTTAAATTAAGTCTTGAGGTTAGGAGGTGGGGAAGAGAAGGTAGAGCATTCTAGGTATGGGGGACAGCCAATGAAAAGGTACAGAGTCAGGAGATGGAATAATAGCAATAATAAAACCAGAATAGCAATAAATAATAAAATCATAAGAATAATAATCAAATCATCATCTCCCTACAAAGGGGTCTTTTGGTTTCCCGAAGTTTGACATCCCTCTATCTTTCCCACTGCTTTGGGGGAAGAAGGCTGTCCCAGGATGGACCCTCCCTCCCTCCCCCAACAACCTGGTTGGAGCCAGACAGCAAAACAGGTGGTGGGAACTTTGATGTCCGCGGGGACTTGGAGAAAGATCAAGGAGGAGGCTTCCTCAAAACTGCCACAGGGTGTGAGAAGCTGGGGAAGAGAGAGAAAGAACTAATTACAGCAACAGAGCCGCTGGGCTTCTCTCCATACTTTTCTCTTGCCCCACCCCCACACCTAGACACTTGGTCTCAGGGGTCTCTGCCTGGACATTATTCTAGGCTTTTGGGATAGAAGAGAGTTATAATGCTATGAATGAACATAGCCATCCCTTAGTCATTCCTGCTGTCAGGGTTTCAGATAGTGAGAAATGGCATCTTGTGGTATTTCAACACTTAATACATGGTTGAATGTATGAGTGAATAGTCCCTGGGACCACCCAGAGAGGCATAATGGCTAACACCTGGTTAGCTCTTCTCTCCCACCTTTCACCACCAACACCAGCTTCTTCTTAATGGAAGGTCAAGAAAAGGGCGTAAAATAGCCTTGATATTGGTGCTTCTGGATTCACGTCCTCCCTTTCCTGCCATGTTTCCCATTGAGATGCCATTCTGTTTCAGTCCCCTTATCTCTAGACTAAGACTAATAATAGCATCTCCTCTCCCAAAGGCTGATTTTCCCTCGGTTGTAGTATTAAGGGTCCTATCCGATTGTTGGAAAATCCCTTCTTAGATCTAATCCTAAATGATCTTGCTTCTTCCTCTAGTTCCCCGTGGGGTGAGCTTCCTTGGTTCTGAGACTATGGCTTCTAGGCTCGGGTAAGTGGAAGGAGGAGGGAGGTGAATATTGCTTCATTTGGGGGGAACAATGAATAGATGGGGGAGTACAGTTTCCTTTGCCAAGTCCAAACAGAATGGAGATCTGCTTCAATTTCAGTTGAAAGGATGGATGGTCACTCTCAGGAAAGATTCCAGATGGCTGGGGGTAGAAAATCAAGGAGAGGAGTGAAAGTGGGAGTTATCATCTCATAAGCTGGTTGTATAGCTAGGTTTATAGATCTCCCTATGTTATACCTCCTGTGCATTAAAACAAAACCAAATGGAGGCTTGGAGAGATCATCTTGTCTATCCCCATCGCCAATCAATCAGCCAATAAACATTTATTAAGTGCCTACTGTGTGTCAGGCACTGTGCTAAGTGCCAGGGAAACAAAGAAAAGCAAAAGACAGTTCCTACCAGAATTCTAATGGTGGAGACAACATGCAAACAACTATGTATAAACACAACATGAATGGGATAAATTGTAAATAATCAACAGAAGAAAGGTACTAGAAATAAGGGAGAACAGGAAATGCTTCCTGTAGAAGACAGAATTCTGGCTGGGACTTCAAGGGGAGTCCTCTTGACTTGAAGAAAGTGGAGATGAGGAAGCAGAGCTTTCCAGACACGGGGGACAGCCAGTAAAATGCCTGAAGCCAAGAGATAGAGTGTCTTGTTCAAGGAATCACAAGGGGGTCCAATCACTGGATTGGGGTTCTTAACCTGGGGTCCAGTGAACTTGTTACCCTACTTTATTATAATTGATTTCCTTTGTAATTCAGTGTGTTTTATTTTCAGCATTTAAAAGCATTGTTCTGAGAAGGGGTCCATAGGCTTCAGCAGACTGTGAAAGGAGTCCAGGCACACAAGAAATCGTTAAAAACCCCTGAAAAGGGGGATTTGGGAGATCATAATTCCTCTTTGGCTTAAATGTCTTTACAAAAAAGGGTTCCTCAACCTCTATTGCTTATCCATTTTAGAGTCCACCAACAAAGAGGTGGGAAATTCTTTCCCTTCTGACGTGTTCATTGATAGTTCTTCAGTGTTGTGACTATAGGTCTTCATCTCCACTAGGTATAGAAACAGAATTTGGGGAAGAATAGGAGGAAGTAGGTAGAAACTTTTTAACGTAAGTTTCTACCAAGATGTAATGTCCATTCCTGCAGCTCTAGCCCCAATCCCAACATTTTACTTCTATCTCTTACCTGCAAGTCCTACTTGGGCTAGAGACGTAAGGTTGGGGTGGAGGCTTTCTACTAAGGAAAGATTTCCACCCAGTTGGAATTGGTGAGGCAGCAGAGTAGCTGAGATAATGCCTAAATGGCCTGGGATTATGGAAGAATGAAGGGAGGGAGGACTTTGTGGCTCAGGTGGGCTGGACACCACTCTACTTCCAGCCCTTACCTGTAAGTGCCACTTGGAGTCTAACTCCTCAGTGATGAAAACATCCCTGGCTTTCTTCAAGGGCAGGATGAGGCATGCAGTGTAGGGCGGGTTAAGACAGATACTGGCACCAGAGTAAACAGTAGAGTGTGTGTTTGGTGGGGGGATGGGAAGGCTTGCAGACTTTCCCCAAAGAGCTGAGTTCAAGAGGTGGTAGAGGATGGGGAAAGCATGGATGTTAAAAGAAGAGAGGGAATCCAGCTACCTTCCCTGTAATGTAATCAAAGCTGTGGTCTCTAGTGTCAGCTTTGCTCTGGTTTCCCACTTCTGTTGCTTTTCTGTGGAATGGAAAAATATTTATTAAATACTTCTGTTACACTACGTGAGAGGTGGCATTGCATAATGCATAGAGTAATGGCCTCATAACCAAAAAAACCTAGGTTCAAGTCCCATTTCTACACACACTGGCTGTGTGACCCTGGGCAAGTCATTTAACCTCTTAGTGCTCTAAGCAACTCTCTAAGAGTATAGGTGGTAGAGGAGACAGGCTTTGGTAAAGTGAGTTTCTTCATCAAGGGAGTTCTCTGGATACCAATGAAATCACAAGTGTAGTCCCCATTCCTATTTTCTTTGTGTCAAGCACTGCATTTGTGCCAAGTACATGGGTAAGACAAATAGAAAAGTGAGATAGTCCCAGTTACCAAAGAGCTCAAATTCTAATTCAGAGAGATAATACATAAAGAATAGTCCATCTCTAGGTTTAGTGGAAAGATCTGGTGATCCATTGCGGGGATCAATGGAACTATCCATTGAGGGGCTAAGGGGTCTTTTGGCTGCACTGTTGGGAAGGCGAAATTTGGGTAAGAAGAGTTTTGGTAGGGGCATTGGGAGAATGAATCTAACTTCTGATCATCTTCAATCATGAGAAAAATTCTAGTTGCCTCATTAAAGAGCCTTTTCCTTTTCCTTATTTCCTTACTCTATCCCCAAACAAATTCTCGATGTCTCCTCTACTCTCTCACCTCAGATTCTCTCAGTTAATTTTAGCCATTTCCTCCACAGCAGACCCTCTACAGATCCATCATAATCAGAGAAAAGTCTTCCCTGTATCACAATTTCTCAGGGACCCAAGCAGTATACTGGTCAGGAAGTTCTTCCTAAAATCTAACTTAGATTTCCCTTGCTGCACTAAGCTTGGGTTTCTCATTCCTTTCCCCTTAATGTCTTTTTCTTCCTGTATCTGCTTTGCTGAATTGGAGAAAAAGGTAGACATTCTTCCATCCTTCCTCCAGGACCCTAAGACCTTCTGGGTCTCCCTTTTTGGACTCTCCTGATCTCAATCAGTCCTTTCTGTCTCCACAACCATTGCCTTGATGCCTTCCTGCTTGCCTCTTTCATCTTTACAATGGGTAGAATGCTGGACCCTGAGTCAGGAAGACCTGAGTTCAAATCCAGCCTCAGGTATTTACTAGCTGTGTGACCCTGGGCAAGTCACTTTCATCTGCCTCGGTTTCCTCATTTGCCAAATAAAGATCATAACAGCATCTACCTTACAGAGTTATTGTGAGGACAAAATGAGATAATATTTGCAAAGTTCTTTGTAAAACTTTATGTGCTATAAAAGTGAAAGTTGTTATTATTATACTTCCCAGGACTTTGATCCCTACCTTGAGGAGAATAAGAAGACAAGATATGGGAACATCAGGAGGGATGGAGGGTTTTGGCTCACATCAGGAGAAATCTAGGTCATACTTCAACAATGCTATCCTGAAAGATACTGAAATGGGATGACCAAGGATATTTCCTCAAAGGGTCATCTTGAAGTGGGGTAGAGCTTCCTATTGTTTGGGTTTGGGGGAGTGGTTGTTTGGCCTTGAAACAGGAAAGATTAGCAAAAGGAATATGGTGAGAGCAAAAGGCCTGGGTATTGGGAAATTTGGGATATTTTGGAAATGTTTTCCTTCTTTATTTATGTCAGTCACTTATTTTGGCTATTGCTGAAGTGAATTGGCAAGAAGGTGATTGGACTAGGCTTGGGTTTCTGTGCTTGGATTCCTGTTCTGGCTAGCCTCATGGAGTTGGGGGTTGGGATAGGGAATCTTCTCCCTGGCCCTCACTTCTCTCTAGACAGACATAATCTTAATCTCCCAGCCCTATTCAGGTGAGACCTAGGGGCTACAAGCATGGGCTTTTCCAGGTCTGGGGCAGTTTGAGAGTAGGTTGAAGGAAGGACTTCTTGATTTTCATGGTTGGGCTTATTGGAATTGGTGACTGAAGGCATAGATTAAACATTTTCTCCTATTAAAGGTGTGCCTAAGAATGGCTTAGAGCCAGGTGTGTACTAGTAAATGTTTAACAATAAGCTTTCCAGAAAAAAAAAAGTAGGCACATATTTTTAAGCTTAATTTGCATTATTAGCATTTTCTTTATCACTTTCTTAGAGTCGAGAAATCAACATAACAATAAATCAAGCCCTGATTAATAGTTTGATGATTTCTGAGGTATAAATACTCTCATTGAAAATTTAACAATCAGCTTGGGGCCAATATGAGCTGGCTCCTGCTCGACACCCCTGCTTAGAGTTACCATTGCCCAGAGCTAAGGAGTCAGGATCCAGCACAGAATCATTCTCACTCCAATATGTGTAGAGGGTAGGAATGATGAGCTGTGATGGCTTCGGCAGGAGCTTCTGGTTGAATCTCAGCCCATTTTCTCTCTTTTCCACTCTTCATCTTGCCACTAGCTACTTCTCTGTCTCGCTAGGAGAATTAAAATTATAGCTAAAATTTATATAGTGTTTCTAATATTATCCTCACAACAGCTCTAGGAGGTAGATGCTATTATTAGCCCCATTTTTTTTTTAAATAGTGGAGGAAATGGAGGCTAAGGAGGTTAAATGACTTGCTTAGGGTCACACAGTAAGTGATGCAGATTTAAACTCAGATCTTTCTGACTCCAGGTCCAGTATGCTAAATACTTTGCCACCTGGATGTCATTTTAATTTAATGCAAATTTATTTTAATATTGTCCAACAGAATTAACAAGGCAAATTTGTTGTGAAATGTCTTAAAATCCACTCTTGGTTCAGTGTAGTAATGGGGCAGTGGCATGGAGAATACAAAATTGTAGCCAGAATACAAGGAGGGCTCCCATCATTTTGGGTCCCCTCCCTGTGATGTATTTGTAGAAGGACCTGGATGAGAGTCCCTCAGAATAGACAGGCATGGACGAGCTGAAATCTGTACCCTGGAGGGAGTACCTACAATGTGCTCATCGATCTGTTGGGGGTATTAGAGATAACAAAAACATAATTTTGTAGGATCGTAGGCCGCGACTTCAGAAATGGTTTAGCCAGACTCTTCACTTTTACACATGAGGAGACTGAGGCCCAGAGAGATGGACGGTTTGCTCAAAGTCTCATGGGTAAAACAAAGATTCAAACCTAGGTCCTCTCACTTCAAATCCAGTCTCTTTCCACTGCACTGAGACATTTCCCATTTGAGGATAGTTGGGGTTGGTGATGGTGGTATGTGTGTGTGGTGGGGGGAAGTGTTTTGTTTTCTGTGTGCTCCAAATTCTGGGAATTCTAACATTACAGATTAAATACTAAAACTGTGTTGTGAATGTATGACTTCGCCAGAGGAAACGGAAAACTGTTTTATTTCCCTATTCTACCTCAGCCTCCATTTTCCCCTGCATCCCCTTCTGCTTTAGGAATAGACAATACCTTTCAGACTAAGCAGAGATATCCTGCTTCTCTAAACCTGCTGTCTGTCTGGCTCAAACCAAAAAAGGCAGAGAGAAAGCCATGAAGATCTGGTCAGATCTTCTGACCCAAGCATGAAAGGTTTCTGGGCACTGAAATCACTGACCTTCCACCTGAGGAGCTGAGGAAAGAGGACTGCAGCTGCTGAAGGTGACAGCATCAAGGTGCTTTATAGACTTGAGAGGACTTATTGAGGGGAGGATGGGGAAGAGGGATAGGATAGAATGAGGAGGCGGCTAGGGATGCTCCTTGGCACTGGCTCCTTGGCAACGGTTACCTAGCAACCCTCCCTCCCCCCCCCACCTTCCTCCCTGGTCTCCTGCAAGGAGCTAGAGAGCTTGGAGTGAATGACAATTTGGAGAAACAGCCACAGCCAGAAGATCTAAGAGGCTCTAAAGAAGATGGATAAGAAAATCGATGCATAATAAAAACCACAGGCAAAGCCACCTTGATGGAGGGTGGGTAGCTTTCTTCTCCCACCTCTTCCAGTCTCTCTGAACTGAAGAACTCCATCCCCAGCCTAGCATTCCTTCCTATGACTGTTTTACCCTTTGGAGATTCAGAGGGGCATTTGCTGGGATTTCAGGGGGAGAGGAGGAGGATGGGGAATCGGAGGATAAAGAAAGAAGGGCAAAGCAATAGGGGTAAAAAAGAGACGCTTGGGAGAAGAGATACATTTCAGCTGCACTGTGTATGAGGGAATGGGGTTAGACAGGAAGAAGAGCTTAAGAACAATGGAGAATGGTAAGGTATCGGAACAGGTTTCACATCCTCTTCTCTGGGGGATTTTAAATAGAGGCAGTCTTTCAAAGATAATCGATTGAGATAAGGTATTGCTTGTAAGGAGGAGGGTTCATTGGATGATCTTTTTTTTAAATTTAATTTTTAATTTATGGAATAAAACAAGCATTTCCATAACATAGTATAATAAAAAAATAATTGTACATAAAACTGCAAATCTTACAACTTTCTATTCCTTTTAAATATATAATAAAATTATCATAAAAATTTCTTTTTTTCCCTCTTTTAAAAAATGATCCTTTGAGGTCCCCTTTATGACTTAGTGATTAGTACTCCCTTCTAACACCTTCTTATCCTGACAGTAAAAATGATCTTGCTAGTGGTTGTATTTGTGGCTGCTTCCATGATAAAACCCCAGCTTATAGGGCCTATCCCATAGGACCAGGTGATGGAGTACGATGAGATTGTGCAGCACTGATGTTTTATCTTCTAACAGGCGGGGTTCGGGTGACTGACCTACCTGCACCATCTCACTTCAATCAGACAGGCAGACCTCTGCTTCTGGGGCGTCATGAGGCCAGGTTATGGCTCATAGGATACCAGACCCCGATATGGCAGGGCCATCAGAAGCCATCTGGTCCAGGGGATAAGATGTCTGTGGTGTAAACTTGGGGAAACAATGTGCACCCTGTATCCTCACCCCCACCCTCTCCAGACTAGTCAGTCTGCGTATGCCACAGACATTCTGGTCAAACCTGCGGACACCTTCTCAGAATGATATTTTCAAATCCATAAAATAAAATGCATAGATTACAAAGAAAACCAATTATATTGAAATACAGTTCTTAAAATGTTTTTTAAAAAACCCAAAACCAAGTTCACAGAACTAGGTTAAGAATCCTTGATCTATGGGGGCAGCTAGGTGGTGTAGTGCATAGAGCTCCAGCCTTGGTGTCAGGAGGACCTGAGTTCAAATCTGTCCTCAGACACTTGACACTTAACTAGCTGTGTGTGACCCTGGGCAAGTGACTTAACCCCATTGCCTCACCAAAAAAGCAAAAAAAAAAAATCCTTGATTTAGTTTAACTCCTTCATTTTACAGATGAGATAACTGAGGCTCAAAGAAATGAAATGACTTGCTCAGGGTCCCACAAGGAACAAGTGTCAGAGGTGGGATTTGAACCCAAGTCCTCCCACTTCACTGAAACATTATCAGCCATCTGTTTTCATCTATCCGTTCTTTTACTCATTTGTCCATGTTATTGTATCTTAGATTGCACTCTCTGTGCTCTCTTAAGCTGAGGTTCTTTCCCTTTTTTTGTTCCATGGACCCCTTTGGCAATCTGGTGAAATTCTCAGAATCATGTTTCTAAATGCATTATTGCATAAATGTAAATAGATTAAAATGCACAAGGTTACAAAAGAAACCAATTATATTGAAATACCATTATCAAAATATTTTAAAATGAGTTCATGGACCTCCTACAGACCACTCTGAACTGGGGGAGAGGTGGTCGGTGGACCCCAGATTAAGACCCCCTGCCCTACAGACTTGCAATTCACCTCATTTTCTGGGAATAATTAATTAGTGAAGCCTTAGCGATTCTGAGCTTGTCTGCCTATTGCTTCTTGTAATTAAATCTAAATTCTAGCTTCAAGGTCTTTGACCTATCACTGCTATACCCTTCCCAATACTTTAGTTTAAGCACATGATTGTTTTCTTCCCAACACCTTACATTTTGCCCGTTTTCATCCCAGAGCATGGGAAGGAAGGAAGAGGAGAGCTTTCTGTCTAACAGGGAACAAAGGAGCAACAAGTAGGAAGGCTGAGGGCTGCTGCTGTATGAGAGGGGATGATTTTTGGGAGAAAAAGAAGACTAGGGAAGCATAGGACAGGAAGGGGTTGGGTAGGGTTCCCCAGGCAGGGAAATAGCCTATGTGAAAGCTTGGAAGTAGGAAGGGATGGTGAGGTCTGAGAGGGGAATCGGCTGATTTGTTTAACCTGAGACCTTGTGTTGGGGATTTACTACGGTGTGAAGGTAGTTAGGTCTGGAGGGTTGGTAATGATATAAATAGCTTATGTTTATATAACACCTTACCATATACCAAGCACTTTATATATAAATTATCTCATCCGATCCACTGTGTGAGGGAAGAATTCCTATTGTACAGATAAAGAAATGAAAGGCTTAGGGAGACTTTGCTTTCCCAAGGTCACATAATTAGTAGTTAAAAAAAAAAGAGCCTTCAGAAACCCATGGGAGAGAACCGGTGTGGCCATTAGTGCTGGAAATCCTGTGGTGAGGAAAGCTATTCAAACCCTGGTGTTTTGATTTTGCTTCTATTATACCAGGGTCTCAATGACGAGAGAAACCTTAACCCATGCGCTCAGGAATTTGGCTGTGATAGACAGTTGGGAGCTACTGCCGCTTTCTAAGCAAGGAAAAGGTCATGGTGGTTAGTGGTCCAGGAAGGTATTCAGTGTTGCTGTGGAGAGGATAATTGGGAGTGGGAGGCCTCGAGAAGACTGATGCTATAGTCCTGATCCAGCCTAGGGAAGGATTAGATTCGGGGCAAGAGCTGGTTGCTCAATGTCCTGGCTGGGCTGGAGGGGGAGGGGGTGAAGGTACAGGGAGCACATTGTTTCCCCAAGCTTGCATCACAGACCTTTTCTCCTGAACAAAACATTCTGTTTCCAACGCCAGCTGACTCATTCCTCCTATTCCCCCGCTTTTCCCCCTGCTAGAGGAGGTATCATGGCCCCTGAAGAGAGCTGGTGGGGATGGGAGTCAGGGCATGACGGGGGGCCAGGATGCCCAGATTTTTCTCTGATGTGCTTCTGTCTGGGGGCTTTTCTTCCCACCCCTACCCCACCAGTCTTAGGGAGGGGAAGCTGAAAAGTCATTTAATCAGTCACCCTTGTCTCTGGGAGAGATGGCCCCGTAGCTCAGTGGCCTCCAAAGTAGAGGGGTGTGTGAGATGATTAGCGGGGTGGCAAGGAGAAATTGTGGGCCCTGCGGGCCTCCCTGCTTGTACAGGTGGTTTCTGGCTCTAACTGGGTGGCGGCTGTGGCAGGGGGACGTAGCTTCTAGTTTCTCTCTCTCTGTCTCTTTCTCTGTTTCTCCTTCCATCTTCCTCAAAGGGCTGAAACAGATGCATATTGGGCAAGAGGCACAGGGCAGCTGGGACTGCAGCAGCCCAGCCATCCCCAGCCCCAGTCCCAGCTGGGTACAGTAATGGTGGTGATCCTGACTGAGGGGAATGTAGCCCAGCAGCCCAGCAGCGGCCTAGGAGGCAGTGGGCTGCACATTGGACTCATCCCAGAGCTTCTTGGCCCAGCTAGCAGGTAGAAGGTAGTAATAAATCAATCATTCAGCTGGTGCTTAGTAATTTCCTTCTATGTGCCAGGCACTGGGGTTACAAAGACAAAAGCAAAGCAGGCCCTGACCTCAAGTAGCTTATATTCTATTTGGGAAGATAATATGTCGAGCAGAACCAGGAGAACATTGTACACAGTAACAGCCACGTTGTGCAATGACTAATATTGATAAACTTAACCCTTCTCAGCAATACAAGGATCTAAGACATCTCCAAAGGCCTCATGATGAAAAATGCTATCCACATCCAAAGAAAGAACTATGGAGTTTGAATGCAGATTGAAGCATACTATTTGCTATTTTTTTTCTTGTGTTGTGCTTTGTTTCCTCTTTCTGGTGGTTCCTCCTATTGGTTCTAATTCTTACTTACAACATCACTAATGTGAAAATATGTTTAATAGGAATGTATATGTATAGCCTATATTAGATTGCGAGCTGTTTTGGGGAGGGAGGTGGGGAGTGAAGGGGAGAAAAATTTAAAACTCAAAAGCTTATGGAAGTGATTGCTGATAAATCAAAATGAATTAATAAAAAAAGATAACATGTACACATATGTAGTAACCCAAAGTCTTACTGTAGTTTTAAGCTTAATAAATTCATTAAGCTTTAAAAAAGCTTGATAATGAAATTATAAGCTTAAACCTCACTAAGACTTCAGGACTGCCTGTGTATGTATATAGAAAATAATTTTTCGCTGCCTTCTGGCACTGGCAGTTAGGGAGGTGAGGAAAGGCTCCTTGTAGAAGATAATGCTTGAGTCTCTGAAGGAGGGGAAGAAGGAATCTATTTTAGGTATAGGGAACAGTCAGTGCAAAGGTCTGGAGATGGGATAGGTGGAGAAGAAGTGCCAAGAATGTCTTTTTGACTGGATTCTAGTGTGCATGAAGGGAAGAAATGTGTGTAATCAATCTGGAGAAGTAAATGACTAAAGGAGGGCAATGATGCAGAAACCTATGAAGAAGTGAACAGTAAATGGAGAAATTATTTCAAAAGGAAGATTGTCTTTAATTGGCTAATAATAATAGCTAACATTTATGGAGCGCTTCCTATGTGCCATCATTTTACAATTATTATCTCATTTCATCCTTCTAACGACCCTGAGAGGTATGTGGTATTATTATCCATTTACAGATTTACAGATGAAGAAACTGAGGCAAATAGAAGTTAAGTGACAGCTAACATCAGAGGCTAGACTTGAACTTAGGTCTTTCAGATTATAAGTACAGCTTTCTATCCACTGTGCCAGCTAGCTGCCCTATCTTTCAAGTCTCAGCTAAAATCCTACCTTCTACAGGAAGCCTTTCCCAACCTCTCAATTCTAATTCTCTTCCTAGGGCACCTAGATAGTGAAGTGGGTAAAGCAGTGGCCCAGGAATCAGGTGGACCTGAGTTCAAATCTGACCTCAGGCACATATTGGCTATGTGATCCTGGGCTAGCTACTTATCCCTGATTACCTCCAAAAATTTTTACTGTAAAAAAAAAAAAAGGAATTCTAATGTCTTCACTCTGTTGATTATCTACAATTCATCTCTTATCTAGCTTGTTTGTACATAGTTGTTTGCATGATGTCTCCCCTTCCATTAGACTGAGGGCAGGCTCTGTCTTTTGCTTGTCTTTGTATCCCCAGCACTTAGCACAGTGCCTGGAGCACAGTAGGCACTTAATAAGTGCTTGTGAACTGACAAATCAGTGTTCCAGCATGGTTATGACAGTAGGTCTACCTCTAGATTTTAGGCACAGTTGACATAAGTTAGAGTGGCTCATTCCAATTGGTCATTCTAAATACTTAACATTTTCTTCAACTGATTCTCCATATGGTGCCTAGAACTGAAAACAGTGTTCCAGACGGGGCCTCATCAGGTCAAGCTAGAGTGCGACCATCACCTTCCTAGTCCTGGATGCTCCATTTGTCTCAGAGCAGCTTAGGATCATGTGGGCACTTCTGGCTGTCCTGTCATTATTGCTTCATAGAGAATTTACCAAAACCCCCATATCATCTTTAGATGAGCTACCATCTAGCCACATCTCCTCCATCTTGTGTTTGATGGTTTTTTTTCTGACTCAAGCGTAAGACTTTGATCCTTATCCCTACTGAATTTCATTTTATTGGATGTGGACCAAATTCTAGTCCGTCAAGGTATTTGTCTGTCCTAACTGTCGTCCACTGCATTAACTTATTCCTCCAAGCTTTGTGTCCCTTGCCTATTCATTCAAGTCACAGGTTTTTTTTTTTTTGTTGTTGTTGTTTGTTTGTTTGTTTTTGGCTAGGCAATGGGTTTAAGTGACTTGCCCAGAGTCACACAGCTAGTAAGTATCAACTGTCTAAGGCTGGATTTGAACTCAGGTCCTCCTGACTCCAAGGCTGGAGCTCTATCCACTGCGCCACCTAGCTCCCCCAATTTTTTTTTTTAAAACATACATTCCTGGGAGGCATTGCAATAGAGGACTCCTTAATTAATTCTGAACCATTAATGACTGTTCTCTGGGTCTATAGCCAGTCAACCAGTTCCAAATCCACCTAACTGTGAGTTTGCTACTACCTCTCCATCTTTTACGTAAGAATGCCCCAAAAGACTTGTCAAATACTTTGCTAAAATGTAGATAAACCATATGGCCTTCGCTCGATCTATGTTGTGGGCAAAGGAGATGAGGTGAGTCTGATATGCAGTCTGTGATGGAACTGTTCTGTGGTTTGTGATCTCTCCTACGTGGTCACCAATCACCTCTTTAATAAGAGCTTTTAGAATTATTCCAGGAAAGACTTGTATGATCTGATGCTGAGTGAAGTGAGCAGAATCGAGAGAACGTTGTACACAGTAACAGCCACGTTGTGCGATGACTAATATTGATAGACTTAGCCCTTCTCAGCAACACAAGGATCTAGGACATCTCCAAAGGCCTTATGATGGAAAATGCTATCCACATACGAAGAAAGAACTATGGAGTTTGAATGTAGATCGAAGCATACTATTTGCTATTTTCCTTTGTTGTGTTTTGTTTCCTCTTTCTGGTGGTTCCTCCTGTTGGTTCTAATTCTTCCTTACAACATCACTAACGTGAAAATATGTTTAATAGAAATGTATATGTACAGCCTATATCAGATTGCACGCTGTCTTGGGGAGGGAGGTGGGGAGGAAGGGGGAGAAAAATTTAAAACCCAAAAGCTTATGGAAGTGATGGTTGATAATTCAAAATAAATAAATTAATCATAATAAAAAAAGAATTATTCCAGGAATCAAAGTAGTCATGCTGACAGGTCTGTAGGAAAGAGATCTCTCTCCTCTTTCACTCTCTTTTTTTCTTATATAATTAGAGCATTTGAGCCCCTCCTCTCCAGTTCTGTGGCATCTTTCCTGTTTTCTACTCTTTCAAAAGATCATTGACAATGGCTCAGTGATCACACCCACCAATTTTTTCAGTACTATGGAATGCCATTTTGTTGGGTCTGACTTGGACTCATCCAGGGCAGCTCAGAGTACATTCTTACTATCTTCTTACAGATACCAAATTTCAATTCCATATTAGCCATTTTTGTTCTGTCCTTCCCATTCCAAAGATGATTCTCCTCATCAGAAAATGCAGAAACAAAGATGGGAAATGCTACCTCTTCCCAGTTCCCCATTATCATCATCCTTTCCACCTCATTCACTGTTCCTACCCTTTCTTGGAATCTTGTTTCCCAATATAGCTTAGAAATGAACAAACCATATGGAAATATGTTTTGCATGACTGCACATGTATAACCTATGTCAAATTGCTTATTTTCTCATTGAGTCGGAAGGGGTGGAAGAGTGGGGAATTTGGAATTCAAAATTGAAAAAAATGAATGTTAAAAGTTGTTTTTACATGGAATTGAAAAAAATTAAAATTTTTTTTTGTTTTTTTTTTTGGTAAGGCAATTAGGGTTAAGTGGCTTGCCCAAGGTCACACAGCTGGTATGTGTCAAGTGTTTGGTCTGAGGCCGGATTTGAACTCAGGTCCTCCTGACTTCAGGGCCAGTGCTCTATTCACTGTGCCACCTAGCTGCCCCAGAAAAAAAATTAAATTTTTAAAGTTAAAATAAGAAACTAATTTTAAAAAAGAAATTAAAAAAACTGCTTTATGTCAACTTTTCTCAACAGCTTCACTTCACTCTGAGGTGTAATGTTCCTGATACTATTCTTACAGCATTGTGCTATTGCTTTTATATTCAGCCTCTTAGCTATCCTTTCTTCTGTTTTTGGCCATGCCTTTTAAAAAACCTGTTTGTCGTTGGGTTCCCTACATGTTGCTTTAGACAACACCTCTTTTCCTCATCAGAATTTTCTGTTTGTGGCTGTGGAGTCTTACCTATATTTTCTTGGAACCCTTTGGATCCTAAATTTGCTTTCTCCAAACCTAGAGTACATGTTAGACTATGCCAGGCTTTCCTCTGTTTCGCGATCATAAATTTCAAAATGGAGTAATTACTTTCCCCCAAGATTCCCATCATTTTATTAGATTTTTTTTTTTTTTTTGCTTTTTTGGTGAGGCAATCGGGGTTAAGTGACTTGCCCAGGGTCACATAGCTAGTAAGTGTCATGCGTCTGAGGCTGGATTTAATCCAAGGCCAGAGCTCTATCTACTGTGTCACCTAGTTGTCCCCCCTTTTTTATTAGATTTTTTTCTCAATTTGCATCATTTTAGCTTCGTCAATTGGTTCCATCTTGAACTCTTTGATATAAGGATGTATTTCCTATGAAGATATTATGAACTTGGAACCACAGCCCTTGGAAACAACTAAGAAAACTATTTTTTAAAAAGGAAAAAAATAACTATTTAACCAGGTGAATGCTGGAAATACCTCTCACGTGCTTTTCCACTTCCAGGTGTGATATGATGGAAGGAGCACTGGTTTTTGGAGTTAGAGGCCCTGGTCTCAAATCCAACCACTTTACAACGCTGTTGTTGCTGTTCAGCCATGCCTGACCCTTCATGACCCCATTTGGGATTTTCTTGGCAAAGATACTGGAAGGGTTTGCCATTTTCTTCTCCAGCTTATTTGACAGACGAGGAAACTGAGGCCGCCACGGTTAAGTGACGTGCCCAGGATTGCACATCTCGTAAGTGTCACAGGCCAGATTTGAACTCAGGAAGATGAGTCTTCCTGACTCCAGGCCTGACGCTCTATGCACTATGGCACCACCTAGCTGCCCCAACTTAGTTGATCTTAATCACCAATGTCTCAGGACCCAAGTTTCCTTGTCTACGAAATAAAAGGGTTGGACAAGATTATCTCTGAGGTCCCTTCCACTCCTAGATCTTTGATCCTTTGGTGGATGGGAGGCTTCTTGGAAATGAGGGATGCAGGGGGAGAGCATGTCAACTTAGGAACAGAAAGGCGGCTGATGCAGAAAAGCATGATGCAAAAGAGGTTGCCGAGGACTGTCAATTTCACCTTTGCAAGCATCTCTCAAACACACCCGTTTCTCTCCTCTGACATTGCCACCACTTTGGTGCAAGCCCTCATCACCTCATGTCTGAATATTGCAACAGTCTGTTGGTGGGTCTGCCTGCCTTAAGTCTCTCCCCACTCCAATCCATTCTCTATACCTTTCCAGTCCACCTTATTTGCCAATACATACCTTTCACCTCCTGGCTGTTCCATGAACAAGTCATTCATCTTTTGACTCTGGACAATTTCTTTGGCTGTCCCCCATGCTCTCCTTCCTCATCTCCACCTTCTGGGGCTTTAACTGCCACTTAAAATTACACCTTCTACTGGAAGCCTTCCCTAATTCCTTTTAATTATAATATATAATGATAAATAAATATAATAAGAAAATATAAAATAATAAAAAATAAAATATAAAAATAAAACAAATAATAATAAATCATAATATATAATTATAATTTATTCTCTCTCTTAATTATTATTATCTCATTTTATCCTCACAATAACCCTGGGAGATAGGTACCATTACTGTCCTGATTTACATTTGAGGAAACTGAGGCAAACAGGTTAAGTGACTTGCCCAGGGTCCCACTGCTAATAAGTGAGCATTATCTCGTACATGGCTTGGTTGTTTGGTGGCTCCCTCATTAGATTGTGAGGTCCCTGAGGGCAGGGACATCTTTTGCCTCTTTTTGTATCCTTAATGCTTAGCGCAGTGCCTGGCACATAGTAGGTGCTTAATAAATGTTTATTGACCAACTGCCTTCAAATTAGCTCTGTTTTTTACTTTCTATACTTTGCTACCACATCTCAGTGGCCTTGTCACCCCAGAACATCCCTCTACCCCCCGCAACCTTGTTCTCCTATCCAGTAAGCTCCTCTTGGAACCTCCATCTTGAGAAAGGGCCCCAGGCCAGCCATCTTTGATTTCTCTGCCAGCTCTGTTTCTGTTTCTCTGGATTTCACCACCATTCTACCAAGCATATACTTTCTCCCTCCTCTCCTTTCCCCCTTTTCAGCTCCCTGGTAAGTTTTTTCTTCTGGGGGGCAGCTAGATGGATAGAGTGCTAGGCCTGGAGTCAAGAAGGCCTAGGTTCAAATCCAGCCTCAGACACTTACTAGCTTCGTGAACCTGAGCCATTTAATTAACTTTTGTTTGCCTCAGTTTTCTCATGTATAAAATGGGGATAATAATGCCATCTAACTCTCAGTGTTGTTGTGAGGATCAAACAAGATAATAATTGTATAGTGCTTAGCACAGTGCCTGGCTAATAGTTAAGTGTTATATAAATGTTAGCTGCTCTTATTATTAATATTTCCTCATCCCTGTTAGAATGTAAGCTCCTCGAGAGCAGGAACTTTCTTTTTTGTTTGTATCGTATTCACAGTGCTTAGTACAATCCCTAGCATACAGTAAGTGCTTAATAAATGCTTGTGCATTGACTGACTAAAAATCTTACAGTATATGATTTGATATGGGTACATATAGGGGAAAAGCTAAGAGCACAAGAGAAAAAATGAATGCCAAATGAATAATACTACAATATATGTAATGGGAGTTCAGAAGAGGGAAAGATTATAGTGGGTTGGGGATAGTCAGGTGATATTTTACAGAAATTAGTACTCAAGGTGGGCTTTGGATTTGGAGAAAGACATGTATTATTAATAATAATGATAATAGCTAAGGTTTATATAGCACCTACTATGTGCCAGGCACTATGCTAGGCAGTTTGCAATTATTACCTCATTTGGCTCCTCACAAGAACACTGAGAGTTAGATGGCATTATTATCCTTATTTTACACATGAGAAAACTGAGGCAAACAGAGGTTAAGTGACTTGCCTAGGGTCACAATCCTAATCAGTGCCTGAGCATTAGTATAAAGGATTTATTGTACTGTAAGTTCCTTGAGAGAAATGACTGTTTTATTTGTCTTTGTTCATTACAATTCTTTGTGATTGATTGATTCATCTTTATTTATCACAAATTATCTGTGTCCCCCACAGTGGCTTATACATAGTGGGCACTCAGAAAACGTGTAGATCATAAATTCCAAGCTGAAAGGAGCCTCTAAGGTCCTCTGAAGTTCAATCTCCTCACTTTACAGATGAAGAAACTGAGGCAAACAGCAGTTAAGTGACTTACCCAGAATCAAGCAGCTAGTATTTGCGACTGTATTTGAACCTAGGTCTTTGTGACTCCACACACTCCTCCACTCTAGCTTCAGTGAATGACTCTGACTAGCCTGTCAAGTTAATAAAAGTGAGTAGTGGCAGATAAAAGGGAGGGGGGAGAGAATGAGCATTTGTATAGTATCTACTCTGTTCCAGGCACTGTGCTAAGTGCTTTTTACAAATGTTGTCTCATTTGAGCCATACAATAACCCTGCGAGGTAGGTGCTATTACCACCCCCATTTTACAGATGGGGAAACTGAAGCAAACAGAGGCTGAATGCCTTGCCTAGGGTCATACAGCTATTAAGTATCTGACACAGAATTTGAACTCAGGTCTTTCTGACTCCAAGACAGATTGTGAGGGCTTTGGAATGCTAGGCTAGGTAGTAGAAAGATTTTTGAGAAGGAAAATGGTATAATGAAATTGATAATTTAGGGAGATTAATCTAGAACCAGTGTTCACAGTGGGTGTGTTGTAAGAGTGGAAGACCTGGCTGCTGTGGTAGTCTAGGTTTGGTGTAATAACATCCCAAACTAAGGTAGTAACAGAGATAATGACAAGTGTGAGAATGAAACAAAAACTTTGCTGAAGAATTGGCAACATTTGAAAAACTATAGGTGAAGATCAGTGGGAGTATGTGTCTCCAATTTAGGCATCTAAACGCAAGACACACATTTGTCTATTTTACTTTACTTTTTTTTTTTAATAGAATTTGTATGGAGGCAGCAGAATCTTGAGGTTTCAAGTGTGGGTGACTGGAAGAATGGCAGTAATTTTAATAGAAATAGATCAGGTTCAGAAGGGGCAGGTGATGAGTTAAATGTTTTATATGTACTGGGTTTGAGGAGCTGAAGATGTCTAGCCAATCATTGGAAATTCTGAACTACTTTTAGAGAGAGGTTAGGGCTGGAGGTAAGGATATGGGAGTCATCCACTTCAAAAGAAGTGTGAATTGGAACTGTGGGGATTAGGTGAGGATGAATATAAGGAGGAAAGAACAAAAAGACTGACTAAACTTAGACCCAAGATGTATATTTCCCAAATTCAGATCTCTCTTACTCCCTTTTTCTATCTCCTTGCACTGCCCTTAGGATATAAAGTTAAATCTGAAGTCCGAAGTACCTTTGCTCTGTCACCTCACAGCTATTTTTTTCTTCCTCTGCTAATATAGAATGTGGGGCTGAGTTTTCACGGAACTGTGGGCTTATCAAAGCTAAAAAGCTAAAAAGTACGTCATGTTGATCAATCCCCTGCCTTCAGGAAGGTCCTCATCTGCAACCCATCTCAGCCAAATCAGAATTCCCTTTGAGTGTAAAGCACGCACAATACCTTGTTGCTCTCAATTATTCATTTCATAAGTCAACTGTTCCCTTCCCTTCCCCTCCCCCCATCCCTTTCACAGACTGACCCACTATGTAGAGTCTCCCTTGCAAATAATAGAGGGGAAGAAGGATTTGGTGGGGAAAGAGGTTAGAAAAGAAAGGGGATTTGTAACAGTATCTCCCTCTAGGGAGTAGTATGAGGGCAGAGCATACGAATGATGGCATATAATTCCATTTTGGATTCATCTTTAAAATAGGAGAAAACTGAGGAGAAAACTTCCTTTTTTCTATACATCTCAAAGCACATAACTGCCCTTCATCCTTCTAGTACCCCAAGTCATTTTCTGACCTCATTTTCTCAAATGTTGCAATGTAGAATGTCATCCCCGGGTTGCATATATGCTCCTTGGCTGTGTATATGTCTCTGGGTTGCGTGCATATCCCTAGGCTATGTATATGTTACATGGCTGTGTGTATGTCCCTGGGCTAAGTATATATATATATATGTATATATATATATATGTATATATACACACACGCACACACACACACACACACACACACACACACACATATATATATATATATATATATGCCTGAGTTGTATGTCCCTGGGCTGTGTATGTGTTCCATGGCTATGTATATGTCCCTAGGCTGTGCATATGTCCCTGGGCTCAGTATATGTCCCAGGACTGTGTATATATGTCCCTGGGTTTTGTGCATATGTATCTGGGATGTGTATATGTCCCTGGACTGAGTATATGTCCTTGGACTATGTACCTATGTCCCTGGGCTTTGTGTATATGTCCCTGGGCTGTGTATAAATGTCCCTGTGCTGTGTCTATGAGGGGTAGCCTAGGGGGAGTGAGAAATCCCACCTCGTGGTCCCCTGGTTTTGGGGTGGAGGGAGGAGCTGGCATGGAAGTGGTTCTAGATGGTTCCATCTCTATTTGTCTTTTCTGAGGTTGTTTCATAACTAAAGAGACTAGAATAAAGAGCCCAGGCAGGAGAAACGGAAGAGCAAATAGAGCTATAAAAGACCCTGATAAATTTCTTCTTGGCCCAGAATGGTCTTTGGTGCCTTTCTCAAAGATCTCAGAGTAATTTGGAAACACTAATTAAGTCTCACAGCCCCTGGTGGGGGCTAGAGTGCTGGCAGGATTGGGGGAAGGAAGCACGGAGAGAAATTCCTCCCTTCTCCCCGTTTTCTCCTGAGACCCCCAGTTCTCCAGCTCCTAGGCTATAGATTGGAAGTAGGGCTGCGAGCTTTACCCAGATGTCTCCCTCGTGCCTAATAGAGAGGGAAAAGATGGGAGGGGAGAAGAATGATGGTTTAGAACAGCCCCCCTCCCACTCCAGGAAGGAGTGATGCATATAGAAAGAATGAGGCAGTCTATGTTGATGGGGGTTATTGAGAAAAGAGGGGCCCGATAGTAATCGGGGTGCTAGACTGAGGAGCCATGAGGATAGGGAGAGTAAGGGGGCTCTCCTGGAGGGGACACAGAATGAAGATCCGTACAAATGAAGGGCCAGAATGGGAATGAGGGGAACCCAGACTGGGGGCCTTTAAGAGAAGGTGGGTCTAGATTGGGAAGCTATAAAAAAAGATCTGCATAGGGGGTATTGTTGGGATTGATGAAGCTCTGAAAATAAGAAGACTGGATCAGAGGAACCGAAAAGGACAAATAGTGGAAGGTTAGAGGCCCGTGTGCTAAATTCAGTAAATGGGAGGACTTTCTTCCCTTTCTTATGAGAGCACAATGGTTTGGAGTGCCACCGGAAGGGAATGCTCAAGGAAACAGAAAGCCTTCTCCCTAACCCTTTCCTTCCCCTTCTCCCTCCTCCTCTTATTCCTTCTTTCTCCCTTTTCTTCCTTCCCCCTCCTCCTCCCCTTTCCTTTCCCCTTTCCCTTTTCCCTCCTTTCCTTTCC
>NW_020948691.1:0-11034 GCF_900497805.2 Vombatus ursinus
TTTTCTGTTCCATCCTTCCTTCTACCTCTTCCTATCCTTTCCTTCCTTCCCCCTTTCCCTCTCCCTTTCCTCCTTCTCCTTTGTCTTCTTCCTTCCTTCTTCTCCTTTCCCTCCCCTTCCTTTCTCCCTCCTTCCTTCTACTTCTCCCTATCTTTTCCATCTTTTCTTCTCCCTTTTCCCTTTTTCTCTTTTAAAAAATTTTTTGTACATTTAAAAAATTAATTTATTTTGATTTATAAACAATCACTTCCATATGCTTTTGAGTTTAAACCTTTCTTCCTTTTCTCTCTCCCCTTTCTTCTCCTTCTTCCTTCTGCTTCCCCTTTTCCTCCTCCTACTCTCTCTCCTGTTTCTTGTTACAAAGATTTCCATAAATTGGCCACAAGGAGAAATCCTGTGAAATAAAAGTGAGTTAAAAGGGAGGTGTTGCTTTTGGAGGGGCAGGGAGGGTAATGATTGGAGGGGGAGAGGGATTACTACCAGTTGTCATGGTGATGGCCAAAATCTGTATCTCTTAACTGGCAAGCCAGCTTAGCTGAGGCTGCAAGGCATCTTGAGGGAGAGACAGGAGGTGGCTGTACCAGACAAGTCAGACCACCATCTTGACTACCACCTCCCCTTAAACCTCAATAGAGATAGCCTAGAACCCTGATGAAGGATCTTTGAGAAAACCAGAGCTCCAAGACTACCCGTCCTCTTTCTAGCTCTGTCTTTCAGCCATCATTAAGGGGACAAAACCTTGTGAAGGAGGGATTCACCTCATCATAAGGAATTCATTACTCATCACCACCACCACCAACTGCTAATCAACTGCCTGCAATGGGCAAGTAATCTCAAGATGCCTGAAAGTGGCGACATCCCCAGATTACTAGTCCTCATTCCAAGTCTAACCCTCAAACCCATCATTATCCCCAGAAGCAGGTCCTATGGAAATGTGGCTGGTAGCTGCTTTTGTGCACAGCTGTAGCCACAGCTACTGACCCAGAAAAGAAAGTTCTTGCCCCCGAAATCTTTGGCACTATCACATGGTTCAACACCAGAAGCTGATATGATAATATCAGTGGAAACTATATTAATGATGACCCTCTCCACCTTTGTTATTGTTTGTCCTCCATTCTTCATGAGGACCATGACATTGGGAAGGTGATATCATGCCTTGTAAGTGAATTGGATTGAAGCAGATCTGTGCAATGTCACTAGCCTCACTGTCTCTTCCAGAGCCACCTGGTTCTAGTGGCAAGATACAGATGAGGACCACTGGAGATGGCCCCAAATGCAGTGGGAAACCTTGACCTTTTTAAACTAAAGTCTTTCCCAGTTTGTCTGAGGCCCCTTCAATGTTTAAGGGTAGATTAAGAAATGAGGCCAAAAAATGACCTCTTTTATTTAGTAAAAAAAAAAAAAATCAGTCTGGGAGGGGAAGACCCTCAAGGTTTTTTTGGCCAAAACAGAAACAATTGCTATTTACACTCACTCTGAACCATCAAATGAGCTTGATTTGGGACCTATTGTTGGCCAATCAATGAGAGCCAGGGTGATTTGGGTTTAAAGCATGTTTCATAAAAAAGAAATCTAGCCCATAAAACCCAAGATATCTTGTTAGATTTCAGCAATCAAAATTTATATTTCCTTGGGCAGAGCACCTGCAGGTAAGGGTATGATTCCATATGTGAACAGAGGGAGAGAAGGAAGGAAGGAAGGAGGAAGGAAAGGAAGGAGGGAAGGAAGGAGCTGCGTTGCTCAACTGGAACTGGCCAGTTGGGTCTTCAGTGGGCCCTTTCTACTTGACTTGAGGCTAAATTACACACATACATATGTATGTATGTATGGCAGCTAGGTGGCACAGTGGATGGAGCACTGGGCTTGGAATCAGCAGGACTCATCTTCATGAGTTCAAATCCAACCTCAGACACTTATAAACTGTGTGACCCTGGGCAAGTCACTTAATCCTGTTTCCTTCCGTTCCTTACGTGTAAAATGAGCTGGAGAAGGAAATGGCAAACCACCCCAATATCTTTGTCAAGAAAACCCCAAATGGAGTCACGAAGAGTTGGAAACCACTGTACAACAAATGTACGTGAGTATGTGTTTTATTTCCCCATTACAGCCACTAGGTGGCACAGTGGGTAGAGCACTGGAACTGGAATCAGGAAGATTTGAGTTCTAATTTGACATCAGACACTAGCTGTGTGACCTGGCAAGTCACTCTGCCTCAGTTTTCTCAACTGTAAAATGGGGCTAATAACAGCACCTACCTCACAGGGTTGTCGTGAGAATCAATTGAGATCAAATGAGATAATATTTGTAATGCTTAGCACAGTGCCTGGCACATAGTAGGCATTTAACAAGTGTTTATTCTCTTCTTCCTTCCACATTAGAATGTGAACTTCCTGAGAGCAGGGACTATCTTACTTTTCTGTTTGTATACCCAGTGCTTAGCATAGTGCTTTGCACCCAGGAGGTGCTTGATAAGGACAGCTAGATGGCTCAGGATAGAGTGCCTGTGCTGAAGTCAGGAAGACCTGAGATCAAATAGGGCCTTACTAGCTGTGTGACCCTGGGCAAGTCACTTAACCTTGGTTTGCCTCAATCCACTGGAGAAAGAAATGGCAAACCACTCTGATATCTTTGCCAAGAAAACCCCCATGGACAGCATGGTCCACAGGGTCACAAAGAGTTGGACACAACTGAACAGCAACAAACAAAATACTTAATAAATGCTTTTTCATTCATTCATTTGTCAAGAAGAACTGAGAAGGAAACTTCATCTTCTACACAGCCTGAAGAATCTGGATCTGAGGGTTTCCAGGGAGGAAGTCTGGGGAGGATCTGGAGTTCTTTAAAATGATCCCTTGGGCTCCACAATAGAGAGTCTGGGACACTCAGGGAAGGAGAGAAGTGGTACTTTCCTTACTGGCTGAGTACGTAACTAGGGCCTCAGAAACCAGAACCATCCTGCTTTTAATATAGATAGGTGGTTCACGCTCCACCCCCCACCCCCCACAGTGGTCCCAGGGCAACTAGGAGCTCCAACTTTCAGAATTTAATTATGTCTGGATGCAGCAGAAATCTACCTTCCTATACCCAAACCATTCAACCTTTCTTCAAGTCTCTGGCTCTCTCATTCTGTTGCCCGGTAACTCAGTACAGTCTGTTTGCTGGCAATAAGGAGCGTTAATTGGGCACCGAAAGACTAAGAAGGAAAGTCCAGTAAAGAGGCTACTGCTGTTGTTGTAGGTATTTGGGACCAGGACAAGGTCCCAATCCTAGCTGAACTCTTCCTTCCATTTTCCTCATGAGAATCAGAGAGGTTGAGTGACTTACCAAAAGTCACACCATAGATGATACTCAAACTTTCTATCCAACTCACAGCACAGTGCCAACCTTAGAGCTGGCACTGAGCAGAGCAGCATGTCAGCAGCATGAAATCCCACTCCAGTACACTGTACTCCTGTGTGTTTTCCAAATTCCTTCCACCCATCTGACTCCAGGATGAAGTAGCTGCCAAAATCAGCTCCTCCAATCCTCAGTTCAAATTCACAGATGTGAGTTTTGTTGTCTAAACAGCTACCCTGTCTCTGTTTCTTAGTAGCTCTCAGCACCTCCTCTAGGTCCCCCAATTCCAACTGCCTTCATCAGTGAGCTCCTGTAGACAGGATGTGGTGTTAAGTATAAGAGATGAGGACTCAAACACATGGAAATTTCCTTGGAACCTCTCTTCAGTGTCTTTCTAGGCTCCTTGAGCTCCAATGTGCTCCAGCATATATTCCTTCCTCCCACTGCTCTGTAGTCCACCCTCCCTTCAGTCTTTCCCTACCAGGGGTGAGAAACCTGTGGCCTCAAGGTCACATGTGGCCCTCTAGGTCCTCAAGTGCGTCCCTTTGACTGAATCCAAACTTCACAGAACAAATCCTTTTATTAAGGGGTTTTATTAAGGGCTTGAAGCCTCTGCCTCTCTCTCCCCAGTGTTCCTTCAGCTATTGCTCCCACTCTGTCTCTTCCTTCCTTTGTTTTCTTCTTTTCCTTTCTTTCTTTCTTTTCTTCCTTTCCTTTTCTTTCTTTCTTCTTCTTTTTTTTGTTAGGTAATGGGGTTAAATGACTTGCCAAGGGTCACACAGCTAGTAAGTATTATGTGTCTGAGGCTGGATTTGAACTCAGGTCCTCCTGAATCCAGGGCCAGTGCTCTATCCACTGCGCCATCTAGCTGACCCTTCCTTTTCTTTCTTCCTTCCTTCTTCCTTTCTCTCCTTCTTTCTTTCTTTCTTTGTTCCTTCCTTTTCTTTCCTTTTCCCTTCCTTCCTTCCTTTTCTTCCTTCCTTTCTTTTTCTTTCTCCTCCCATTTATTATGTTCCTAGCACTGTTTGGACTTAGGATCGAGAGACAAAAATAAAACAATTCCTTCCCCCAAGGAGTTTACATTCTATGGGGCAGACATCATGTACATATATAAGTATATACATGATAAAGACAAAACAAATACATTGTAGTTTGGTAGGAAATACTCTAGCAGCCAAGGAGATCAGGGAAGGCTGAATTCACATAGAAGGTTATTGCTCTGAGTCTTAAAAGAAAACAAGAGATTCTAAGAGGCAGAGGTGAAGTGGGAGGTCATTCCAGGCATGTGAGGACACAGGAGATGCATTATCATGGATTAAGAACAGCAAGCAATCCGTTTTGGCTGGATTGTAGATTTCAGAAGGGGAATAATGAATAATGAGGCTGGAGAGGTAAATTGAAGCAGGTTCTGAAGGGCTTTAAAGGTCATTACAGAAGAGTTCCTATTTTATCCTAGAAGGAACAGAAAGACAATGGAATGAAAGAAAGGTGAATGAATGAATGAATGAATGATTATGGTGAATGACCCCTGGCCCATGTTTCAGTGTTAGTGAATTCCTGATCCTCTTTCCTCAATAAACTCCTCCTCTCCCCTTTCCCCTCCCCTTTCGGCTCTCCCCCTCCCTTTAGCATCTGCATTAGCTCCTGTTCCCCCTTCCTCCAAGCACTCCCATCAGCTAGTACTGGGTTCCCCGGTTTTGGAATTCTGAAGGCCAGTAAGTTCTTCACAGTGTCTAACCTTAGCTCTTCCTGCTGCAGCACCACTGAGCTCATTCTGTGTACCTCTGCAACCTCACCTTTAGAATGGAGGGCTTTAATGTCTGCCAGACATATCGCCCAGGGCTCTTGTAGATAATGGATGTCTAAGGGCTGCTCTGAAAGGCATAAAGCAGTGTACAAATGTCCGACGGTCTTCACCTCTTGTTTGGTCCTCTGCAATGGAAAAGAGCTTTCCTTCTCCGTGAATGCAGTAGTCCAGCAGAGGCTTACAATGTGTATGTCTCCCCTCAGTTTTTTCTTCACAAAGGTTGGTTCCCTCTGGATCGTTTCACCTTCCTCTTTCCCCATAATCTGTATAGGACAACTTTTCAATCTACATATTCCCTAAGACACTTAGCCCTCTACAGTTAGCTAGATGGCTCAATGGATAGAGCTCTGGGCCTGGAGTCAAGAAGACATGAATTCAAATTCGGTCTCAGATACTAGCTGGATGACTTTGGACAAGTTACTTCACCTCTTGGTCTCGGTTTTCTCATCTGTAGAATGTGGGGGTGGGGATTGGATTAAATGTCATCCGAGGTGTCTCCCTGTTCTAAACCCATGATCGTCTATGGATGAGGAGAGAATTCTCATCACTTGCTTATGGTAGCCTATAGACAGGGGGATTGACACAATGACCTTGGAAGAAGTCTAAGGAGTCCCTAAGAAAGCAGCAAGGGTGCTCCGCTCCTGGAGGGTGGATTTCTAGGAGGAATTAGGAGCCTGACTTCACCACTCTGAGTCAGAGTCTATCAGTTGTGCTGGGCTCCCATTAAAGGCTTTGGAGCTGCCGGCTGGATGCATCCCATTACCCTTTGGGGTGGAGGCAGAGAGAAGGGGTGGGAGAGGATCAGGGCTAGAGAGCTTTCCTGCAATCTGGGCTGAGGAGCCAACTCCTCCCAAGTTGGTAGGATGTCTGTCTATCCCATTTCTGATGGATGGATTGCAATGGGGGATCATGCTTTGAATCACTTGTGTAAAGTGTCAGGTTAACGGGTTCCAGGATGACTATCTGCTTGCCAGGGTCCACTCTGTTCTTTTTCTTGTCTCCAGACCCACCCAGGAAGATGTCTCTGAGATTCTCCCTTCTCTCTTGGCACCCTTTCCCACCTGCCTCCAGGATAAAATACAAACCACTCTGGCATTTCAAAGTCCTCACAGTCTGGCCCCAGCCTAACTTTGCAGACATGTTGTATGTTATCCTCCTTCATGCACACTCTGTTCCAGCCAGAATGGACAACTTGCTCTTTCCCAAACTTGCCACTCCATCTCTGGCCTCCCTGTCTTTCACAGGCTGTCCTCATGGCTTATAATGGACTTCCGTGTTGTCTGGGAATCCTTTACTCACCTCCTTTGGGAAGCCTCCCCTAAGATCTGTGGTTGTTGTTTTTCCCCTACCACCTCCCCCTCCTTAAATTATCTGGTATTCACTTTGATTACGTCCTGTATCCCCCAGAATGTGTGTTCCTTAAAAGAGGGCTATTTGTCAGCTTTGCCTTTGTATCCCTTATATAGATTTTGCCTCAAAAACTGTTTTCTTGAATTGAGTGAGCTTTTTTCCATTGTCAGGCTTGAGTATATACCTTGTTCTGATGCTCTACTTCATTTGATCTCACCATAAACCAAGGTGGATATTGCCTTTTCTTTTTTTTTTTTTTTTTCAGTCTAGGGTCCCTTAACTGAGCACTGGGAGTGTTGTGTTTTGTGTTTCTCTCTCATCTCTTCTTCCTTCCCTCTCCCCCCTCTTCCTCTCTCTCCCCCTCTCTTTCTTCCCCCTATCCCTCCTTCCTTTCTCTCTCTCCCTCCTGTCCCTCCTGCTCTCTTTCCCTCCTCTCTTTCTTCCACCTATTCTTCCTTTCTCTCTTTCTCTCCATCCCTCCCTTTCTCTCCCCCTATCTTTCTTACCCCCTTCCCTACCTCCTTTCCTCTCCCTCTCTCTCTCTCCCTTCTCTTTCTTCCCCCTTTCCCTTTCTCCTCTCTCTCTCCTATCCCTCCCTTTCTTTCTCCCCCATCTCTTTTTTCCCCCTTTCCCTCCCTCCCTCCCTCTCTCTCTCTCTCTCTCTCTCTCCCCATCCCTCCCTTTATCTCTCCCCTCTCTTTCTCCCACCTTTCCCTCTCTCCTCTCTATTTCCTTCTCTCTTCCCCCACCTCTCCCTCCCTTTTCCCCTTCTCTTTCTCCCCCCAATTTCCCTCCCTCCTATTTCTCACTCTTTCTCCCTCCTAGCTTCTCCCTCCCATCCCCGCCTCTGCAGGCGACAGAGCCAGGAGAAGGATTCATGGCACCTGCAGAACAGCTTCCAATGACTCAAGATGAACGGGCTGAGCTCAAAGTCACAACAGAAACCTATTTGTTAGGTGGATGTTTTTCTTTCAAGTCCACAAGAACACAAGCAGCCTGTCTTCTAGTGGGGGAGTGAGATGGGGTGGGCGGGTGGGTATAGATGGAGACAACCCCACATCTCATCCTGCCTTAGGAAAGCTCCTAGCTTTTAGCACCCCACTCCCCACCTCCCCCCCCCCGCCCCCCGCCCCGGTCCCAGAGGGGCTCTGGCTCCTAGCCCCCCTGAGGCTGGTTGGCTGTGACATCTCTCAGCCCCTTTCAGACCACCTTTCCCCTACACCTGCCTCCAGTTCAATGCTAATCAGCTTCTAAGATGGCACTGTGACTGAGCCCCTTCCCTGCTTGGACTGGTATGGAAATTTCCTCTACAATGGTCAGACAAATGCCACAGCCCTTCCACCCATTGCCCCTTCTTCCCTATACCACCCAACTCATCTAACTCCCATCATCTCCCTTAGTCTCCACTCTGGTGGGGGTGACTTTGCTCCCAGTCCCTCATTTAAAACTCATAATTCCCCACTCCAAACCTTTGCATAGACTGTTTTCCCTTTCTGATAGAAACCCTTTGTCCCAGCCTTGTCTGTCCATCTTTCTAAGTCTTTTCCCTTTTCTTTGGCTTTTTCCAATTAATCTGCCTTTGGCTTTACTTCTCATTCCTGGGTCACTGGTATCAGAAACTGCACACAATTGCTTCCTGTCCTGTCCTGGTTTCTGCCTCCTGCCCTGTCTCCATGAGACTGGTAATTTCTTAAAGGAAGAAACCATATCTCTTCCTTTTTTCTGGATCTCCCCTAATTGTTCAGGAGAGGTCTCAGCTAACAGTGAGTGTTCACTCTAGAAGGTGGAGATGGGTCAATATTAGCCCCAAGTATGTAAATGTAAAAATCATCAAAAATTACACCATCGGACTGAATTAAAAATGTGGATTTTTTTGAGGGTGTAAACTGATATTTTCATAGGCCTTGGTTCTGTGTCTTTATCAAAGCAAAGGCCTGTGGCTGAACAACCTCCTAGCTCTTTGGCTCAACAGTTGGTAGACTGGAGCCAAAGTGACCCCAAACCTCATTTGGGAGCCTGGTGATGGTATTCTACCAGGGCGTAGACACCAACCGCAAAGGGAGTTGGCGTCACTTCCCAAAGCCCCTAGGAAAGCTGGTCTTTGACCCTTAGGGTAGCTTCCAGTTTCTGTCTCCAAGGTCAGGGCCCTGGGGGTGATTCCATCATTGTTTGTAGGTGACTCCTCTGTAGATGAGGATGGTTGAAGAACTGCTGTAATCCTTCCTTGTGTTCTCCCTCTCCACCCCCCTCCCCTCCATAGGGAGTGAGGAGAGGCATGAAGAGTGGAGACAGGGTGTGGGTGCCAAACCTGTTCTTCACATAGCGATCGTCTCATCTCACTCTTTGCTCTTGCTCCAAGTTGAATCGTGGCTGGGAAAACCAGGAGCAAGTCTGCTTGGCACATGCCCAGCCTCCCCTAGTTCCTTTCTGTCTCCCTTTCAAAAATATTGCCGTTTCATGGAAGACATTGTGGTGATTGCAATAGAGACAGTGAGAGGAAAGGAGGGAGATATTTGGGGAGGTGTGTAGGAATCAAGCAATCAGGGTAAGAAGAGGAGTCCATCTCTTTATTTCTGTTGAGGGGGCTAGAGGGGAGAAAGATGGCTCTGAGAGGGTACTACTTGGCTTAGACAATGATATCTCTGGAATTTGCTCTAGTCACTTTTGCCATGGCTGGAGGGGAGTTGTGCAGTCCCAGTGAATGGAGGCCCACGCAGAGAGATCTGTAGATGATGACGCTGGTCTCCCTTCTCTCCTCCTTTTTTTTTTTTTGGCATTTTTGGTAGGGCAATCAGGGTTAGGTGACTTGCTCAAGGTCACACAGCTAGTAAGTATCAAGTGTCTGAGGTCGGATTTGAACTCAGGTCCTCCTGAATCCAAGGCTGCCCTCTCTCCTTCTAAAACAGGGACCCAAAAATGTTTGCTTCAGAATGACTTGCTCTGCTTCCTCCCTCTTAACTGTTTGCTTTAGGTGGTGGTATGCACGTGTTGAGTGCACATGCAGCTTGACAGCTAAGTACCATGGTAGATAAAGCCCAGAAATTAAAGACCTGAATTCAAATCCTACCTCAGACACTTACTAGGTCTGTGACTCTGGACCAGTCACTAAACCTCTCTGGAACTCACTTTTCTCATCTGTAAAATGTCCCCTCCCCTGACCCCCTGCTCTAAATCTGTAATGCTGTGATGCTGAAGGCTAAAGAGATGTGCATTGAGGGTAGAGCCAGGGACTTATGAGATTTGGCTGTTTAGACATGGAGAGAAAGCTCAGTCCTTGGCTCTTAAGGTTTAGTTGGTGAGTTTCTAGGAGTCAATTCATTTAAGACTAAACTGCCTCCTCATCCTTTTTCCTTTTTTTTTTCCTCTTAGGAAGGAGGTTGTACTGCTTCCCAATTTAGTCTAGGGTTATCATTCTTACAGTCACTGCTCTCGGGCGCTGTCTGTCTTTTTGTTTTGGGGTCTATACATCCAAGGATCCCTGTGTCTTAGAGATGGAAGGGACATCAGAGAACATCCATTCCAGTCTCCCCTAGTTTAAGAAGCTGAGGCCCAAAGAGGTTAAGCAATTTACCCAAGGTCACCCCAGCAATAAATGGCAAAGGCAGAATTTCAACCCAAATCCTTTGATTTCAAGTCCAGGACTTTTCCCTCTGTACCACATTTCATCCTGTTTTCCCCATCAGACTGGGAGCTCCCTGAAGGCAAAAATTGTCTACCCCTCCCTCTAGTGTCCTCCTAGAGTCTCATACAGGGTGTGTAAAAGGTGAGAGCATTGACTGACCTGGAGAAAATTTCTGGAAAGTCCAGTTTTTTCCTCCATAAAAAGTGTTGGAGCTGCTGGATCATCATATAATATGTATGTGATTATTTTTGCCAGAAGTTGCCTCAGCCTTTCACACCCCCACCCCCTTACTAGCTTCCCCCAATTTAGCTTCTCTTAGGCTTCGGGTTGACTTAGTCAGGTGAAACTCTTAGCTGGGCTTCAGCCTTGAACAGGTATACTCTGAGAGGAGACAAAATGTTTCAGTCATGGGAGGCTGATTGGGGGTGACTGTGAGAAAATATGTAGCCTAGCTGGGAGAGACCAGCATGGGGAAATATGTAGCTGAGGCTGCTGCTGCTCTATGTGAGTGTGTGTATGTGTGTGTGTTGTTATTTCTTTTCCAACAGGCTGGATAATTTTTATGGCCAATTATTCCATTTGTAATGACGCTGAGATAACAGCGATCCCATCTCATGCTTCATGGCACACGCCAGGCACCCACAGGAGCTGGGAGACACTATCGTCAACAAGCATAGGGTGGCTAGGGTGCATCTACCAGCTTCTAGATGCAGCAGGAGGGATGGGATTTAGAGCTAAGGAACAATATCCCAACAGCATGGGGTGAGGTGCTGGAGCAGAGGGGAAGGAAACAATTATTTATTAAGTGCCTGTTATGTACCAGCCACTGTGCTAAGCGCTTTGTAAATATTATCTGATTTGATCATTTGAGTGTGTGTGTGTGTGTGTGTGTGTGTGTGTTGAGATTGTGGAATGTCCT
>NW_020948692.1:0-11032 GCF_900497805.2 Vombatus ursinus
TTTTCTGTTCCATCCTTCCTTCTACCTCTTCCTATCCTTTCCTTCCTTCCCCCTTTCCCTCTCCCTTTCCTCCTTCTCCTTTGTCTTCTTCCTTCCTTCTTCTCCTTTCCCTCCCCTTCCTTTCTCCCTCCTTCCTTCTACTTCTCCCTATCTTTTCCATCTTTTCTTCTCCCTTTTCCCTTTTTCTCTTTTAAAAAATTTTTTGTACATTTAAAAAATTAATTTATTTTGATTTATAAACAATCACTTCCATATGCTTTTGAGTTTAAACCTTTCTTCCTTTTCTCTCTCCCCTTTCTTCTCCTTCTTCCTTCTGCTTCCCCTTTTCCTCCTCCTACTCTCTCTCCTGTTTCTTGTTACAAAGATTTCCATAAATTGGCCACAAGGAGAAATCCTGTGAAATAAAAGTGAGTTAAAAGGGAGGTGTTGCTTTTGGAGGGGCAGGGAGGGTAATGATTGGAGGGGGAGAGGGATTACTACCAGTTGTCATGGTGATGGCCAAAATCTGTATCTCTTAACTGGCAAGCCAGCTTAGCTGAGGCTGCAAGGCATCTTGAGGGAGAGACAGGAGGTGGCTGTACCAGACAAGTCAGACCACCATCTTGACTACCACCTCCCCTTAAACCTCAATAGAGATAGCCTAGAACCCTGATGAAGGATCTTTGAGAAAACCAGAGCTCCAAGACTACCCGTCCTCTTTCTAGCTCTGTCTTTCAGCCATCATTAAGGGGACAAAACCTTGTGAAGGAGGGATTCACCTCATCATAAGGAATTCATTACTCATCACCACCACCACCAACTGCTAATCAACTGCCTGCAATGGGCAAGTAATCTCAAGATGCCTGAAAGTGGCGACATCCCCAGATTACTAGTCCTCATTCCAAGTCTAACCCTCAAACCCATCATTATCCCCAGAAGCAGGTCCTATGGAAATGTGGCTGGTAGCTGCTTTTGTGCACAGCTGTAGCCACAGCTACTGACCCAGAAAAGAAAGTTCTTGCCCCCGAAATCTTTGGCACTATCACATGGTTCAACACCAGAAGCTGATATGATAATATCAGTGGAAACTATATTAATGATGACCCTCTCCACCTTTGTTATTGTTTGTCCTCCATTCTTCATGAGGACCATGACATTGGGAAGGTGATATCATGCCTTGTAAGTGAATTGGATTGAAGCAGATCTGTGCAATGTCACTAGCCTCACTGTCTCTTCCAGAGCCACCTGGTTCTAGTGGCAAGATACAGATGAGGACCACTGGAGATGGCCCCAAATGCAGTGGGAAACCTTGACCTTTTTAAACTAAAGTCTTTCCCAGTTTGTCTGAGGCCCCTTCAATGTTTAAGGGTAGATTAAGAAATGAGGCCAAAAAATGACCTCTTTTATTTAGTAAAAAAAAAAAAAATCAGTCTGGGAGGGGAAGACCCTCAAGGTTTTTTTGGCCAAAACAGAAACAATTGCTATTTACACTCACTCTGAACCATCAAATGAGCTTGATTTGGGACCTATTGTTGGCCAATCAATGAGAGCCAGGGTGATTTGGGTTTAAAGCATGTTTCATAAAAAAGAAATCTAGCCCATAAAACCCAAGATATCTTGTTAGATTTCAGCAATCAAAATTTATATTTCCTTGGGCAGAGCACCTGCAGGTAAGGGTATGATTCCATATGTGAACAGAGGGAGAGAAGGAAGGAAGGAAGGAGGAAGGAAAGGAAGGAGGGAAGGAAGGAGCTGCGTTGCTCAACTGGAACTGGCCAGTTGGGTCTTCAGTGGGCCCTTTCTACTTGACTTGAGGCTAAATTACACACATACATATGTATGTATGTATGGCAGCTAGGTGGCACAGTGGATGGAGCACTGGGCTTGGAATCAGCAGGACTCATCTTCATGAGTTCAAATCCAACCTCAGACACTTATAAACTGTGTGACCCTGGGCAAGTCACTTAATCCTGTTTCCTTCCGTTCCTTACGTGTAAAATGAGCTGGAGAAGGAAATGGCAAACCACCCCAATATCTTTGTCAAGAAAACCCCAAATGGAGTCACGAAGAGTTGGAAACCACTGTACAACAAATGTACGTGAGTATGTGTTTTATTTCCCCATTACAGCCACTAGGTGGCACAGTGGGTAGAGCACTGGAACTGGAATCAGGAAGATTTGAGTTCTAATTTGACATCAGACACTAGCTGTGTGACCTGGCAAGTCACTCTGCCTCAGTTTTCTCAACTGTAAAATGGGGCTAATAACAGCACCTACCTCACAGGGTTGTCGTGAGAATCAATTGAGATCAAATGAGATAATATTTGTAATGCTTAGCACAGTGCCTGGCACATAGTAGGCATTTAACAAGTGTTTATTCTCTTCTTCCTTCCACATTAGAATGTGAACTTCCTGAGAGCAGGGACTATCTTACTTTTCTGTTTGTATACCCAGTGCTTAGCATAGTGCTTTGCACCCAGGAGGTGCTTGATAAGGACAGCTAGATGGCTCAGGATAGAGTGCCTGTGCTGAAGTCAGGAAGACCTGAGATCAAATAGGGCCTTACTAGCTGTGTGACCCTGGGCAAGTCACTTAACCTTGGTTTGCCTCAATCCACTGGAGAAAGAAATGGCAAACCACTCTGATATCTTTGCCAAGAAAACCCCCATGGACAGCATGGTCCACAGGGTCACAAAGAGTTGGACACAACTGAACAGCAACAAACAAAATACTTAATAAATGCTTTTTCATTCATTCATTTGTCAAGAAGAACTGAGAAGGAAACTTCATCTTCTACACAGCCTGAAGAATCTGGATCTGAGGGTTTCCAGGGAGGAAGTCTGGGGAGGATCTGGAGTTCTTTAAAATGATCCCTTGGGCTCCACAATAGAGAGTCTGGGACACTCAGGGAAGGAGAGAAGTGGTACTTTCCTTACTGGCTGAGTACGTAACTAGGGCCTCAGAAACCAGAACCATCCTGCTTTTAATATAGATAGGTGGTTCACGCTCCACCCCCCACCCCCCACAGTGGTCCCAGGGCAACTAGGAGCTCCAACTTTCAGAATTTAATTATGTCTGGATGCAGCAGAAATCTACCTTCCTATACCCAAACCATTCAACCTTTCTTCAAGTCTCTGGCTCTCTCATTCTGTTGCCCGGTAACTCAGTACAGTCTGTTTGCTGGCAATAAGGAGCGTTAATTGGGCACCGAAAGACTAAGAAGGAAAGTCCAGTAAAGAGGCTACTGCTGTTGTTGTAGGTATTTGGGACCAGGACAAGGTCCCAATCCTAGCTGAACTCTTCCTTCCATTTTCCTCATGAGAATCAGAGAGGTTGAGTGACTTACCAAAAGTCACACCATAGATGATACTCAAACTTTCTATCCAACTCACAGCACAGTGCCAACCTTAGAGCTGGCACTGAGCAGAGCAGCATGTCAGCAGCATGAAATCCCACTCCAGTACACTGTACTCCTGTGTGTTTTCCAAATTCCTTCCACCCATCTGACTCCAGGATGAAGTAGCTGCCAAAATCAGCTCCTCCAATCCTCAGTTCAAATTCACAGATGTGAGTTTTGTTGTCTAAACAGCTACCCTGTCTCTGTTTCTTAGTAGCTCTCAGCACCTCCTCTAGGTCCCCCAATTCCAACTGCCTTCATCAGTGAGCTCCTGTAGACAGGATGTGGTGTTAAGTATAAGAGATGAGGACTCAAACACATGGAAATTTCCTTGGAACCTCTCTTCAGTGTCTTTCTAGGCTCCTTGAGCTCCAATGTGCTCCAGCATATATTCCTTCCTCCCACTGCTCTGTAGTCCACCCTCCCTTCAGTCTTTCCCTACCAGGGGTGAGAAACCTGTGGCCTCAAGGTCACATGTGGCCCTCTAGGTCCTCAAGTGCGTCCCTTTGACTGAATCCAAACTTCACAGAACAAATCCTTTTATTAAGGGGTTTTATTAAGGGCTTGAAGCCTCTGCCTCTCTCTCCCCAGTGTTCCTTCAGCTATTGCTCCCACTCTGTCTCTTCCTTCCTTTGTTTTCTTCTTTTCCTTTCTTTCTTTCTTTTCTTCCTTTCCTTTTCTTTCTTTCTTCTTCTTTTTTTTGTTAGGTAATGGGGTTAAATGACTTGCCAAGGGTCACACAGCTAGTAAGTATTATGTGTCTGAGGCTGGATTTGAACTCAGGTCCTCCTGAATCCAGGGCCAGTGCTCTATCCACTGCGCCATCTAGCTGACCCTTCCTTTTCTTTCTTCCTTCCTTCTTCCTTTCTCTCCTTCTTTCTTTCTTTCTTTGTTCCTTCCTTTTCTTTCCTTTTCCCTTCCTTCCTTCCTTTTCTTCCTTCCTTTCTTTTTCTTTCTCCTCCCATTTATTATGTTCCTAGCACTGTTTGGACTTAGGATCGAGAGACAAAAATAAAACAATTCCTTCCCCCAAGGAGTTTACATTCTATGGGGCAGACATCATGTACATATATAAGTATATACATGATAAAGACAAAACAAATACATTGTAGTTTGGTAGGAAATACTCTAGCAGCCAAGGAGATCAGGGAAGGCTGAATTCACATAGAAGGTTATTGCTCTGAGTCTTAAAAGAAAACAAGAGATTCTAAGAGGCAGAGGTGAAGTGGGAGGTCATTCCAGGCATGTGAGGACACAGGAGATGCATTATCATGGATTAAGAACAGCAAGCAATCCGTTTTGGCTGGATTGTAGATTTCAGAAGGGGAATAATGAATAATGAGGCTGGAGAGGTAAATTGAAGCAGGTTCTGAAGGGCTTTAAAGGTCATTACAGAAGAGTTCCTATTTTATCCTAGAAGGAACAGAAAGACAATGGAATGAAAGAAAGGTGAATGAATGAATGAATGAATGATTATGGTGAATGACCCCTGGCCCATGTTTCAGTGTTAGTGAATTCCTGATCCTCTTTCCTCAATAAACTCCTCCTCTCCCCTTTCCCCTCCCCTTTCGGCTCTCCCCCTCCCTTTAGCATCTGCATTAGCTCCTGTTCCCCCTTCCTCCAAGCACTCCCATCAGCTAGTACTGGGTTCCCCGGTTTTGGAATTCTGAAGGCCAGTAAGTTCTTCACAGTGTCTAACCTTAGCTCTTCCTGCTGCAGCACCACTGAGCTCATTCTGTGTACCTCTGCAACCTCACCTTTAGAATGGAGGGCTTTAATGTCTGCCAGACATATCGCCCAGGGCTCTTGTAGATAATGGATGTCTAAGGGCTGCTCTGAAAGGCATAAAGCAGTGTACAAATGTCCGACGGTCTTCACCTCTTGTTTGGTCCTCTGCAATGGAAAAGAGCTTTCCTTCTCCGTGAATGCAGTAGTCCAGCAGAGGCTTACAATGTGTATGTCTCCCCTCAGTTTTTTCTTCACAAAGGTTGGTTCCCTCTGGATCGTTTCACCTTCCTCTTTCCCCATAATCTGTATAGGACAACTTTTCAATCTACATATTCCCTAAGACACTTAGCCCTCTACAGTTAGCTAGATGGCTCAATGGATAGAGCTCTGGGCCTGGAGTCAAGAAGACATGAATTCAAATTCGGTCTCAGATACTAGCTGGATGACTTTGGACAAGTTACTTCACCTCTTGGTCTCGGTTTTCTCATCTGTAGAATGTGGGGGTGGGGATTGGATTAAATGTCATCCGAGGTGTCTCCCTGTTCTAAACCCATGATCGTCTATGGATGAGGAGAGAATTCTCATCACTTGCTTATGGTAGCCTATAGACAGGGGGATTGACACAATGACCTTGGAAGAAGTCTAAGGAGTCCCTAAGAAAGCAGCAAGGGTGCTCCGCTCCTGGAGGGTGGATTTCTAGGAGGAATTAGGAGCCTGACTTCACCACTCTGAGTCAGAGTCTATCAGTTGTGCTGGGCTCCCATTAAAGGCTTTGGAGCTGCCGGCTGGATGCATCCCATTACCCTTTGGGGTGGAGGCAGAGAGAAGGGGTGGGAGAGGATCAGGGCTAGAGAGCTTTCCTGCAATCTGGGCTGAGGAGCCAACTCCTCCCAAGTTGGTAGGATGTCTGTCTATCCCATTTCTGATGGATGGATTGCAATGGGGGATCATGCTTTGAATCACTTGTGTAAAGTGTCAGGTTAACGGGTTCCAGGATGACTATCTGCTTGCCAGGGTCCACTCTGTTCTTTTTCTTGTCTCCAGACCCACCCAGGAAGATGTCTCTGAGATTCTCCCTTCTCTCTTGGCACCCTTTCCCACCTGCCTCCAGGATAAAATACAAACCACTCTGGCATTTCAAAGTCCTCACAGTCTGGCCCCAGCCTAACTTTGCAGACATGTTGTATGTTATCCTCCTTCATGCACACTCTGTTCCAGCCAGAATGGACAACTTGCTCTTTCCCAAACTTGCCACTCCATCTCTGGCCTCCCTGTCTTTCACAGGCTGTCCTCATGGCTTATAATGGACTTCCGTGTTGTCTGGGAATCCTTTACTCACCTCCTTTGGGAAGCCTCCCCTAAGATCTGTGGTTGTTGTTTTTCCCCTACCACCTCCCCCTCCTTAAATTATCTGGTATTCACTTTGATTACGTCCTGTATCCCCCAGAATGTGTGTTCCTTAAAAGAGGGCTATTTGTCAGCTTTGCCTTTGTATCCCTTATATAGATTTTGCCTCAAAAACTGTTTTCTTGAATTGAGTGAGCTTTTTTCCATTGTCAGGCTTGAGTATATACCTTGTTCTGATGCTCTACTTCATTTGATCTCACCATAAACCAAGGTGGATATTGCCTTTTCTTTTTTTTTTTTTTTTTCAGTCTAGGGTCCCTTAACTGAGCACTGGGAGTGTTGTGTTTTGTGTTTCTCTCTCATCTCTTCTTCCTTCCCTCTCCCCCCTCTTCCTCTCTCTCCCCCTCTCTTTCTTCCCCCTATCCCTCCTTCCTTTCTCTCTCTCCCTCCTGTCCCTCCTGCTCTCTTTCCCTCCTCTCTTTCTTCCACCTATTCTTCCTTTCTCTCTTTCTCTCCATCCCTCCCTTTCTCTCCCCCTATCTTTCTTACCCCCTTCCCTACCTCCTTTCCTCTCCCTCTCTCTCTCTCCCTTCTCTTTCTTCCCCCTTTCCCTTTCTCCTCTCTCTCTCCTATCCCTCCCTTTCTTTCTCCCCCATCTCTTTTTTCCCCCTTTCCCTCCCTCCCTCCCTCTCTCTCTCTCTCTCTCTCTCTCCCCATCCCTCCCTTTATCTCTCCCCTCTCTTTCTCCCACCTTTCCCTCTCTCCTCTCTATTTCCTTCTCTCTTCCCCCACCTCTCCCTCCCTTTTCCCCTTCTCTTTCTCCCCCCAATTTCCCTCCCTCCTATTTCTCACTCTTTCTCCCTCCTAGCTTCTCCCTCCCATCCCCGCCTCTGCAGGCGACAGAGCCAGGAGAAGGATTCATGGCACCTGCAGAACAGCTTCCAATGACTCAAGATGAACGGGCTGAGCTCAAAGTCACAACAGAAACCTATTTGTTAGGTGGATGTTTTTCTTTCAAGTCCACAAGAACACAAGCAGCCTGTCTTCTAGTGGGGGAGTGAGATGGGGTGGGCGGGTGGGTATAGATGGAGACAACCCCACATCTCATCCTGCCTTAGGAAAGCTCCTAGCTTTTAGCACCCCACTCCCCACCTCCACCCCCATGCCCCCCGCCCCGGTCCCAGAGGGGCTCTGGCTCCTAGCCCCCCTGAGGCTGGTTGGCTGTGACATCTCTCAGCCCCTTTCAGACCACCTTTCCCCTACACCTGCCTCCAGTTCAATGCTAATCAGCTTCTAAGATGGCACTGTGACTGAGCCCCTTCCCTGCTTGGACTGGTATGGAAATTTCCTCTACAATGGTCAGACAAATGCCACAGCCCTTCCACCCATTGCCCCTTCTTCCCTATACCACCCAACTCATCTAACTCCCATCATCTCCCTTAGTCTCCACTCTGGTGGGGGTGACTTTGCTCCCAGTCCCTCATTTAAAACTCATAATTCCCCACTCCAAACCTTTGCATAGACTGTTTTCCCTTTCTGATAGAAACCCTTTGTCCCAGCCTTGTCTGTCCATCTTTCTAAGTCTTTTCCCTTTTCTTTGGCTTTTTCCAATTAATCTGCCTTTGGCTTTACTTCTCATTCCTGGGTCACTGGTATCAGAAACTGCACACAATTGCTTCCTGTCCTGTCCTGGTTTCTGCCTCCTGCCCTGTCTCCATGAGACTGGTAATTTCTTAAAGGAAGAAACCATATCTCTTCCTTTTTTCTGGATCTCCCCTAATTGTTCAGGAGAGGTCTCAGCTAACAGTGAGTGTTCACTCTAGAAGGTGGAGATGGGTCAATATTAGCCCCAAGTATGTAAATGTAAAAATCATCAAAAATTACACCATCGGACTGAATTAAAAATGTGGATTTTTTTGAGGGTGTAAACTGATATTTTCATAGGCCTTGGTTCTGTGTCTTTATCAAAGCAAAGGCCTGTGGCTGAACAACCTCCTAGCTCTTTGGCTCAACAGTTGGTAGACTGGAGCCAAAGTGACCCCAAACCTCATTTGGGAGCCTGGTGATGGTATTCTACCAGGGCGTAGACACCAACCGCAAAGGGAGTTGGCGTCACTTCCCAAAGCCCCTAGGAAAGCTGGTCTTTGACCCTTAGGGTAGCTTCCAGTTTCTGTCTCCAAGGTCAGGGCCCTGGGGGTGATTCCATCATTGTTTGTAGGTGACTCCTCTGTAGATGAGGATGGTTGAAGAACTGCTGTAATCCTTCCTTGTGTTCTCCCTCTCCACCCCCCTCCCCTCCATAGGGAGTGAGGAGAGGCATGAAGAGTGGAGACAGGGTGTGGGTGCCAAACCTGTTCTTCACATAGCGATCGTCTCATCTCACTCTTTGCTCTTGCTCCAAGTTGAATCGTGGCTGGGAAAACCAGGAGCAAGTCTGCTTGGCACATGCCCAGCCTCCCCTAGTTCCTTTCTGTCTCCCTTTCAAAAATATTGCCGTTTCATGGAAGACATTGTGGTGATTGCAATAGAGACAGTGAGAGGAAAGGAGGGAGATATTTGGGGAGGTGTGTAGGAATCAAGCAATCAGGGTAAGAAGAGGAGTCCATCTCTTTATTTCTGTTGAGGGGGCTAGAGGGGAGAAAGATGGCTCTGAGAGGGTACTACTTGGCTTAGACAATGATATCTCTGGAATTTGCTCTAGTCACTTTTGCCATGGCTGGAGGGGAGTTGTGCAGTCCCAGTGAATGGAGGCCCACGCAGAGAGATCTGTAGATGATGACGCTGGTCTCCCTTCTCTCCTCCTTTTTTTTTTTTTGGCATTTTTGGTAGGGCAATCAGGGTTAGGTGACTTGCTCAAGGTCACACAGCTAGTAAGTATCAAGTGTCTGAGGTCGGATTTGAACTCAGGTCCTCCTGAATCCAAGGCTGCCCTCTCTCCTTCTAAAACAGGGACCCAAAAATGTTTGCTTCAGAATGACTTGCTCTGCTTCCTCCCTCTTAACTGTTTGCTTTAGGTGGTGGTATGCACGTGTTGAGTGCACATGCAGCTTGACAGCTAAGTACCATGGTAGATAAAGCCCAGAAATTAAAGACCTGAATTCAAATCCTACCTCAGACACTTACTAGGTCTGTGACTCTGGACCAGTCACTAAACCTCTCTGGAACTCACTTTTCTCATCTGTAAAATGTCCCCTCCCCTGACCCCCTGCTCTAAATCTGTAATGCTGTGATGCTGAAGGCTAAAGAGATGTGCATTGAGGGTAGAGCCAGGGACTTATGAGATTTGGCTGTTTAGACATGGAGAGAAAGCTCAGTCCTTGGCTCTTAAGGTTTAGTTGGTGAGTTTCTAGGAGTCAATTCATTTAAGACTAAACTGCCTCCTCATCCTTTTTCCTTTTTTTTTTCCTCTTAGGAAGGAGGTTGTACTGCTTCCCAATTTAGTCTAGGGTTATCATTCTTACAGTCACTGCTCTCGGGCGCTGTCTGTCTTTTTGTTTTGGGGTCTATACATCCAAGGATCCCTGTGTCTTAGAGATGGAAGGGACATCAGAGAACATCCATTCCAGTCTCCCCTAGTTTAAGAAGCTGAGGCCCAAAGAGGTTAAGCAATTTACCCAAGGTCACCCCAGCAATAAATGGCAAAGGCAGAATTTCAACCCAAATCCTTTGATTTCAAGTCCAGGACTTTTCCCTCTGTACCACATTTCATCCTGTTTTCCCCATCAGACTGGGAGCTCCCTGAAGGCAAAAATTGTCTACCCCTCCCTCTAGTGTCCTCCTAGAGTCTCATACAGGGTGTGTAAAAGGTGAGAGCATTGACTGACCTGGAGAAAATTTCTGGAAAGTCCAGTTTTTTCCTCCATAAAAAGTGTTGGAGCTGCTGGATCATCATATAATATGTATGTGATTATTTTTGCCAGAAGTTGCCTCAGCCTTTCACACCCCCACCCCCTTACTAGCTTCCCCCAATTTAGCTTCTCTTAGGCTTCGGGTTGACTTAGTCAGGTGAAACTCTTAGCTGGGCTTCAGCCTTGAACAGGTATACTCTGAGAGGAGACAAAATGTTTCAGTCATGGGAGGCTGATTGGGGGTGACTGTGAGAAAATATGTAGCCTAGCTGGGAGAGACCAGCATGGGGAAATATGTAGCTGAGGCTGCTGCTGCTCTATGTGAGTGTGTGTATGTGTGTGTGTTGTTATTTCTTTTCCAACAGGCTGGATAATTTTTATGGCCAATTATTCCATTTGTAATGACGCTGAGATAACAGCGATCCCATCTCATGCTTCATGGCACACGCCAGGCACCCACAGGAGCTGGGAGACACTATCGTCAACAAGCATAGGGTGGCTAGGGTGCATCTACCAGCTTCTAGATGCAGCAGGAGGGATGGGATTTAGAGCTAAGGAACAATATCCCAACAGCATGGGGTGAGGTGCTGGAGCAGAGGGGAAGGAAACAATTATTTATTAAGTGCCTGTTATGTACCAGCCACTGTGCTAAGCGCTTTGTAAATATTATCTGATTTGATCATTTGAGTGTGTGTGTGTGTGTGTGTGTGTGTGTTGAGATTGTGGAATGTCCT
>NW_020948693.1:0-1201 GCF_900497805.2 Vombatus ursinus
TGGGATTTGAATGCAGATCCTTTACACCACCTTCTCCCTGTCCCCCATTCTTCATCACCCCTCCCCCAGTCTTCTATCTGTACTTCAGATGAGAGTCTGGTGCCAGCTGGTGCTGTTATTCTGGATGTTAATAGGCTGTTTGTTTGGAGGGTGTCAGTTCGGGACGATTGGTTTTGTTTATCGTTGCAATTTTTGTTGTCATCTATAGACAGATGAATCGGCAAACGACAAAGGAAATGAAACAGACGAACGCCTCCCTCCCAGAACAGTTGTAAGTCACCGCTTTGACTAGTAGTAATAGTAAGAGTTGTAGTAGAATTTGTCATTTGCTTCATTGCTCAGATTAATTTGGTCCTGGCACATCAGAAGATTCCGGGCCTTGGCTGAGCACATGAGAATCAATCATTATGGAGCAGACGCTTTCTGATTCTCTGATAAAACAAGTTTCTAAGTTAATGCTCATCAGCAATCAGTCCCCATTTCTCTCAGATGCTTTGTAGCCCAGAGAAGACAATGCGTCTTCCTGGGATATTCCAAAATGGTCACATCGGTTTTTTTTTTCTTCCTCCCCCAAGTCAGAGGATTACGTGTCTTAACTCTGCAGAAAAGATAAATGAGCACAGAGGCCTGGGAGAGGAAGAAAAAAAAAACCGATGTGACCATTTTGGAATATCCCAGGAAGACGCATTGTCTTCTCTGGGCTACAAAGCATCTGAGAGAAATGGGGACTGATTGCTGATGAGCATTAACTTAGAAACTTGTTTTATCAGAGAATCAGAAAGCGTCTGCTCCATAATGATTGATTCTCATGTGCTCAGCCAAGGCCCGGAATCTTCTGATGTGCCAGGACCAAATTAATCTGAGCAATGAAGCAAATGACAAATTCTACTACAACTCTTACTATTACTACTAGTCAAAGCGGTGACTTACAACTGTTCTGGGAGGGAGGCGTTCGTCTGTTTCATTTCCTTTGTCGTTTGCCGATTCATCTGTCTATAGATGACAACAAAAATTGCAACGATAAACAAAACCAATCGTCCCGAACTGACACCCTCCAAACAAACAGCCTATTAACATCCAGAATAACAGCACCAGCTGGCACCAGACTCTCATCTGAAGTACAGATAGAAGACTGGGGGAGGGGTGATGAAGAATGGGGGACAGGGAGAAGGTGGTGTAAAGGATCTGCATTCAAATCCCA
>NW_020948694.1:0-2759 GCF_900497805.2 Vombatus ursinus
TTTTTGAGTAGAACACTAGTCTCTTACACATTTCTTTTTTTTTTTTTGGCTAGGCAATGGGGTTAAGTGACTTGCCCAGGGTCCCACAGCTCGTGAGTGTTATGTGTCTCGGCCGGATTTGAACTCATGTGTTCCTGAATCCAGAGCTGATGCTCTATCCACTGTGCCACCTAGCTGCTGACTCTTACACATTTCTTAATACTTGGCCACATGCATATTTTTCACCATTCTCCACTATGCCCCCTTTTGTATTGAAATCAATGACTTTGCTTGGGAGCTATAGTTTAGTTCTTCATAAAATTCCTCTCTCCCACCATTCTCCTTAACATATCTTGGTGTATAATCTGTGATGATTTCATGGTGGTCTTTTTTTAATTTATGCTCACTGTGAATACAACAAGGTGAAACAACCATGCAGCATGAAATTATGTTTCTTATTGCATATAGGTGTACAATGAGAACAATTCCACTAATAACTTTATTTACCTCTCCAAGGAGAGTCTATGGACCATCCTTTTGTTTAACTGAGACTTTATTTTCTCTTCTGGTTTGTCAGCATAATGTCAACATTATTATTTCCCCATTGGTCACTAGTTAATGATCTTGTATTTAGAATATCTAGAATGCAAATAATTCAATTAAAATGTATATGTGGCTTTAAAACAATGTGATTACTAGCCTCCTCTGCAATCCCTGAATTACTGACCTGTATAGTATTTGAAGTTTTACAAAACATCGTAATACATCAATCAGCAAATATTTATAAAGTATTTACTACTTGCCAGGCACTGTGATAGGTATTGAGGATTTTTAAAAAGTAGCAAAATAGTACCTCCCCTCAAGGAACTTAGAACATAGCTGAGAGAGAAAACATGAACATATATACTTATATAATTGTGTATACATATATAGATATGCACTTATGTGTACATATTAAAGATGCTTTATATAGATATCCATGTTATAATTATGCATGAAATACAATCATATACAATTATGCATACAAATGCAATCACCATGCTGTTATGTATCAATATACATACTCATAATTTATAGATATAATTGTATTTTTATATGCAAATATACAGATAGATATATGTGTTTACATGTGTATGTGAATGTGAGAGAGACAGAGACCGACAGAAACAGAAACAGAGACAGAGACAAAGACAGAAACAGAAACAGAGACAGACAGACATAGAAACAGACGGAGACAGAGAGATTAGAAAAAAAATGGTACTTGGGGCTTAGGCATTTGGGGCATTTTAAACATTGTAAAATAACTGTAGAAATGCAGTACTTAAAAGGAATGCTCAGTTGGTGAATAAACATGCCAGTATCTCTGAAATGCAAATACAGATTAGAAAGAAGATTTAAAAGTTTCTGCCTCTTTACTCCCCCACTATGCTGCCCCTGGATCTGGAGCAAACACCCTAAAGGGTGACTGGGAAGTTAGGTCTCCAGGATCACTTAGTCTCTGGCTTCTCCCCTGAATCCATGCCAGCTGCGGTGGTGACTTTAGAGATGTGCACAGCTTTCCAATGAGATCATTACTGATGGAAACTATCAACACCTCTTCCCCTCAGGGAGGGTAAGAAGTCAACTCCATTCAAGTAAGCATTCTTTGGTTCCCTGCTTAAGAAACAATCTCCTGCTTTTACCAACAGATGTTTGGGGGACAGGATAAAGGATGACACTGAGCATAAGAATCAGACTGAACCCAATATAGCTAGGCTGAAAAAACAATTAATCTCCGAATTTTCCTCCTCCTCTCTTATTTCAGCCAAGAAATTGACCACTAGCCCAAGGCAACCAGCAGAGCTTTTAGTTGGTAAATTGTAAAGAATCAATCTCCCTTTGAATGCCATTTTCTGTGACACAGGGAGAGTTAGCTTGGAAAGTAGTGGCCTAGTCATTCTTTAGTACTTATTGGCCAGACAAATTTGTTCTTTTTAAATCCTTGCTAATTTACAGAGGCAGCTTGGTGGCCCCCTAGATAGAATACTGAACTTGGAGTCTGGTGATCTGAGATTGAATCTTGCCTCAAACACTTATTTGCTATGTGACTGTAAGTGAACTGATGCTGTGTGAAGTAAGCAGAACCAGGAGAACACTGTAACAGCAACATTGTGCAATAACTAACTTTGATAAACTTACCTCTTCTTAGCAATGCAAGGATCTAAGACAACTCCAAAAGACTCATGATGGAAAATACCATCCACATCCAGACTTAGTTTCCTCATCAGTAAAATGGGGGAAATAATAGCACCTACTTCACAGCACTGTTTTAAGGACCAAATGAGACATATGCAAACACTTTATAAACTTGAAAAACTTATATAAATGCCAACTATCTTTTTTTACCTTAAGAATGATAATGTATTCTGGATATCATCCAAAGCAGACACTGGCCTGTACTTACGATCTAATCTCACTAGTCAGATCCAGAAAGTGAGAGATGGAGAGTCCATTTAGGAAAAACCAAAAGAGCATAGATTTAGAACTCTGTGGCCCAGGACAAGTCATTTGTCTTCCAGGAAAAAGGGAGGTCATCTCTAACCTTCCTCCTCACTGTGCAAATAAGGAAACTGAAGCTGAGGGAGGAACAGAGGCTTTTGCTCACTTGTTTCTGAGGCTTCTCATTGGAGCTTTAGGTGAGAAAGAGGAAAGCCTTCCCATAAGTGAGCTGAAATAAATGTTTGGAAGGAAGAAGGAAAGAAGGAAGGAAGGAAGGAAGGAAGGAAGGAAGGAAGGAAGGA
>NW_020948695.1:0-2760 GCF_900497805.2 Vombatus ursinus
TTTTTGAGTAGAACACTAGTCTCTTACACATTTCTTTTTTTTTTTTTTGGCTAGGCAATGGGGTTAAGTGACTTGCCCAGGGTCCCACAGCTCGTGAGTGTTATGTGTCTCGGCCGGATTTGAACTCATGTGTTCCTGAATCCAGAGCTGATGCTCTATCCACTGTGCCACCTAGCTGCTGACTCTTACACATTTCTTAATACTTGGCCACATGCATATTTTTCACCATTCTCCACTATGCCCCCTTTTGTATTGAAATCAATGACTTTGCTTGGGAGCTATAGTTTAGTTCTTCATAAAATTCCTCTCTCCCACCATTCTCCTTAACATATCTTGGTGTATAATCTGTGATGATTTCATGGTGGTCTTTTTTTAATTTATGCTCACTGTGAATACAACAAGGTGAAACAACCATGCAGCATGAAATTATGTTTCTTATTGCATATAGGTGTACAATGAGAACAATTCCACTAATAACTTTATTTACCTCTCCAAGGAGAGTCTATGGACCATCCTTTTATTTAACTGAGACTTTATTTTCTCTTCTGGTTTGTCAGCATAATGTCAACATTATTATTTCCCCATTGGTCACTAGTTAATGATCTTGTATTTAGAATATCTAGAATGCAAATAATTCAATTAAAATGTATATGTGGCTTTAAAACAATGTGATTACTAGCCTCCTCTGCAATCCCTGAATTACTGACCTGTATAGTATTTGAAGTTTTACAAAACATCGTAATACATCAATCAGCAAATATTTATAAAGTATTTACTACTTGCCAGGCACTGTGATAGGTATTGAGGATTTTTAAAAAGTAGCAAAATAGTACCTCCCCTCAAGGAACTTAGAACATAGCTGAGAGAGAAAACATGAACATATATACTTATATAATTGTGTATACATATATAGATATGCACTTATGTGTACATATTAAAGATGCTTTATATAGATATCCATGTTATAATTATGCATGAAATACAATCATATACAATTATGCATACAAATGCAATCACCATGCTGTTATGTATCAATATACATACTCATAATTTATAGATATAATTGTATTTTTATATGCAAATATACAGATAGATATATGTGTTTACATGTGTATGTGAATGTGAGAGAGACAGAGACCGACAGAAACAGAAACAGAGACAGAGACAAAGACAGAAACAGAAACAGAGACAGACAGACATAGAAACAGACGGAGACAGAGAGATTAGAAAAAAAATGGTACTTGGGGCTTAGGCATTTGGGGCATTTTAAACATTGTAAAATAACTGTAGAAATGCAGTACTTAAAAGGAATGCTCAGTTGGTGAATAAACATGCCAGTATCTCTGAAATGCAAATACAGATTAGAAAGAAGATTTAAAAGTTTCTGCCTCTTTACTCCCCCACTATGCTGCCCCTGGATCTGGAGCAAACACCCTAAAGGGTGACTGGGAAGTTAGGTCTCCAGGATCACTTAGTCTCTGGCTTCTCCCCTGAATCCATGCCAGCTGCGGTGGTGACTTTAGAGATGTGCACAGCTTTCCAATGAGATCATTACTGATGGAAACTATCAACACCTCTTCCCCTCAGGGAGGGTAAGAAGTCAACTCCATTCAAGTAAGCATTCTTTGGTTCCCTGCTTAAGAAACAATCTCCTGCTTTTACCAACAGATGTTTGGGGGACAGGATAAAGGATGACACTGAGCATAAGAATCAGACTGAACCCAATATAGCTAGGCTGAAAAAACAATTAATCTCCGAATTTTCCTCCTCCTCTCTTATTTCAGCCAAGAAATTGACCACTAGCCCAAGGCAACCAGCAGAGCTTTTAGTTGGTAAATTGTAAAGAATCAATCTCCCTTTGAATGCCATTTTCTGTGACACAGGGAGAGTTAGCTTGGAAAGTAGTGGCCTAGTCATTCTTTAGTACTTATTGGCCAGACAAATTTGTTCTTTTTAAATCCTTGCTAATTTACAGAGGCAGCTTGGTGGCCCCCTAGATAGAATACTGAACTTGGAGTCTGGTGATCTGAGATTGAATCTTGCCTCAAACACTTATTTGCTATGTGACTGTAAGTGAACTGATGCTGTGTGAAGTAAGCAGAACCAGGAGAACACTGTAACAGCAACATTGTGCAATAACTAACTTTGATAAACTTACCTCTTCTTAGCAATGCAAGGATCTAAGACAACTCCAAAAGACTCATGATGGAAAATACCATCCACATCCAGACTTAGTTTCCTCATCAGTAAAATGGGGGAAATAATAGCACCTACTTCACAGCACTGTTTTAAGGACCAAATGAGACATATGCAAACACTTTATAAACTTGAAAAACTTATATAAATGCCAACTATCTTTTTTTACCTTAAGAATGATAATGTATTCTGGATATCATCCAAAGCAGACACTGGCCTGTACTTACGATCTAATCTCACTAGTCAGATCCAGAAAGTGAGAGATGGAGAGTCCATTTAGGAAAAACCAAAAGAGCATAGATTTAGAACTCTGTGGCCCAGGACAAGTCATTTGTCTTCCAGGAAAAAGGGAGGTCATCTCTAACCTTCCTCCTCACTGTGCAAATAAGGAAACTGAAGCTGAGGGAGGAACAGAGGCTTTTGCTCACTTGTTTCTGAGGCTTCTCATTGGAGCTTTAGGTGAGAAAGAGGAAAGCCTTCCCATAAGTGAGCTGAAATAAATGTTTGGAAGGAAGAAGGAAAGAAGGAAGGAAGGAAGGAAGGAAGGAAGGAAGGAAGGAAGGA
>NW_020948696.1:0-2042 GCF_900497805.2 Vombatus ursinus
TCTTTCTCTTGTTGCCCTTATCTGAGAGCTTATATTCTTTTTTTTTTTGTCTTTCTCATTTCTCCTCAGTTCTTAATGATGGAGAAGCAACATGACATAGAGATCATAAGATGAAAGATTCAGAGCCAGAAAGGCCCTCAGAGGCCATCTAATCCAACCCCCATTTTTTACAGAAAATTGGGGCCTCCTCTTAACTCAGAAATGTTAAGTATCTTGCCCCCAATCATGTAGGTACTAAAAGACATAGGCCAATTATAAATGCAGCTGTTTTGGTTCTATCATTGCCTTGGAGTCAGAAAGACCCAAATTTCAGATTTGGCCACTGACACATATTAGCTGAGCGACTACGAATACTTAGTTTCTTAGTATCCCTGGCAATTCTCTAAGGCTATAAGTTACAGATGACTATCAGACCTGTTCAGTGGATGGAGTGCCCATACTGAGAGTTCTCTATGAAAACCTAATCCAGAACAAACAACAGAGAGAGAGAGACAGAGGCAAAGACAGAGACAGAGAGACAAAGACAGAGACAGAGAGACAGAGAGAGACAGAGAAAGAGAAAGAGAGACAGAGATAGAGAGAGAACAATTTTTAGGGCTTCTTCCCTATCTCCTACTCACACTGGTAGTTAGAGTGCCCAGAGGGGAATTATTACTACTTATAGAGCCTCAGGGCTCCAGAGATAACCTTGAGGGGTTAGTTTTTCTAATACTACTGTTTATGAGCTACCCCCCAATGCATTCACCAATATTCATTAGCCATTTGGTATCTTCCCAATATCCATTAACCAGCTGATATAAATTAGGTTATTTACTGATAAGATATAGCAAAGACAGAGAGAAAAATCACCCTTCCAAAACTGGGTGACACATGGTTCTCTTTGCACACACTCTGTCCCTGGGGATAATGGACTCAAACTTCAAGTGGGAGATCCAAAATGTTTTGTTTTTTCCTGACTTTTTGTCCTATACATATACAAGATCCCTGAGAAGAGTGGGTTCAACCTTGAAGCACAGAAGTAGTGAAATACACGCATGTGGCCTCAGAGTCTTTTTTGCCCTTCAAGGAATCCTGAAGGAGAAAGTGAGGTGGGTGACTTTGCATAGCCCTCATTCACTTAAATCCAATTCATTTGAATGTCATGGCATCATCTCCCTGATGTCATGGTCCTCTTCGAGAATGAAGGACAAACAAAATCAACAGCAACAACCAATGAACAAGTCTCTCTTTTGCTTTCAGGCCAGGATGTATCAGTAGCCAAGATGTTTCACTGCTGAACTAGATCAAGCAAGCTTCTCATCAGATCTGGCTTGTTGGGCACTAGCAGAATCTTTTTTCTGACTCCAGTTTCTGGATGCCTGATGTCTTGATTATAACTCGGTCCTTTCTATTTCCACATACTCACCTAAACAAGAAAGAAAAATGCGAGAGACAAAAGAAATAGTGACTTTATGCTCCAAGACACAGGGTAGCAAGGTGAGAGATAGGACTCAATGCCCCTCCTACATCTAGAGGTAAAAAGAAGTTCTATCTCCTAACTCAAAGCCATAGGAAGAAATCAAGAGATCATTGGCCTGGACCTTTTGCATGCACACTCAGTTTCATCTCTGCAGCCAATTAAAAGGATTTTTATCACCATATAGTAAGCCATTAGGAAACAGAAAATGTATGTACATATTCTGAAATGGGAGAAAGAGCCCCATTATTACACATCACACTACTGCAAACAGAAATAAGCTCACCAAGCCTCCATGTAAATTGAAACTAGACAAAACATATTGCACATACTCTAAACACTGGACCCTCACTCATTACATATATGTATGTGGTAAATACATACATATATGTATTCACATGTACATATATTTGCTGGATTACATAATATATCTCCCCCCAAGGAGACATGTTGATGTAGTTGAAAGTACATTGTACAAAAACTTAGAAGACAAAGCAAAGCAAAAATAAACCTAATTAAAAGAGATAATTAGGGAAAATAAGAAAGAAAGAAAGAAAGAAAGAAAGAAAGAAAGAAAGAAAGAAAG
>NW_020948697.1:0-1753 GCF_900497805.2 Vombatus ursinus
AGAAAGAAAGAAAGAAAGAAAGAAAGAAAGAAAGAAAGAAAGAAAGAGGACTAAGTATAGAAAGATTCTCGTCTGCTTATTCCTGGAAATATACATCTCTTAATATCCCAGAATTGCAACAGCTACTTTGGCAGCCAAATTTCTGACTTATCAGTTGGGTTTACAATCCACTAAAACCTCCTGATCTTTTCCCTCCAAGAAACTGCTGTCTAACTGTTCTACTCTATCCCTTACTTGAGAGGTTGATTTTGTTTGAAACCCAGGCATAAAACTTTGCATTTATCACTAATGAATTTAATTTTATTAGATTTTGCCCTATGCTCTAGCTTATCAAGAATTGTTTTTGGATCCTGACACTCTTATTCAGTATATTATCTATCTCTACTAGCTTTGAGTCATCTGAAAATTTGATCAGCATCCCCTATATGTGTTTGTTAAAAACGCTTAATGGAGATGCTAAACTACATGGGGCAAAGCACAGCTCCTTGGAACATTCTTGCCAAATTGACACTGAACCATTAAGTGATTACTCTTTCAATCCAGGCATTCAATCAGTTCCAAATCCACCCAGTGTCTCATCTAGATCATCTTTGTCTGTCTTTTCCACAAGAATTACATGAAATTCTTTATCAAATGTTTTGCAAAAATCTAGATAAACTATATTTACATCATTCTTTTGATCTAATATGGATAAAAAAAGGTATCAAAATGACTCATTCTTGATGAAGTTAATTTGGCTCTTTGTAATCACTATTTCCTTTTCTATATCTCTACTGAAAATATCTTGTTCACAGGAATGGAAGTCAAGATCACTGTCCTGTACTGAGTATTGCTGGGAACTTCCTAGAATCTATGTACCAAGTCCTAGAGGGCACTTCACAATGAGGAAATTGCAAATTTCCTGTATTTGAGTATCTATAGTCCACTATGAAACTCTTCAATTGAGGCTTGGGAATAATCTATGCATGTTTTGTTTGTTTTTAATTCATTGCCATCCTTTCCAACCTTCATTAAAGTCTTACTCCAATCTTTCATTATGGCATGGAATTGGCCTTTGATTCTTGAAAACCATGCCAGTAGAGTATAACCTCTGCCAGCTCCTAGGAACCTGAAGGGTCTTTGAGGAGAGGCCCAGTGAAGACAATTGACTTGGAATATAGATCAAGGAGAGATCATTTAATAATTATTGAACTATCTGAAAGTCATCAAAAAAAAGCCTAGATATCACCTTTCAAGATATTATTAAGAAAAACTGTCTTGAAAGCCATGATGCAAAAAGAACTTGGAAAAGTACCCTGATATTCTAGAATGAGAGTGAAATAAAAATTGAAAGAATCCACCAACCACTTCCTGAAAGAGATCCCAAAATGAAAATCCCCAGGAATATAATATGCTAATTCTAAAGCTCCCAGGTAAAGGAGAAAATATTGCAAGCAGCAAGAAAGAAGCAATTCAAGTATCATGGAGCCACAGTCAAGATCATACAAGATTTAGCAACTTCCATGTTAAAAGAGCAAAGGGCTTGGAATATGATATTTTGAAAAGCAAAGGAGCAAGGATTACAACCATAACCTACACAGCAAAACCAGACATAATCCTTTGGGGGGGGTGAATATTTAATTAAATAGAGGACTTGCAAGCAGTTAGAAGGAGTTTACATTGACAGAAGGTATGGGTGTGAGACAATTATGCTGAAATGATCTTCCAAAAAAAAAATGTTAGGGGTGAGAAAGATAGATGCACTGAGAAAAGG
>NW_020948698.1:0-2041 GCF_900497805.2 Vombatus ursinus
TCTTTCTCTTGTTGCCCTTATCTGAGAGCTTATATTCTTTTTTTTTTGTCTTTCTCATTTCTCCTCAGTTCTTAATGATGGAGAAGCAACATGACATAGAGATCATAAGATGAAAGATTCAGAGCCAGAAAGGCCCTCAGAGGCCATCTAATCCAACCCCCATTTTTTACAGAAAATTGGGGCCTCCTCTTAACTCAGAAATGTTAAGTATCTTGCCCCCAATCATGTAGGTACTAAAAGACATAGGCCAATTATAAATGCAGCTGTTTTGGTTCTATCATTGCCTTGGAGTCAGAAAGACCCAAATTTCAGATTTGGCCACTGACACATATTAGCTGAGCGACTACGAATACTTAGTTTCTTAGTATCCCTGGCAATTCTCTAAGGCTATAAGTTACAGATGACTATCAGACCTGTTCAGTGGATGGAGTGCCCATACTGAGAGTTCTCTATGAAAACCTAATCCAGAACAAACAACAGAGAGAGAGAGACAGAGGCAAAGACAGAGACAGAGAGACAAAGACAGAGACAGAGAGACAGAGAGAGACAGAGAAAGAGAAAGAGAGACAGAGATAGAGAGAGAACAATTTTTAGGGCTTCTTCCCTATCTCCTACTCACACTGGTAGTTAGAGTGCCCAGAGGGGAATTATTACTACTTATAGAGCCTCAGGGCTCCAGAGATAACCTTGAGGGGTTAGTTTTTCTAATACTACTGTTTATGAGCTACCCCCCAATGCATTCACCAATATTCATTAGCCATTTGGTATCTTCCCAATATCCATTAACCAGCTGATATAAATTAGGTTATTTACTGATAAGATATAGCAAAGACAGAGAGAAAAATCACCCTTCCAAAACTGGGTGACACATGGTTCTCTTTGCACACACTCTGTCCCTGGGGATAATGGACTCAAACTTCAAGTGGGAGATCCAAAATGTTTTGTTTTTTCCTGACTTTTTGTCCTATACATATACAAGATCCCTGAGAAGAGTGGGTTCAACCTTGAAGCACAGAAGTAGTGAAATACACGCATGTGGCCTCAGAGTCTTTTTTGCCCTTCAAGGAATCCTGAAGGAGAAAGTGAGGTGGGTGACTTTGCATAGCCCTCATTCACTTAAATCCAATTCATTTGAATGTCATGGCATCATCTCCCTGATGTCATGGTCCTCTTCGAGAATGAAGGACAAACAAAATCAACAGCAACAACCAATGAACAAGTCTCTCTTTTGCTTTCAGGCCAGGATGTATCAGTAGCCAAGATGTTTCACTGCTGAACTAGATCAAGCAAGCTTCTCATCAGATCTGGCTTGTTGGGCACTAGCAGAATCTTTTTTCTGACTCCAGTTTCTGGATGCCTGATGTCTTGATTATAACTCGGTCCTTTCTATTTCCACATACTCACCTAAACAAGAAAGAAAAATGCGAGAGACAAAAGAAATAGTGACTTTATGCTCCAAGACACAGGGTAGCAAGGTGAGAGATAGGACTCAATGCCCCTCCTACATCTAGAGGTAAAAAGAAGTTCTATCTCCTAACTCAAAGCCATAGGAAGAAATCAAGAGATCATTGGCCTGGACCTTTTGCATGCACACTCAGTTTCATCTCTGCAGCCAATTAAAAGGATTTTTATCACCATATAGTAAGCCATTAGGAAACAGAAAATGTATGTACATATTCTGAAATGGGAGAAAGAGCCCCATTATTACACATCACACTACTGCAAACAGAAATAAGCTCACCAAGCCTCCATGTAAATTGAAACTAGACAAAACATATTGCACATACTCTAAACACTGGACCCTCACTCATTACATATATGTATGTGGTAAATACATACATATATGTATTCACATGTACATATATTTGCTGGATTACATAATATATCTCCCCCCAAGGAGACATGTTGATGTAGTTGAAAGTACATTGTACAAAAACTTAGAAGACAAAGCAAAGCAAAAATAAACCTAATTAAAAGAGATAATTAGGGAAAATAAGAAAGAAAGAAAGAAAGAAAGAAAGAAAGAAAGAAAGAAAGAAAG
>NW_020948699.1:0-1754 GCF_900497805.2 Vombatus ursinus
AGAAAGAAAGAAAGAAAGAAAGAAAGAAAGAAAGAAAGAAAGAAAGAGGACTAAGTATAGAAAGATTCTCGTCTGCTTATTCCTGGAAATATACATCTCTTAATATCCCAGAATTGCAACAGCTACTTTGGCAGCCAAATTTCTGACTTATCAGTTGGGTTTACAATCCACTAAAACCTCCTGATCTTTTCCCTCCAAGAAACTGCTGTCTAACTGTTCTACTCTATCCCTTACTTGAGAGGTTGATTTTGTTTGAAACCCAGGCATAAAACTTTGCATTTATCACTAATGAATTTAATTTTATTAGATTTTGCCCTATGCTCTAGCTTATCAAGAATTGTTTTTGGATCCTGACACTCTTATTCAGTATATTATCTATCTCTACTAGCTTTGAGTCATCTGAAAATTTGATCAGCATCCCCTATATGTGTTTGTTAAAAACGCTTAATGGAGATGCTAAACTACATGGGGCAAAGCACAGCTCCTTGGAACATTCTTGCCAAATTGACACTGAACCATTAAGTGATTACTCTTTCAATCCAGGCATTCAATCAGTTCCAAATCCACCCAGTGTCTCATCTAGATCATCTTTGTCTGTCTTTTCCACAAGAATTACATGAAATTCTTTATCAAATGTTTTGCAAAAATCTAGATAAACTATATTTACATCATTCTTTTGATCTAATATGGATAAAAAAAGGTATCAAAATGACTCATTCTTGATGAAGTTAATTTGGCTCTTTGTAATCACTATTTCCTTTTCTATATCTCTACTGAAAATATCTTGTTCACAGGAATGGAAGTCAAGATCACTGTCCTGTACTGAGTATTGCTGGGAACTTCCTAGAATCTATGTACCAAGTCCTAGAGGGCACTTCACAATGAGGAAATTGCAAATTTCCTGTATTTGAGTATCTATAGTCCACTATGAAACTCTTCAATTGAGGCTTGGGAATAATCTATGCATGTTTTGTTTGTTTTTAATTCATTGCCATCCTTTCCAACCTTCATTAAAGTCTTACTCCAATCTTTCATTATGGCATGGAATTGGCCTTTGATTCTTGAAAACCATGCCAGTAGAGTATAACCTCTGCCAGCTCCTAGGAACCTGAAGGGTCTTTGAGGAGAGGCCCAGTGAAGACAATTGACTTGGAATATAGATCAAGGAGAGATCATTTAATAATTATTGAACTATCTGAAAGTCATCAAAAAAAAGCCTAGATATCACCTTTCAAGATATTATTAAGAAAAACTGTCTTGAAAGCCATGATGCAAAAAGAACTTGGAAAAGTACCCTGATATTCTAGAATGAGAGTGAAATAAAAATTGAAAGAATCCACCAACCACTTCCTGAAAGAGATCCCAAAATGAAAATCCCCAGGAATATAATATGCTAATTCTAAAGCTCCCAGGTAAAGGAGAAAATATTGCAAGCAGCAAGAAAGAAGCAATTCAAGTATCATGGAGCCACAGTCAAGATCATACAAGATTTAGCAACTTCCATGTTAAAAGAGCAAAGGGCTTGGAATATGATATTTTGAAAAGCAAAGGAGCAAGGATTACAACCATAACCTACACAGCAAAACCAGACATAATCCTTTGGGGGGGGTGAATATTTAATTAAATAGAGGACTTGCAAGCAGTTAGAAGGAGTTTACATTGACAGAAGGTATGGGTGTGAGACAATTATGCTGAAATGATCTTCCAAAAAAAAAAATGTTAGGGGTGAGAAAGATAGATGCACTGAGAAAAGG
>NW_020948700.1:0-36329 GCF_900497805.2 Vombatus ursinus
GAGAGGAGAGGAGAGGAGAGGAGAGGAGAGGAGAGGAGAGGAGAGGAAAGGGGGCTACTAGCAAAACCAGTGCCAGCACAGGTAAATAAAATAGCAGCCTCCTAGGTAGACCAGAGACATCTGCAGTCTGCAAGGCTCAATATTCAAAGGCAACTCCAGAGTAGCCAGAAACTCAAAGGGGAAACAGATGTTGGAAGCCACTGGAAACAGCAGCAACCAATCTGGGCACTACTGAGTTCATTCTAGGGAACCCTAAGTCCAGGTCCATACTACCTTCTCCAGAGTAAGACACCAAAGAACTAGGCCCAAAAGATCCAGTGATCTGTACCTCAAAGATCCCAGGAGATATATGACAGTGCAAGAACTTAATTCATTGAGATACAATCAGGGTTGATCAACCCACCCCAAAGTGAAGCAAGATATAATCACTTGGCCCTGGCATAGACCCCACATCAGGCTGGAGACATGAGGAAGGAGAAGATATACACTATTATAAAAATCTGAAGATACCTCAAAATCCAATTCTATAACAAATACAAGCAGAGGCTAAAAGAAAAAAATGTATTTTCCATAAGTACTACATGAATATCTAGAAGACATAAAGTATAAAGGAAAGCTCTGGAAGAAAGAATCAGAAGGAAAATACATAATTTAGACCAGAAAGTGTTTAATCTTAATCTTACCCAAGTGAAGGACCTGAGGTGTAGAAGGAAACATACATTTTTGGACATGAACAGTGTCCATTTAGTTTTGCTTGACTCCTCATTATAAGCTTCTCCTCCCTTCCCCCATTAAATCTGGGGCAGAAGGAGTATCAATGTTAGAAGGAAGGAAGGAAGGAAGGAAGGAAGGAAGGAAGGAAGGAAGGAAGGAAGGAAGGAAGGAAGGAAGGAAGGAAGGAAAGATGGAAAGAAAGAAAGAAGGAAAGAACAAAAGAAAGAGAATGGAAAAGAGGAGGGTTTTTGAAATATTTTCAAAAGTAAACAAAAGAGTATGGAAGGAAACTCTGAAAGAAGCACAGAAAAGCAGGATAAGGTTTTTTTTAAAAGTAAGGTTGAATTTATTATATGTTTCAATATAAAGCAAGTGATATGGAGTAATTTCATATAAAACCTTCTGTTTTACCTATGGAAATGCTCGTTATCTTGGTGTTTATTAAGTTCAAAATAAAAACATATGCTAGGGAACTTCTAATTCTTTTCGGGCAAAAACCCAAATATACCATCTAATAAATGTTTGCTGTCTTTAATTAAGATTATAATTATGGCAGCTGGTAGCTTAGAGTGCTCAGCCTGGAGTCAAGAAGACCTGAGTTTAAATCTGGCCTCCGACACTTACTAGTTGTGTAACTCCGAGCAAGTCACTTAATCTCTATTTGTCTGTTTTCTCAACTGTAAAATGGGAATAATAATAGCACCTACCTCAAAGGATTGTTGTGAGGATCACTGAAAAAAAATTTGAAAAAAGCACTTAGTCCAGTACTTGGCAGATAGTAGACTCCATACAAATGGTTATTCTTTTAGCCCCTTCCTTTGCATAATGATACTTACTATATGGTATAACAGATGTACCATATGGTGAAAGTTTGACTAAGTAGTGACCACATGATATGGCAAGTAATTTTAGGAGTTACTTTTTCAAAATACCAGCTATTGTCTGCTTTCATTTACTTTCTCATAAAATAGAGTTTAGAGCATGCAAAACACAACAGTTTTGTCATTTGTATCTTCCAACTGCTCATATCCTAAATAAAAGAATATTTACTATGTGTCTTGAAATTACAAGCACTTGTGAAAACTTAAAGAAAGCATACTATCCTGTAAGCAAGGCTCTCTACTCCTTAGTTAATATACCGCAAAGTATACTACAGGCATTGGGTGAGGTATAAAGAGAGGACTTACATTCTTTGCCAACTCAATCTTTTATTCCTTCTATCACAATAACTGAAAGGAAGACATATTACATAAGAAAGTTTACTTTCCCAGATATTTAGCAATAGAATTATAACATCCTCCCCCACCTTAAGTAATGTTGTATAAGAATTGTGCAAATCTTTACAAAGCCTTGCAGGTGAATTTGAAAAAAGACTCCACCCTTTATAGAAACAGGAAGCAGTTTAAAAACGAGGTTAAATAGTTTTTTTTTTAAGCCTTATTAATGCCCATTACAATTAGCTTCTTTAAAAATTGTTATTTTTTATGATTACAGATCCATTTTTTTAATAAAGTATTAACACTGAGATAGTGGGGGGGTGGTAAAAGGAAGATTCAATGGGTTATTATCTTTAGTTGGCTTGCTACTCACTACTGAATATTGCCCTTTAGAAGAAGGAGAAATATGTCCATTAATGGATAGAGCACTGGGTCTGGAATCAGGAAAAGCTAAGTTTAAATCCAACCTCAGACACTAACTGCATGACCTTGAGCAAGTCACTTAAACTCTGTCTGCCTCAGTTTCCCCCAATTTCCCCCAATGCTATTTTATTTACCTGTGCTGGCACTGGTTTTGCTAGTAGCCCCCTTTCCTCTCCTCTCCTCTCCTCTCCTCTCCTCTCCTCTCCTCTCCTCTCCTTTCTTTTTCTTCTGATTGAATTTGTATGCAGCTCTAGGACAGAAAAAGTCATGTACTACAGTTTCTCACTGGATTTCTTGATTATTATTTGGCATAGTTCTTGGGGTTTTACTGGGGTAGGTATGGTAGAATTGGGCTGCCAGTCTTTTTTCAAGCAGCCATCTTTAAATACCGATTATTTGCAAAATGTTCATGCTAGCAGGTGGGAGATCAAAGGTTAAAAAGAGCACTACTTCTGTTCTCCAGAAAATTAAGATCTACTTAGAACTGAGGCAGAGGAAAAGGTATATTCACCGGTGAACATAGTTCAAATAATATGCTCAGAAGGAAAGAGGAATCAGGACAAAGTACTAGAAGAAATTCAAGGGGTAGGAAATCGATTGGTGACATTAGCCATGTAGAAGAGGTGGTACCTGATTGGGACTCTGAAGTAGTGGAAGAATGTACCTCTAATACTAGCTTTGTGATCTTGGACAAGTCACTTAAATTCTCGCGCTTTAGTATCTTCAACTGAAGAAATGAAGGAGCTTGGTCTAGAGGGATGTCTCTAGATGTATAATGGAGATAATAATAGTAACTACCTCCCAGGATAGTTGTGAGAATGAGAAATTTGTAAAGTGCTTAGCATAGAGTCCGGCACATAGAAGGCACTTAATAAATGCTTGTTCCCTTCCTTTTTCTTTAATGAAATTGAGTGTCTTCTTATTAGTAAGAAATGGGTTAAACCTTATAATTTCATTCATTAAGCTGTTGTGAATATAACATCTCTTTTATAAAAATGTCTACCTGAATAATTCCACTTTAGGTGAACAACAAAGAGAGACTTTATTTAGCTTCCCACCAAGTAACAGAGCTAAAACATTATCACTGGTTAAAAAAAATCATACCCTAGACAAATAACCATAAATCACATCCTGGGATTCAATGACTAACATACCACTGTCAGAATGAAAAACATTCCAGGATTCTACATTTTGAAGAACACAAAATGTATTTTACTTTCTCTTTTTTAATATACATTCATCAATATATAGAAATGATCACATCAGGCAAGTGCAATATTTTCCAAATTCAGAATTCCATCACCAGCTTCAGCGTGAAGGGGCTGGAGTATACCCACCTTCTTAACTCTGACACTTATATTTCCTATCTTATTTCACCAGCTCAACTTACTATCAACCTCCAATGGGAAGCTATTCCTAAATGCCCTAACTGGTTTATTTAAATAAATACACTATGCCCAGTAGAACTTAAAGGAAGGTATTGTTGTTCTTCACTTTGTTTTTGTACCCTTAGCACCAAGAACAGTGCCTTGACCTTAATAAATGTTGCATTATTTATACGCACTAGGGAAGTCTTTGCAAGAGACATATAAACTATATTTGACAAATGCAACAGGTTTACAGTAGAGCCAGATTGGTATAGCGAATATGGAAACTGCAGCCGGTCTCAGAGTCAGCACAAGCTGGGTTCAAATCCTGCCTCTGACAGGCTCCCTGATCCTGAGCAAATCACTTAAATTACCTCTCAATAGCCCAGGTAACTCTAAGACTAGGTTGTAGAACCATTGCAGTTATACGTTGGTAGAGGGAATTTCCTCATTTTCTCACTTCCTCAAGTGGAGCTCTCTACACTGATGAAGTCACACATTTGTACAAAAACAATAAAAACCAGTTTACAGAAGAATTGAACATACAGTTGAGAAGAGTCTATTTCACCAGTTTTCTCTCCAGGGATTTTAAAAATTAAAAACAAAATGTGATTTCCAGACCAATAAAAAATGTAGCCAATGATAAGAATTGAATAAGAGCTAGCCATACAAGTAGATTATTTACAAGGTGACAATAAACACCCAAGAGTAGAAATTCTAAAACTCTAGTTAAAAGCAGGAACTAAAAAAAGGAGACTGTATAAGAGATCATAAAACTATTCTTTAAAAAATGGTGATGTATAACCACTTCGGAAGTATTCAAACACTTTCTAAAATGTCACCTCCTTCTGACCCATCCATCCTCTCCTTTGAGAGCACATGCACAATCGTGATTTCAAGAGAAGGTGAAAGAAACCAGCCCTGGGCAATGCAACAAAAGCAATCTAGTTAAGGAAGCAGATATCATTTTTAATGCTATGAAGAGGTACAATAACACAAAAGTCTTGTTTTGTTTTGTTTTACGTTTTGAACAACCCGTGCGATAATTCCAGAATGTGCAATTTCATAATGTGAGTACTCTCTCCATAGATCACACAACTCGTTTTCAGGTAGATTTTTAGGAGTTTCTGCCACAGAAAAGATTATCATCCTTTAACCAACAGGTGATAAGCAACTCTGAAATTAATTAGGCTAGTCCAAGGATGGGCCTTCTGGGTCCTTGGGTGCGGCCTTTTGACTGAGTCCAAGTTTTACAGAACAAATCCTTTTATTAAGGGGATTTGTTCAGTGAAGTTTGGATTCGGTCAAAGGGCCACATTTGTGGACCTAGAGGGCCACATGTGGCCTTGAGGCCAGAGGTTCCCCACCCCTGAAGTCAGACAATCAACAAATATCTATTAAGTGTCTATTACATAACAGGAATTGTGTTAAGTGCTAGCAATACAAAAACAAAAGTGAAATAGTCATGTTCCTCAAAGAGTTAACATTCTAAAGGGGGATATATGTCTATAGATAGATAGATTCATATATAGATATATAAGACACATACAAAGGATAACAATAATAACTAAGATTTACAGGATACTTCAAAGTTTGCAAAGCACTTAAATGTTTCATTTTAACCATAAAACACCTATGGGAGCTCATGTTATTATTATCCCCATTTTACAAATGAGTAAACTGAGGCAGACAGATTAAATGTCTTGCTTCAGGTTACACAGCTAGTAAGTATCAGGGGCCACATTTGAACTCAGGTTTTCCTACTCCAGGTCCAGCATTCTAACAACTACATCACCAAGCAATAGCATCTTTAGCTGAGGGTACTATTAAAAAGCCTGCTATAGAGCGTTTGAGCCGAGTCTTAAAGGAAACTAAGGGTCCCCAAAACTGGAAGGAGTAGAGGTCAGCTCATGTACAAGCATGAGGATGGTGGATGAAATTCATCAAGAGGGCCTATATGTATGCTTGTGGAACATATGCAGGAGAGTCACATGTAAGAAGCTTGGAGAGACAGGGAGGGGCCAAGTTGAGAAGAATTTTAAATGACAAAGAAAGGATTGTGTGTTTGGTCCAAAGGTAACAGGAAACCACTTTTATGGGGGAGAGATGGGACGTGTCAGACCTGTGCTTTGCTAGCAGTGTGGAGGACAGTTTGGATTAAGGAGTCTTGAGGTGACAAGACTTATGAGGAAACAATTTCACTAGATCAGAGGAAAGAAGGTTCAGGCTAGGATGGTGACTGTATGAGAGGAAAGAACAAGCATGGATGTAAAAAATGTTGAATAACAGACATAGAGTCTTCTCCCAGCCAAATATCAGAAGCCTTTTCCAGTTTGGCAATACTTGTTGGAGGATATACTTTATTGACTCCCTCCATGTCACCAGGAAGTGTCAGAGTAGAATTTAGGAGAGGTTTTGAAGAATAAAAGTTTTAATAGTTGGTCCTTACCTACTATATCTGCATCACAGACATCCAATAACTGTCATGCCCAGCACAGTGCCTGGTGGTGCAGTGGATAGAGTGCCAAGCCTGGAATCAGGAAGACCCGAGTTCCTATTCAGCCTCAGACACTTCTTAGCTGTGTGACCCTGGGCAAGTCTCTTAACCCTGTTTGCTTCAGTTTCTTCAACTGTAAAATGAGTTGGAGAAGAAAATGGCAAACCACTCCAGTATCTTTGCCAAAAAACACAAGGGACAGGAAGAGTCAGACACAACTGAAATGATTGAACAACCACAACAATAATAAATGTTTATTGACCCACTCCTTGTGGTTATGTATCAAAGGATTCATCAGTAGCAGATTTACTACTTGGTAATAAATTATTTAGCTATGGCTGCCCCTGAAAGAAAGAAAGAAAAAAACATAAAAGTGTCTTTAACATTCATAGCAAGGACATTTGAATCTATCATATTTTAATTCCTGAGGTAGCTGGTGGAACAACGGATAGAGATCCTCAAGTCAGGAAGATATGGGTTCAAATCCATCTTCAGACACTTATTAGCTGTGTGACCTTGAATAAGTCACTTACTTTGTTTGCCTCAATTTCCTCATCTGTAAAATGGGGATAATAATAGTGTCTACCTCACAGGGCTGCTATGAAGATCAAATAAAATACGTATCATACTTTGCAAACCTTAAAATGCTACATAAATTCTAGTTAATTCTGTATTTAAATTCAGAGGACTGGAGTTCTTGGTCACCAGTGTGACATTTTGGCAAGCCACTTTCTCTAGGTGGGCCTCAGCATCCTAATATGCAAAATAAAGGTATTGAGATGATCTTTAAAGTTCTTTCCAGCTCTAAAGATAGGATTCTGTATTACTAATTGAGCTTTACTTTTCAGACCTAATTTAAACTCCTTTCTCCCAACCCTACTGTTTCATAGCTATCAATAATCTAATAACTCTGGCATTATTAAAAGATTAAAAGTCCTTTTTTCAAACCCACCCTAAAATTCTATCATAATTTAAATTTCAGTGCTAGTTAAGCTATCAATTTACCACGTGGCCCCAAAGTTATTTAAAAGTCTGTCTATGAAGGGGATAATAACACCTCCCCTTTAATTCGTTACTTCAATAAGGAAGTATTAGGAAACCAAACTACATTTAGGGTTTCTTTATAGAATGCTAAATCCTAGCACCACTTTTTTTCTAAATTTCTCTAATTACAAAGAATGTTAGCATTCAAGTAGAATGAATAGGATTAGAAGAGAAAGAGAAAACACCTTTAAAAGTCACAAAGAAGCCCGTGTATAAAGCATAGATTTGTTCAAGACAAAACAGAATAGAAAGAGAAGTAAACGCTAGTGATGCCGATTCAAATAGCAGCTGGTACAAGAACTGTAGCCTTTCTCATGGTGGCTGCCTTGGGATAAATAGCCACAATCACATATTTTGGAGGGTATGTAGCCCAGGGATCATCCGCTCAGTTTAAATAGTTACATTTTACTTAAGCCTTTCTAATTGTTTATATCAAATAAAGAGACTCTGGAAACATAGCAGATTTAGGGACCAACCCTGTGGCGTAAATGCAGAAGAGGGCTGCTACATTACAGCCTAATTCTATAGGTTCACATATGTATGTGAGCAATATTTCTGGAACAATTGTTCAGGGCTCCGGTAGGTAGTAATGGGTTCTCTCTAGCAATAGTATCGAACTCAAATAAAAATAGGGGTTGCTAGTGCACACCTAATGAGCCTTGTGGGCCACATGTTGACTTAGTTTCTATATTCTGTTTTATTTTGTTAAATATGTCCTAACTACATTTTAGTTTGGTTCAGGCTGGGAGTGTCATAGGTCACAAGAAGCCATGTTTGCATCTCTGCATTCCTCTTACAGCACTAACCATAATTACTTTCAACTTTTTAATCCTTCCTTTCTTCCTGAGCAATGTTCTTACTCAAAGTAGCTGCTAAGTTAGTGTTTAATTAAACTGTTGCTGAGGTCCTGTGTATGTAATGAAACATCTACAACTGAAAAGCACAAAAAATGAACAATTACAATCATCTTAAAGTATCACAAGGTAATTAACAGATCACCTAGTTAAAACCCTTAATTTGACAGATACAGAAATTGGGTCCCAGATAGGTTAAGTGATTTTTCCCAAGGTGACACTACTATTAAGTGACAAAGTTAGGATTTGAACTGAGGTCCTTGGGTTTAAAAGCCAATGCTGTTTCCACCATACCATACTAGTGGATAAAGGGCCAGCTTTGGAATCAGGAAGGCCAAGGTTCAAATGTTACCCGTGACCCATTGGTTGTGTGAATTTTAGCATGTCAGTTGCCTTATCAAGGCTCTAATCAATTCTCTGAAAGAATAAATTGCAGCTAAGTTCCACGTCTTCATCAGTGGAGGGAGTTTCCACAAAAGGAGTTCCCCTACATTGTTGAAATCACACATCCAGATCTGTCAAAAAAAATGTTTTATAAAAGGAGTCTAGGGGCAGTTAGGTAGTGTAGGGGATAGAGCATCGGCCCTGGAGTTGGGAGGACTTGAGTTCAAATCCAGCCTCTTACTAGCTGTGTGACCCTGAGCAAGTCACTTAACCCCAACTGCCTCAGGGGAAAAAAAAAAGAGTGTACTTACTTTGGTAACTGAATTCAAAATTAGCTTCCTTAACATCCCTTATGTGCAAGGCATTGTGTTGTGTGCCAGGTAGAGATAAAAATAGGTCAAACACAGTTTCTAAGTTTTATTGGAAGTAGAGGACAAATAAAGTACAATATAATATTAGAACTTCACATTATGCATATTAATAAAGTTATTATAAGACTTTATCGGTCTTGAACTCAGTTATCCAGTAATTTCATCTATCTGGAAACAGCCAAGAACCAAAAAATAAGCATCAAAAATGTTTAAAACAAACATGATAATAATCCTCCGAACAAAAAAGATGATATCATAAAATCTATACAGCAAAGTTTTTCTTGGGAGAAGGCTGCTGGGCCCTGACTCTGAGCCTATTTTCTCTCATTTTAAACAGATTTCTACCAACCTTCATTTTCTGGTTTCTCAGGATACAGAAAAATGGAAGAGAGCAAAAATCTAGAGACAAACACTGAAGTTACAGATGAAACCAAGTGAGGAAATAGGAAAAAAAAAAAACTATTTCAAAAATAGACCAAAAACCCAACAGTCTAATATCATTTAGAGTAGGAACAAACATCTCTACATGCCTCAATATCTCCCAAGGGCATGATAATAATAGACAGTAACATAACTGACTCTCAGAGATGACCCTGAGTCGTCAAGAAAAGGTTCAAAAATGTTCAATATACTCTGTTTAAGGAGGCAAGAAAGTTTATTTTAGGAAGATTTCCATTCAAATTGGTTAAAATGTTTTGCAGCATTTATGCTTAAAGGGATAAACCATAAGGTACCTGGAAGAGGGCTCTCTAGAATTTCTTCCCTAAAATTCCAAATAGATAAGTTTTGATTGTATAAAATGTATATTGCTTTTATTACTGCTATACTTATTGAAAATAGGCCCTTTGAACTTCAAACTACAGAATCATCATTTTAAAAATAATTGACACTGAGTTATGTTTAATAATATAGTGCAGTTCACTTTTCCTAATAACAGATAATATTCACACTAAAATTGCTAGCATGTTTTGCCTAGCTTGCTATTTTCAGGCCTTTCCATAACCATTTCAATACATAAATATAAAAATCAAAATGCATTATTCCTGTTCTCCCCCTTCTCCTTAATACTACCATTGGCTTCTGAATGATTTTAATTGCAGATTTTTTTTTTTAGCTCAGATCACTTAATATAAAAGACCCACTCAGAGCCAACAAAAAGGGAAAAATGAAAGAAAAAAACAACTTCCAGTTCCCATTACTAAGTCATAAATTCACTTAGAAACATTTTGTTTTGCAAGTAATTTCAAGGCATTGATCCTTTGGGGAGTCCAGTAATCTATCTGCCTTAACTTATGTTTTAATAGACTTAGCATTGTGCAAAAAACAAAAAAACAAAAAAACAAAAAAAGACCAAAAAAACAAACACATATAAAATACACGATTCACAAGCTTCCACACCAACTCCCAAAGTATTTTCACAATGTTAAATCTTAAATAGCTTCAGGATCACGGGAGAAGAATGGAATATATCCTTTACAACCCGTGCAGGACAACAACTAAACCACTAAGGTTCATTATTTCATTATAGGCCTAATAAGATTGATAGCTAGGTCACATGAACTATAGAAATATATAAATATACACATACATATATATGCACATGGGTGTATATACCATATGCATGTAAATGCATGTGCATATGTATATATGTGCATACAGACAAAAAAGTATAAGAGGAAGGAAACATTTATTAAGCACCTACTATATGCCAACCACTGTGCTAAGTGCTTTACAAATACAATCATATTTCATCTTCACAACTCTGGGAGATAGGTGCCATTATTATCCTAATTTATTAGTTGAGAAAACTAAGGCAGGTAGAGTTTAAGTAACTTGCCCAAAGTAATACATTAAGTAAGTGTCTGAAGCTAGATTTGAAATCAGGTCTTCCTGAGCTCAGACCTTAGGCCCAGCGCTCTATCTACTGTGCCACCTAATTGCCTCTCGTGCATAGAAGGATGTATGAATTTGACTCTGGAAAACTCCTGGCATCGTAACCCCCTCATCAGTGCCCATTGTAACAATCTATGACTTAGGTTTGTTGTTTAGTCGTTTCAATTATGTCTGACTCTTCCTGACCCCATTTGGGTTTTTTTGGCAAAGACATTGGAGTGGTTTGCCATTTCTTTTTCCAGCTTATTTTACAGATTAGGAAACTGAGGCAAATAGGGTTAGTGACTTGCCCAGGGTCACAGAGCTAGTAACTGTCTGAGGCTGGATTTAAACTTATGAAGATGACTCTTCCTGACTTCAGGACCTGCACTCTATCTATTGTGCCACCTAGTTGTCCCTATAACTTAGTAGATAAATTCTCATAGTATTTCCTAAAGAACAAAGAAGTTATGTGACTTACCCAAAAGCAAACATCTAAAAAAATAATAGTCAGGATTTGAACCTAGCTCTTCTAGACTCCAAATACAATACTCAATTATATCACTCTGCCTCTGCTTTATGTGTCCATATGTATCAATAATATTGAACTACCCATGTCACATGCATGCATATATGTAAGAGTTGTATGTGTTCACAAGAACATACCAAAAGAGACTATATTTATATATATGTGTATATATATATATATATATAACAGAGAGAAAAACTCAGAATTCAAAGCTGAAATAGATGTAAAAATGTGTGAAATCAGTGAGGCTAATAATGTACATAGCAACTAAAGGCTAACAAGGGTCATTACACAACAAATAAGCCATGACATGTGAGCTACTGCACATAAGAGATAATGTGAGAAATGCTGTATTTCAACCATCACCTGTAGCTGATATTAAGGGAGAGAAACTTGTAGGAAAAAGTCTTGTATACTAGTCTCTATGATTAGTAGTAGGTTTTGCACTATAACAACATTAGAGTAGAATTATTGTTTGTCGCATCCATCAAAATTAACATTTAACAGTAGTTTTTGCAATAAGAACCTACTCAATTTTAAACCAAACTAACTCTAAATGCAACAGAAATTTCTTTCTGTTTGGCATATTGATTTCTTAAGGATACCAGTTCTGGATAAAGAGATCATCTGAATGTAATAGTTTGCCCCAGGGAGACTTCAGCAAAGTTGAAGGTAGAGAGGTGTCAAATGACTGAAATGCAAAGAAAGGTCTGCAGAAACAAAATAAACATTCCATCCCTTAGAAAGAGCCAGTTTTGAATAGCTCAATTGCAAGTGAAAAAGCCAATAAACTTGGCTCTAAGGTAGAGACTAGGTCATCTTAACTTTGACCGTAGCCACTCAGCATAATTGTCCTGAATTAGGTGGACCACCCTAATCCAGGAAGTCCACAGTGATGGGGACTAGTGTTGAATTAGAAAGGAAGAGAAGTTACATTTATTATATCTCTTGTCTAGAGGTGAAAAACTCAAGAGCTAATGCCCTGAAAGCATGGAAGAGGAAAGGCTGTTGCCAATCCTAGACTAAACACAATGGCCCTAGCCAAAAGCCCATAGTAACACTTGTTGAGAAGAGCACTGAAATACTTGACCTAAAAAGGGTACAGTATCACCCAGCTATGCCAGATTTCAGCTGGCCCTCCTAGGGTAAATCTAGAGAATCCAGCACATGAAGCCATCTAACAGAGCCAGTGTGCCTTGAGAAGAGCCTAGTGGCACAGCGGCCCAGTCCAGCAGCATGTGACATATCTGTACCAGAAGCAGCTGTACCCAATTATTGAGTGACTTGTCTGGCCCATTCTAACAGCAAATTAATCCATCCAACCAAGACATGGAAACTTCCACAAGTAAACTCAAGTGAATTCAGTGAATTCTCTGTCTGATGGAGACACTATATCCTTGGAGGAGTCAGCCTGGCTATAGAGTTGCTATAAATATTTTTGAACAAAGAGGTCCTTTTTCCTTTTTTGGATGTCTTTGGGACATAGACTTAGCAGTGGTTTTGCTGGATCAAAAGGTATGTTTTTATAATAGATTCTGCTCCAGCCCCTTACTTTTATCTAGTATGTATCACTCTGCTTCAAATGCATTTCTTATAAACAACATATTGTAGGATTCTGTTTTTTAATCCATTCTACTATCCATTTCCATTTTATGAGTGAGTTCATCCCATTCACATTAATAGTTATGATAACTAACTGTGTATTTCCCTCCATGCCATTTTCTCTTGTTTATGCCCCCCATTTCTTACCCCCCCACCCTTTCTCTCCTCACAAGTGTTTTTACTTCTGATTACTGCCTTCCCCAATATAACATCCCTTTAATCAGTGTCCCCTCTTCCTTCTATTAACCCTGTCCCTTTTTTGTTTCCTTATAGGGTAAGATAGATTTCTGTATCCAACTGAATGTGTATGTTATTCCTTTTTGAGTCAATTTTGATGAGAGTAAGGTTTAAGCTTTGCCTGCCACCCTATGCCACCACCTTCCCCTCCATCATAATAACTTACATGCCTTTTTCATGTGGGCCAATTTACCCCTTTCAATCTCCTTCCTCCTTCCAGTGCAATTATCTTTCTCACACCATTTTTTTGGGGCCATATCATCCCATCAAAGTCTCTTTACGTCCACACCCTCTGTCTCCATATACTCCTTCTAACCACTCTTAGAATAATAAAATTCTTAAGAATTACAAATATTATCTTGCCATATAGAAATGTAAACAGTTTAACCTTATTGAATTCCTTCTTTTTTCTCTTTCTTGTTTCTTTTTTTACCTTTTTATGTTTCCCTTGAGTCTTGTATTTGGAGGTCAATTTTTTTTTTTATTCAGCTCTGGTCTTTTAATCAAGAATGCTTGAAAGTTCTTTATTTTGTTAAATGTCCATTATTTTCCCTGAAAGATTATATTCAGTTTTGCTGGGTAGGTGAATCTTGGTTGTAATCCTTACTCCTTTGTCTTCCAGTATATCATATCCCAAGTCCTGCGGTTCTTTAATGGGGAAGCTGCCAAATCCTGTGTAATCGTGATTGTAGCTCCATGATATTTGTATTGTTTCTTTTTGGCTTCTTGCAATACTTTCTAATTCATCTGTGAGCTCTGGAATTTGGCTCATGATGTTCCTGAGAGTTTTCATTTTGGAATCTCTTTCAGGCAGTGATCAGTGGATTCTTCCAATTTCTATTTTGCCCTCTGGTTCTAATATAGCAAGGCCATTTTCTTTGACAATTTCTTGAAAAATATTGTCCAGGGTTGTTAATGTTGTTGTTGTTGTTGTTTTTTCTATGGCTTTCTAGTAGTCCAATAATACTTATGTTATCTCTCCTGGATCTATTTTCTAGGGCAGTTGTTTTTCCACTGAGAAATTTCACATTTTCTTCTATTTTTTTAAAACTTTTTTGATTTTGTTTTATTGTATCTTAATGTCTCATAGAGTCATTAGTTTCCACTTGTTCAATTATAATTTTGGAGGAATCATTTTCTTCAGCGAGCTTTTGTATTTCTTTTTTCATTTGAACAACTCTAATTTTTAGGAAGTTATTTTCCTTGGTAAATTTTTGTATATCTTTTCCCCTGCTATTGATTCTTTTTTTCATAATTTTCTTATATTACTCTAATTTCTTTTTCCAATTTTCTACTTCTCTAACTTGCTTTTTAAAATCCTTTTTAAGGGGCAGGTAGGTGTCACAGTGGATAGAGCACTGGCCCTGAAATCAGGAGGACCTGAGTTAAAATCCGGCCTCAGACCAAACACTTGACAAGTACTAGCTGTGTGACCTTGGGCAAGTCACTTAACCCCGATTGCCTCACCAAAAAAAAAAAATCTTTTTTTGAGGCTTTTTGTGTATTACAAGTATTTTTGTGTGAGATGAGATGTGGGCTCTGGTCCTGCACAGTCCCCAGCTTGTTTTTTTTGTCCGCAGCTTTTTGAGCTGGGGTTCTGGGTCTTATGCTTGCTCTCTCTGGAGGGTAGGCTTCCCTTCTGGCTTGTACTGGGGGCGAGGCCTCCCTGTTGGCCTCCCCTGGGAGCCGGGGCGGGGGGGGCGTTTAGCTACTGGCCTGCTCCAGGGGTGGGTCCTGGCTGCTGTGTTGCTATGGTAACAGCATCTTCCTGGTGGCTGGTCCTGGAGGAGGGATCTTGTTACAGGTCTGCCCCAGAGGTGGGGGCCCTGCTGCTGGGTTGCTATGTAAACAGTGACTCTCTGCTAGCAGGCCCTACAGAAGTAATTTTGTTGCTTACCTGGCCAAGGGGTGGGGCTTCACTACTGACCAGCAATGGGCTGGAGGCTTGCTGGTAGCTTGTGCTGGGGATGGGGTAGCTGGTGTGGGGCCTTTTGCTGCAGACTGCTCACTTGCCTAGGGAGCTGCTGGCTTGCAGGAGGGCAGAACCTCTCTTATGGATTGCCCCAGGCTTGGAGCCTTGCTGCATGCTCCCTGCTGTGAGGCTGGCTGCTGCTGCCCTTGGACCTAGCTCCCCTCCCACCCTAGTGAGACAGACCTTTCCTGAAAGGCTGCTGAGCTGCTTCCCTGCTCTTAGGTCAATTCTGAGACAGTTTTCTAGTTTTTTGGAGGGGAATTTGGGAAGTCTTCAAAGCTTCCTTCCTCATTCTTACATCTTGGCACCAGAAGTCCCAATTCTATTTTTTTAAGTCAACATTAAAGTTCAATTTTAGCTATCTCCACTTGCATACAAATCTGTAGTTTAAACAGTATCATACTTTTTCTGTTCTGAAGTACTAAAATTAGGTAATTCTTTCTCTCTGTCTCTGTCTCTCTTTCTCTCTCTCTCTGTCTCTATCTCTCTCTCTATTTTTCTCTCTCTCCCTCTCCCTCTCTGTCTTTGCATTTGTTTCTGTCTCTCTTTCTCTCCCTTTCCCTCTCCTTCTCCCTTTCCCTCTCCCTCTCTCTCTCCCCCAAGATGAGGGTTAATCGATTGGAAAGAAAATGCATGTGCTTAAACAACTACAGCACAGTTTACACTGCTGTATATGCTTTCCATTAATCAAGTGTTTTCTTTTTTTTTTTTTTTGTCTTTTTACTCATTCTCAGGGCAGAAGCCTATATACTTGTTTCTGTTTTTAGCACCTTTTTCTGTAAGTACACAAAAATTATCCAAACACTATAAGCATTACAAAACAACTAAAATCCGTGGTTGAAAGATCATATTGTAAGAAGAGAAAGCTCCTATTTCCAGCAGGTGTCTCAACACATTCTGACTACCTAAGAGTATGAAGGACTAATATATCTTCTACAAACAGCTTAAAAAGGTAATGTGAAATGAGGGTGTTTACATAGGAAATTAATTTAAGAAGGACTCATTCCATTTCTGACCTTTCCAAAAAGGCTAATGTAATTGAAAATGAAATATTACCAAGAATCACAAAACATATAAGGAGTCATTTTCAACTTGGATTTTGTACAATTGTGAATCTAAGACATCTTCAAAGATGACGATCATTCTGTTGTGAATATCTAACTACTAGGCTCTGGTTCTTCAGTCCAAGGGTCCTAGAGCGGAAGAAATGTGATATGAAACTCTGCACTTGAAGAGCATGGGAAGAGAGAGTGGTCAAACCTCAGACAAATTAATTTTCCTATAAGTCACTTTGCTCAGTGATTCCTTTTACTATCATTATAGTCAATACTGACTGACCAGAAACTGAAGTAAATGTACCGAACTTAAAACACACTTTTAATATAATCAGCTCCTTAATTATTAAAAAATCTGTGCTACATTGACACTCAGTCCTATTTGATACAAAATAGGTAAATAAAATAAGGAAAGCTGACTTGAAGGTCACAATTTGAAGGTCACAATTAAGTGAAGTTAATATAGAAAGCTAATTTTCAGTGCCCTAGCCCTAGTGCACTTTCCCTTCCATCAATCCTTTCCAAAACAGACCAACTACTCATCTAATCATCTTCACAAAAATATAGTTAGTAAGTTGATAACAGATATCTCACACTTGACCAAAACATAAAGGAAACCCATATGACTAATTCCAATATTATCAGCCATTTGCCATACTTTCTTCTTCCATTAATGCATGCTGTTGCTGTTCAGTCATTTTTCAGTAGCATCTGGCTCTTTGTGATCTCATTTGGAGTTTTCTCTGGAAAGATGTTCGAATGGTTTGCCATTTCCTTCTCCAGCTCGTTTTACAGATGAGGAAACTGGGGCAAACAAGGTTAAGTGATTTGCCCAGGGTCACAAAGTTAATAAGTGTTTCAGGCCAGATTTGAAGTCAGGAAGATGAGTCTTCCTGACTCCAGCCCAGAACCCTATACATTGCACCACCTAGCTGCCATTATTCATGTTTGGTGGGGGTTTTTGGTATTTCAAAACTGAATTTGCCTTCCACCAACAATTGTGGGAAATAAATGCAAAGAGGAATAAACTGAGCAAAACATTAACAGAAAATTAATGTGTGAGGACTTCCTCTTCCTCTCTGTTTCTTCCCCAAGCCTGATGTTTGAATGAGCCAAATGAGAATGAACAAAAGCGAATTCAGGCCAACTGAGAAGAGGCATTATAACCTTCTTGCTTTCAAATTGAAGTTAAAATATATGTGTAAATAGATATTTTGTGGAGTAATATGAACTGTGGCTTTTTTGAAGACTGAAATAGAAACTTGTGATTTCAATGGAATAGGGAACTTCTGGGTGAGGAAACTCACTCTGCCCATGCATATCAGCACCTTCTCTGCAAGGGACAGTCTTAGAGTTGCTTAGAGAACTGAGAAGTCAAATGACTTGCCCAGGGTCATAGAGTCGATCAATTAACCAACATTTATTAAGCACCTACTATGTGCCAAGCACTGTGACAGTATAGCTAGTGAGTATGACTTGAACCCAGGTTTTTTTTTTGTTTGTTTTTGGTTTTTTTTTGTTGTTGTTGCTTTGGTTTTTTTGCAAGGCAATTGGAGTTAAGTGACTTGCCCAGAGTCACACAGCTAATAAGTATTATGTATCTGAGACCGGATTTGAACTCAGGTCCTCCTGACTCCAGGGCTGGTGCTTTTGGCTTTAGGCCAATTCTCCATTTATTAAGCCATAGGTACCTTCTTTGAAGACTAAGCCTACCAATAACTTTCTTTGTGCCCACAGTTCTTAGCATAGTGACTGACATATAGCATGTATTTAATAAATGCTGACTGACTAAACCTCTTTATGTCAATATTCCCCAAAAAGTTACCCAATATCAAAGATGTCATTTGTATTTAAAATGCTTGATGAGGACATTTCTTAAATGAAATGGAATTTGTCAGTTTTAAAACAATCTTGCTTTTTTTTAAAAAAGGCTTTTTTACCTTCCCTATATTTCGATTATATCCATGTCCATCTCAATTTTATTAAATGAACTTTAATATATAACTGTTTAAGTGGACAGTTACCCTATTCTAACCTTTTCTAATTTTCTTGGAATGCTCATTTAATGTTAAGCAGAGAATGTCAACTGTAAAATTAGGTGGCAAGGATTAATAGCAGCTTGATAGCACACTTTCACTCTAGGCTAAAATGTTGCAAACAAGATCTTAACATGGAGTAATTACTAAACAAGATTAAACAGTCATGACTTCTAACATTTCGCTACAATTAGAATGAATTCCCCAAAGGTCATCAAATGCATTTAGTGTGATAGTGGTGTCCCAAAATTTTTAGTGCAGTTTTCTGTTATTAAAAGTTCAAAATCGTGCTAAGACTTTTGGGACATACATCCCTATTCAATACATTCCAGTGACTCCTTTTACTTCTAGGTTCATTGGCATGGCATTACTCCCCTCTACATATTCTGTAATCCAGTGGCACTGGCTTCTTTTTTCTTTCCACAAGAAACTCCATCTTCAGACTGTGTATTTTCATAGTCGGTTGCCCACGCCTGCAATATTCTCCCTCACCCCCACCTCCTAATTTCCTTGGCCTCCTTGAAGCCTTAACATTTCAACTAAAAACCATCTTCCTTAAGAAATGTTTCCTGATCTTCTATAATCTTAGGGCCTTCCCCCTATTATCTCCAATTTATACTGTCTATATCATGTCTGAAAATAGTTATTTTCGTGTTGTTTCTCCCGTTTTAGATTGTGAGCTACTTGAAAGTGGGGATGGTCCTCTGTCTTTCTTTACAGCATTTAGCATAATGCCTGGCATGTAGTAGACACTTAATAAAGGTATAATGACTGACTGATGACCCTGAATTGTTGTTGTTATTTTTCAGTCATTTCATTCATGTCCGACTCTTTGTGACCTCATTTAGGTTTTTGTTTATTTGTTTTTTGTTTTTTTTGGCAGAGATACTGGAGCAGTTTGCCATTGTCTTCTCCAGTTCATTTTACAGGTGAGGAAACTGAGGAAAACAGTGTTAAGTGACTCGCCCAGGGTTACATAGCTAGTAAGCGTCTGAGGCTGGATTTGAACTCAGGTCTTCCTGACTCCAGACCTGGTACTCTATCCACTGTACCACCTACATACCAATGACTTTAAATAGGCAAACTACTTTCTTGTGCTGGGTAAGGGGTCCTAGTTAGGCAACAACATAAGTAGCAAATATAGAAACTAGGTACTCTTCCCACGAGGAACAATTGGAAAAAGGAGCAAAAGGAAAATGGCCTTGAGCTATCCAAATCCTCATTGTCTTTCTAAGGCTCAGTGAAGACCCCCACTTATTCCAAGAAGCCTACTCTGATTACAACATCCCAAAGGGCTCTCTGTCTGCATTGAATAACTATGACACGATGCATTGCTATGAACACACACAACCAACTTCAGCTTTTAGTTCTCTCTTCAAAACTTTGTATTAGGCTTTTAGTCTTCATATTCCTTTAATTAGCATTTTATTATTAACTATTTAGCTAAATACTAATATTGAGTATTCCTTTAAAAAGGAAGGACAAAAATCCAGAAAACTGAACAGAACTTTCATAGCCCACTAACTACTAAACTTGATCTGCTTTAGAAAATCTTCCCTGCCTACTAAAACATTTATTAGTATTTAAAAATATGCCTCTATTCAGTTTTTGAAAGACTGCTTTGATTATTTGGGTTATTTTTTCTTTTTTGTGGAAATAATAAACTATTATTTTTTTAAATTATATCTTGTTTTTACATCATTTTGATATCCAAATATAATCTCTCTTAAAAAAAAAAACAGTTCAGCAAAACCAGCCATCAGCAAAGTCTGTGTACACAACACATAGTTTCCCACCTCTGCAAAAGAGGGAAGGGAATTTTCCTTACTCTTCTCCCAGGCCAAATCAGCTCTTCTTCTTTGAATCTCTGGTCAATGGAAGGAAACACCAGGCAAAGCAAGAGTGTCTGCACTCTATTAACTTGCCCAGTGCATGATCAAAAAGGCCTTTTCAGGTTCACCTCAGCAAATTTATGTTTCCCTCCTTTCCATTCAACAAATTAAGTAACATAAAGTTACAGGAGGGAAATAGTTGGCCTCTTACTGTAGTAAACTTATTGGAATAACAAGTTTGATGAGTGTTGGTAAAGGTGCATTAGGACTGTATCTGGGGCATCAGATTTCAGTTATAATGAGGCTTAACTATGTCCTCCCACTTTGGGTTGACTGACACTTCAGACTCAGACTTTCTGCCACATCCTAAGACTCTGTTTTGGTCTGTTCCAGTCATGTTTTGTGAGAAAGAAAGAAAACATCTCAGATTTAAAGAGCTAGAGCATTATAGCTCTTTAAGCTTATAAAATGGAGGCAATCTGCTGAATGTTATTAGTTGCCTTCTTAGTTGAAATTGTTAACCAATATTTGCATTTGGTTTGGGGGAAAAACATCATCCAAGGATAACTTCAGTTATACGAGGCTCTCAAGACACCTTGAATATATATGTGTGTGTGTGTATATATGTATGTATATACATGAAATTCCAGAGTTTGCTCTATTGTTATACCAAGGCTGATGAGTATTCGATTAAAAAAACCCTAGCATCTCATGGTCAAGTTTCACCTCTGTCTCATACTGGCTGTTGCAATATCTTGGAAAAATCCCCCTCAGTGCCCCAGGATACAGGCTAACATTAGAAGTTGTAGAATAGTTACTGTTTTGCACTGGTAGACCCAGTTCCCCCATAGGGAAGCTCCCTATCATCAATGAAATCACAACTACACCCACACCCACAACAAGCACCCATGTGTTTTTGTTTGGGTCTTGAAATGCCAATACATTTTTACTTGCAGGAGAAAACATATTATTTTAAAACCAAACTGAAGTCTATATCTCATTTGAACAAACTATTATCTAGTGTCTACTTAAAACAAATGATTTCTTGGCTTGCTCCACAGATTCTTTTGGAGAGATAATGTTATTGCATCACCTGGGTTAGGTGAAGGACAACTTTATCACAGCATCCAGTCACATTTGCTCATGATCACACATGACTGGAAATGAAACAAAAGGAATATATCAATCAATCAATGCAGACAATGCCTATGCCTGTATACATATATAAATATATATATATATTATATATAGTATGTGTGTATGTATGTATGTATGTATGTATGTGTGTGTGTGTGTGTGCCACTGTGTGCTTGTGTATCTCTTACCTGTGTGTCTGGGTGTCTCTCTGTCTGTCTCTCTGTGCCTGCCTGACTGTGTCTCTTTCCTTACCTGTCTCTCTCAGTTTGTCTGTCTCTGCCTGCCCCTCCCACCTGTCTCATATAGTTCAAAATAATCTGCATTTTCTAAGGATTCACTTCTGCACTCATGCTTGAGAGTACAGTACAACAACCTCAGAGAGTACTGTTTTATCTTAGAGATAGAAAGAACAAGGAAACAGGGTCCCACAGAATTTAAATTACTTGATGAAGGTGGCCTTGGTCAAATTGGGACTAGAAACCAAGTCTTTGACTTCTAGTTCAGGGCTGTCTGCTCTATGTTATGCTGCCTCCAAAGAAAAATAGATAGATAATCATACTGCTTAAGAAATCCAGAATTATTTTAGACAGATTAAAAAGCATTTCCCTTAAAAGAGAAGTTAGTTTTGGAAATAGACTATGGGGAAATTGTGGGGAAAATGGATATATTTTAACAAAATAAAATTACCACATATAAAAATGTGATACTTTTTTAATTTGCCTTATTCCTCACTATGCTTTCTGAACAGATAGGCCATTGAAATTGCTTTCAATTTTAAGAAGTAAAAACACCTGATAGTTATTTCAATGTATTTAGTAAGAACTTTCCTCCACTAGAAGAAAAAGAAATTATGACTCAAACAGCACATATTGACACAGAATACAAAGTAAAAACAATAATCTCAAAACTCTAGTAATTGGGGATTTGAATATAAATTTTAAAAATTATCTAAAACAGAAGTCTAGGAGATGGGGAGGAACAAGTTAATGAAGGAAATGTCTCAAAAACCAATTTGTTATTAATGACCAGAACCACACCCTACCTGCAAAGTCTCTTTTTTTTCCCCTCACACATAAATAGTTTATGTTGTTTAAAGGCAATTGACTGTGTACTTTCTCCACATTTGCTGGGTTGTTTTTTTTTTGTTGTTGTTGTTTGTTTGTTTTTGTTTTTGTTCTTGTTTTTTTTTTTTTCGGAACAATCCTGTAAACTGCTAATGTACCACATTTCTGGATAACTCCACTCCCACCCTGACTGCTCTGCAAATGACAGAGTTATACTAGATAATCTCTACAGCTCCATTCAATCCAAAGTTTCTATGCCTCCATTACTTGGTGAAGCTAGCTATGTATTTGTGTGCCAGCTCACATGGGATTAAGGAAGGTGAAGAAAATGTCAGAGAAATGTTACTTGTTTAGACAGGTCTGAAATTCTGAGGATAACCACTGCCAAGGTCTCCTGAATGACTCAAAATTCTAAAACATATAAGGAAGTGAGTGAAAGGATCAAAAACCAAGCAAGGTTAAAGAGAACGAATGCTTTATAAAGAAAGTAGAAGAGGAAGAATGGTGGAAGAAGAATCACTCAAATATTCTGTTTCCATAAATGAAATGGGAAATGTGAGTAAAATGTCACTTGCAGGATAATCAAAATGTAGATTTCATTGAAACCTGCCATCTTGACAATAAGTTATATGAACTGTCCAAACAATTTAGGTTTCTGTGGTTCAAGTGAGACATTGTTCTTTGCTAATAAACTTTCAATTCACATAATTTGGAGACTCTTTATGTAAAATATGGACATGATTGAAAATTCCCCAAAATGTTTGGAAAATTTACCAAAGATTATTTTATGATCTCTTACTCTCCTTATTCTTCCCCCTCCACCAAAAATAATGTTATTACTCTGTTAATTTCTTGGTTTTAGGCAACATTTTCACAACATTTACATAAGTAGTGTTAAGGGAATATCAATTCAAGAATTTTGTTAGATGATTATTAATTAAATATATGTAATATGATTAATTCAGAAGCAGAGACTTAGCATTTAGAGTTAGCACATAGAATTTAGAGCTAGAAGGGTCATTGGTGCTTGCACATGGTCATGCAAGTAGTAAGTGGTCAAATCAGGATCCCCATCCTGACCTATGCAATTTATTTTTGAACCTAAATATGGGATATTATATTTATCCATGTTACATTTTATTTTGTTAGCTTGAATGTACAATGTTTCCTTATTTCTAGTTTTTAACTGTTCAATCAATAAGCATTTATTAAGCTGCTACATGTCAGGTACTGTTTCTAGGCCTTGGAGATAACAAAAATAAATAAATAAATAAATAAATAAATAAATAAATAAATAAATAAATAAATAAATAAATAAATAAACGTTCCCTGCCTTCAAGGGACTTACAATATAAGTAGGAGAAATGAGTTAAAATAGACCTATTTGTTACATCAAATCATGTGACAGCCACTTTAGTCTCTAGAAAAGTGACTCTTAAAATCTGTTTCACCCACAATAATAAAGCTCTTTCATTAATTTGGTTTTCTATGTCTTGACTCTGTGCATTTGCACAAGCCACTCCCTATGTGTTTCCCTTCTCCTCGGAATTTTTTTTCTCTTTTCAAGGCCCAAGTAGGGTATAACCTTCTCCAGGTTGATCTTCCTTACCTTCTCCCTTGCCTCCAAGTATTAGAGTTTTCACCTGCCTCATTTTTCTTGGTAGTCTAGTTGTACACATATGATGTCCCCCAAGTAGACTCTAAACTTCTTGAGGGCAGGAATGCTTGCAGTTGTGTCATTAAACCCTTAGTTCCAGGGACAGTATCATGACAAGTTTCAGTTTAATAAGAAATTCTGCCTTGCACATATAAATTTATGCTTGCTACTGAGTTATGGGATGCAATATTTATATAGTTTATTAAAGAGAAATGATGAGACTATAAAAATAAATAGGTGACATGAAAACAAATTAGTAAGACATAAAACAGATTGTATATTACATTAAAATATGGTATGATTTAAATTTCCATCACACATTTACACTCAATTTTTACATTCTTTTTTTGAATTTCAATGGATTTGCAGCTAACATTGTTATATTGGCTGTGTTAGTTACTAATCATTTTCATTCAGACCAATTAAATGTCCAAAGCCCCAGTGGAAATTTTATAGTGGCACTAGAAGAGAATTTTGAGACCTATAATAAAGCAGAAAGTAAGTGGATATTTTCTCCCATTGTGATTCAGAGAGGTGGGCAAATTGTAGCATTCTTCAGAGTCAGAAGGAAAGAAGTTGGCTGGTTCATGGATTCTCTTCTTGGCAGTGGGCTTTCCTTTCTATTTAAACTAAAATTACCTATGATGGTCAAAACAGACTTTTCTAAAGAATGAGGGCTACAATTAAGAATAAAATTCATATACATTGGTAATGTATGATATTAACATTAATGGTGCCTAACATTACTGGTATCATCACTAATGAGCTAATAGATTTACTGAATATAATATTAGTCATGAAAACACATAGGGTATCATTATTCTAGAGAGATTTTGAGGATAAGACTTAACTCTCATAAATCAGAAAACTCAGTTCTTCTATGGAAATGGAAAAGGTCAAAGAGGTGGAAAAAGCATTAAATTAAAAATCTGGATAGTGGGGTGTTAGTCCTCTCTGAGACATTTATGGTGCTAAGGCCCTCTCTAGACCTCAAATTACTCACTAAATGATTTCCAAAATTGATTCTAGGTATAACCCTTATTATTCTGTTATCTGTGATTCTGGCATTCAAATTAAACTGTAAAAATCTTCCCAGAGGGCAGGTAATTGAGCTTTCACCAGCAGCATAATTCAACAGTACCCAATATAATGATGGAGAGGGAAGAATTGTGCTGATCCAAATCAAGGAAAGGTCCCATAATAAGAAGAGTCAGACCAACGGTTGGCATGTATCACCTTCACTTTCTCTTACCTTATTATATGCCCAACATTGGCTCTCTCAGTTCAAAATATAACGCATTTAGAAAAATAGAATTTTGAAGTTGGAAGGAAGCTAAGAAGTTATCTATTGAAAACTCATTTTCAGTGGAAACTGAGGCTCAGAAAAATGACATGACTGACCAAAGCAGAGAGAGTGGATTAGAAGTAGAGCTAGAAACAGAATTAGGCCTTTTGACTGTTCTTCCACTTGATGTCTTGAGGACAATCCTTCTCATTATGCTTATCATTCTTTGGTCTTTCTGGACAGCACCACTATTTCATCAGTCTCCTTATAAGATCTTTTTAATTTAAAGTAATATTTTCAGAAAAATTCTTTTCCAGAAAGGTTTTCAAGTTCTCTAACAAATTGTTCTGGGTGTCATTTATTTTATAGCCAAACAAAAATGCTAGAAACTGGCACCAAATTTGATCCAGGCAGAATATCCTATTCAATATATCTGGCAGATATGAAACCATATTTCTTGAATGATCTAAAACCTCCATTTTAGAATGTAACCACATACAATGATTAGGAAGTTGTAAAGAAATACCCTTCTTCCATTAGAAAAAATTCTTTGGAATTCTCAAAGGTTACTGTCCTTTCCCATTCTATAGTGAATAATGAACTTTATCAAGGAGATTATATCTACTAAAAACAACTGACAGGTCAAGCCATTAAAGATCATTTACTTAAACCATAAATTTAATAAGTTCTCAATTTTTCCCATTTTACTTTACTATTTCTGGCCTTTCCCCACCAAACAAGATATAGGACAAATTTGAAAAATATCTAATCAAAATTCTGCCAATAAATATTAAGTTACATATATTTTAAAATAATGACCTCTATTTCATAGGAATGAAAACTAATTATCACAAAAATATTACTATTTAGAAAATCTGCCTGCAAAGTCACTAACTGCAGTTTTCTAGTTCCATTTTGGACCTTTCTGAGACCTTATAGAAATATGACAAACAATACTATCTTTCAAATTTGCCATTTACTTTCTTATTCAAGGTAAGAACTTACATTCCAAGGGTTGCCTAGGTCTATGATACACAGTTGGAGAAACCATCCAACTAGTCTTTCAACACTACCAACATTACCATTTTAAACAATCATTACATATGGACAATGAACAGGAACCAGAATTCAAGAGGAAGAAAAGAGTAGAGGGCTAGATCGTATTTTTTAAATTGTACAACATTTGCAACAACCCAAAGCTTCCCCACTAAAGAAAGGCCCGTCTTTTCAAGTAATGTATGACCAGAAAAGGTAAGCCAGTGGGAAAAACCAATGGACAGCCCACACGCTCTTTTGGTACCCATGACACCTTGTGAAATCAGGAGTACACTAAGTGAAACTCCTATGGAGGATTTACAGGAAATGTATTGACAAGAGTCACACAAGCCATGAATAGATTCAAGTCTGCAATACAGGGTCTACTCAGCCCACTAGAAAAAGAATAGGATTAAAAAATAAAAAACCTATTAGTCTACCCCATCAAGTAAGATTGCATTATATTGACATGGGAACACACACGTAACCCCATAAAATACTGTCCTTAACATTTGATTATATGCTTTGAATTTGATAAACATTTATCTCCTTAGAATTTGATATTTCCACAACATAGACTTCAAACTCTGTAAAAGATGTCATGTCTCAATGTTTAAGCAGTTTAGAACAGATTAAAAAGCTTTCCAGACAGCTTACTAAATATCCATTTGACGATTACTTTGGCATACATAGAAATTAATTTTTAAAACAACTTTGTACTTCAGTATCAAAGAAGATAAACACTAACAGTTGCCTAGTGTCAGATTTTTAAAGTCTCACTAGTCTAACAAAAACAAACGCTCTGAGAACTAAAAGTCAAATCAACAGAAAACCAGTTTGCAATTCTGAAGCAGGTTTAATAGGAGAGTTTTGAATACTCCACTATGACTATGCTAAATATTACTTCCTGTACATGCTTTAAATGGCTAGATCTTCACACCTCTAAGACTTCCTCTAAACTTCATTTAGACAAGATAAAATATCGATTGTGAAAATTCGAATGATTTAAAGTCCGATAATGCATGACTTGGTTAGCAAACGTGAATGTTGCCTGGAGTGGTAACCACAGTCATTTTAACCTTTACATACACCAAGTCTACCTTAATACATGGTTTATACTTTTCCTGAGAGTCCGCACAGAGGAAGTATGTAATTTGCGTAATAGTGTTTTCTACTTATATGTTTCTAAACAAACGAATCTCCCAAAGACAGAACTACTCAAAGTGGATTCACCATGTCTACGCTTGGGGGGAAGCCTCAAAGCCATTGAATCTGGGTTAATAGTTTAACCACACAGTAGGAGAAAGAGGTTTCTACAGTGTCTCGGTTCCTAATGCTCAATACGAACTCAGTTTGTATCCTTTTAAATGAGCCAAAGGAGGTCCTTCCCGAAGACAACTTACGCTCCTCTCTTCCCGCAGTTTACCTCGCTTATCCTAGATTCAACAATCCAATGTCCTCGTCTCTCACTACACCTCTTCTATGTGAGATTACCTTGCCAGTCCAGTCAGTGCTACCTGTCCTAAAAGCGCTTCAGGCAACATGCAGCCACAGAGCCCCAACGGGGCTGCATCCCAAAGGGGTGAATCCCCCTCTCCCATCACCAACTTTCTCCCCATTCCCGCTATGAAACCGGGAATCAGTCTCCCATTCAGTCCCCGCACGGATAAAGATCTGAGTGAGTGCAAAGTGCCTTACCTGCCTAATGTCAGCGCTCGCCAGGAGCCCAGCAGAGCCAAGGGCTCCAGCCCTAGTGAAGGGCGCTCAGTTTGCCGCCGCAGCCGTGCAAACTGGTCGGAAAGCACCGCGCGCAGCTCACCTGCTCGCCTCGCATTGGTGGCTGGGGCCGCTGCGGCTCATGCATGGAGAGAGCTTGCCAAGGTTCTCCCCCAGGGACTCGGGCTGCCGGGCGGGAGGGGCGAAAGGGGCGGCAGCGTAGCAGGCATCACGACCAACAGCTGCAACTTCCCAGCACTCACACATGCACACACACACACACACACACACACACACACACACACACACACACACACACACACAGTCGCTCACACTCGAGCAGTCTCTTAAAGGGAAACAGTCCTGCCCAAGAACTTTAAATTACCTCCGACCAAAAAGACAGAAGCGCATTGGTTAGTCTACCATACCCTCAGGTACCTGGATTTCCATGGAGTGAGCAGGAAGAGAGAATATTTCAGGCTGCTTACGTCTGGATTGGCTCACGGGAATAAATACCTGAAAAGTCTGACAGTATACGTGGCTGTTATTTTCTTTTGTTTTTGTAGTCTTGGCGCGTTGTGCAGGGTAGGCACACTCAGTGTTTGCTGAATTAGAAGCTTTCAACAATGTATCATCCAAACAATTACATTTTGTAGGGCTTTCATTTACAACGCTTCAGATATTCGCTGGAAGACTTAGTGAATAGAATTGTAACTAGGCGGATCTGAGTTCAAATACTGCCTAAGACGCTGTGTGACCCTGAACAAGTCACTTAAAGGAGGACCAGAATTGAAGAAGACCTGGAGAAACCAAGAAAATTTTTGTGTTAATTGACAGACCTGGTTCTTTTAGGCTTAAGTTTCCTTGTTTGTAAAAAATGTAGTAGTAGTACCTGCCTGATGTGAGGTTCAAGTGAGATAATGAATATAAAGTGTAAATGCTAGTTAGCATCATTTATTTATTTATTTACCTATTCTCACACATCTCTATAGATAAATATTACAGGAACATCTTTTACTGACTAGAACCTGAAGGGCAGCAAGATTTAATCACAGGATCATAAGTTTAGAGCTGGAAGGGCCCTGTGATAGCATATAGTACAACCAACCTCTTTATTTTATAGATGAGGAAACTGAAACTCAGAGATGTTAAGTGACTTACCTAGGCCACACAGGTAGGAAAGCAGCAGGACTGGAATTGAAACCAAAGTCCCCTGAACCCAGAACCAATGATGTAGTTGTCATTCCATGCTGCTCTCCATGTATTTCACTGTTTTAACTCTCTTCATCCCTGTAGTCCTTCCTCCTTTATTCCTTCCTCCTTCTGCTCTTATCCCTCCCAACTCCCCCATCACAAAATATTTACTGAGTGGACAGAAATTCAGACTAATGTTAAGAAGGTGACTAAAATGTTCATATTCTTTGACTCAGTTCCCACTGCTAGTTAGGTCAGAGGCAGAAAAGTTTCATATGCACCAAAATACTCATAGCAGAAAGCTGGAAACAAAAGGGATAGACATTGGGGCTGAATAAATCTTGGTTCGTGGATGAATAGAATGTTACTATATCATAAGAAAAAATGACTATGAAGAATTCAGATAAGACAGGGAACACATATGAAATGATTCAAAGTGAAGTAAAAGGAACCAGGTAAACAATACATAGAAAACCAAAACTGTATATATAGAGAAGTGAGGAGTAAGAGAGGGAATGCTGTGTTAGAGGAAAATCTAATTCCCTTTTTTTACAGAAATGGGGAATACTAAATACATTGCCAAAGTCAAATTATGCTTCCATTACTTTTACTGAACTGATTTCCCACTCACCCCTTTCCTTTTTAATCTTTGATATAAGGCTGGCTCTCTGGGTAGTGGGGGGGATATGTTTGGAAATGAATGTAATATAAAAATGAAAGATATCAATAAAATGTGTTTCAGTATTTGTTGAGTACCTGCTATGGATCAAAGTAGATGACTTTAAAGATTTTGTCTACTTAGGCAATTCTGTGACTATGTGCTCAGTATTGAGCTAGGAGAGCATCTTACCCAATACGAGTATGTCTCTTCTTTCAAAAATTGAGTATGTAGTTGGAGAGAGAGTAAAGAATGAAAGTGTTGCTGAGGGAATATAAGTAATTATTTTAAAAGTCAGTAGAGGAAAAACAGAGAGGTTCAGAAAAAGTGTGGGGAATATGGAGAATAACATTCTGTAGAACACAAGAGTTAGTTTCTTAGAAGAGATGAATCTTGACTAAGGCCTCAGCTGATGGGTAGGACTTGTATAGGTAAAGAAGAGAAGAAAATTTATTTCCACAGAGAGCACTGTGGATTTGTAAGACAATGAAATGACTACAGTTGAAAGTTTCTATTGGAGATATAGTGGGAAATAACTTTGGGAAACTAATGTAAAACTAGGTTATGTAGGGCCTTAAAAACTAGACAAAGGAATTTAGAGAGTATTTTGGAGTGAGGTAGGGATTAAAGCAACTGTCAAAACTAATAAGAGAAAACAATTCTCCTGAAAACAGTCCTTCTACTATCCTATTTTATTCTACCAATATTTAAGTTTATTAAAATGCTTTCATCAGCTGGGCCTAACTCAGGGTGGTTCCCTGGTTGTTTCTCCAAAATTAAGAAAATGAGTTTTGTTTGGCCATAGCAGGAGGAGGATATTCAGAGTAGGGAAAAGATGTTCTTTCAGGATAAAGCATTAATTAATGATAATAAAAATAGCCAGCATTTTAAGCTTTGCAGAACACTTTACAGACAAATAACCCTTCCCTCAAACACAGGAGCTAGAGATGGAGAGATCCTTAGGTATAATTTAGTTCATCCCTTTCAGTTTACAGATGAGGAGAATGAGGTCCAGAAAGATAGAGGCTAGCCCAAGGTCATACAAATAGTAAGTAACTGGGATATGGACACAGAGACTCTAAAACCAAGATGCATTGTGGGGTTTTTTTTCCCCAAGACCTTCTACTAGAAAAAAAGAAGGAAATAAAGGATAGCCCTCAGATGTGTGAGGAAAGTGAGGAAGATAAACAAGAAAGAAATAGAATTGGGGTGAGAGGGAAGAAAACAAAAGAGAAAGTGAGAAAGAAAATATCAAAATACCTATAAATAGAAATATTTAGAAATAATTTGGAACAAAACATGCATGAGGATAGGGATCTACTCCACTTCAATTAATTGCAAAACTCTCAAATATCTGAACTGAATCAAACATCAACAATAAACTAGGTGTGAATGAGTCCTTAACCGGAATTTAGGGACTTTGGGTCATTAGATTAAAGTAAATGACATCACATAGGAAATAGCTTGAAATTAGTTAAAGAGAATCAGTCCCACATATATAAAATCAGTCACATGTATAAGAACAACAAATAAATTGAGTGACTCAGATGAGTGGTGGTCAAATCTACTAAATATGGATTCCTGGAAGTGAATTGCCTTTGTAGGGGAAGGGAAAGAGTAAGAATTTTTGCCCCACCATGATTGTCCAGGTACAACCTAGTGAAACTTAAAATATCTGTGGATCCAATCAGCAATAGTAGTGGTATCCACTAGAGCTACAAGTAATGTCCCCAGAGCAGCCATGGCTGAAGATAGTATTTGCACTGGTAATTGAGAGACACATGGGGAAAGGAAGTTTCAAGACTCTTAAGTATTTATTGGCCTATTTATGACCCTATTTAGGGGTTTTCTTGGCAAAGATACTAGAATAGTTTGTCATTTCCTTCTCCAGCACATTTGACAGAAAAGGAAACTGAAGCAAACAGGATTAAGTGACTTACCCAGGGTCACACAGTTAATAATCGTCTGAGGTCAGATTTGAACTCATGAAGATGAGTCTCCCTGACTCCTTGCCTGGCACTCTATCTACTTTGCCACCTAGCCACCTTGCGATTTATTACTATTTTTTAAAAGTTTAGATCCGCTACTGAATGGATATTGCCTCTAATAAACTGAGGCCTAGAAAAGACCTTAAGTTATCTATTTCATTTTTTGGGGGGGTGAGGTAATGGGGTAAAGTGACTTGCCCAGGGCCACACAGCTGGTAAGTGTCAAGTGTCTGAGGCCAGGTTTGAACTCAGGTCTTCCTGAATCCAGGGCTGGTCCTCTATTCACTGCACCATCTAGCTGCCCCAAAAGACCTTAATTTAGAAAGGCCAAGGTCACCTACTGCATCCCGGCCCATCACCGGACCTCTTGACTTTTGTCTTATGACTGGACTTTAATGACTCTGGAGGGAAGAGTAAGGAGAAACTTTGCCTCACTTAAATCCGGTTCACAAGCAAGTCAAGATATTACCCTCAACAACAATAACAATAACAGACCTACTCTTGGTAGAACTGTGTGTGCAAGGGCTAAGTATATTCCCAATTTGGGGAGATTATTTCTGTAAAAACTGATCTCACTATATAATAATAATAAAACAACTAACATTTATATAGTGCTTACTCTGTGCCAGGTATGTTGTTAAATATTATCTTTATCGATCTTCACAACTATCCTAGGAGATAGGTGCTATTATTATCCCCATTTTACAGGTAAGGAAACTGAGGCAAATAGAAGTTAAATAACTTGCCTAAGTTCACACAGTTAACACATGTCTGAAGCTAAATTTGAACTCAGGTCTTCCTGATTCCAGACCCAGCACTCTATCCACTGTTGTTAACCTACATTATAAAAGTTAATTAAGTCTGGCTGATAATCAGAGGGAAGTCCCACCACCAGGACTGATGAGAAAAGCACTAGAAACCTCACTGATCTTCAGGGTTAACCGTAGAAACATAAAGATGACATATTCAGGTAATGTGAGTGGGAGTTGGGGAAGTAGCTCCAATTTAAAGGGGGGTCTTCATAAGAAAAAAAAACAGCATGGAAAAATTTTCAGGGGTTAACAGAAAAAAAATGAGTATTAATGTTATGATTAGAAATAGCAAGCATAAATTTTAAGGGCTGTACTACTATGATACAATGTATAAACAATGTATAAAGTTTCTAGCCCTCATTTCCTCCCCAAGTAGAGTTAATGGCTCTACTCTGTGATTTCTGTATTATCTAAGTATACTGTGAAAGTAAAAGATTCAAAGCTCTATACATTATATAAAAATAAGAGATGAATAATTGAAAATATATCCACCTAAGGTCATGATGCTCTCCATTCTTCAGAGATAGACATTGCCGGTTTATATATATATAGTTTCTAAACACTGTAAACCTTGGTCTAATAGCTTGTTCTGCCAAAAGGACTCACAGTGAAACTTTTTTTCTTTTCCCATGTAATCTTAGAATACTTCTGTGCTTATAATATGCCCTCAATAAAATTTTAAGATGTTGTTACTGTATCTGATTTCTTAAATTAATCTGTTCCTTACCAAGTATAACAAGGAGCACTAGCCAAACAAATTATAATTAGCTATGGTGGAGGTAATAATCTTCTGGTTTTGTGACAGGGGATCTTTTGTCTCTAGCCTTCTGAGTGAGTATTAGTGCCAAGATGGTTAGTCTGGGAGGAACCAACATGTTGCCAATATAATTTAATTTACTTTGGTGTTTCTCAATCACCACATTTGTTTTGGTCCTTGTATCAGAACTACATACTTGTTTATTTAATGCATCTTTTCTTGGGATATTTCTGCTTAGTTGAACAGTGGTTTAATAATATTTATGGGCTTATGACAATTTCAAGCAGCAAATTATTGGCCAGGATTTGCATACCTGTTATCACAATTGGCACTGCCGGCATTGCATTTATAAACAACAATTTGGAGTCACTGATGTGGAATCATAACAATGCTGTGTTGCTTGCTGAAGTTATCAGTAGCAGCTAAAGTAGAATATCCTGTAATTCTTTTCTAGTCACCCCAGTCCTATGGGATAAAGGAAACATCTATTGTAAACTCAGTAAAGGAAGAAGGCCTCTGAATTTGCAAGACCTGGGTCAAAAATTCCTGTCCTCATTTATTTTTATGGGAAGAGGAACCTTTCAAACAAGTGTTTTTTCCAGCTTTTTGTGAACAGACCACCTAAACCCATCAGCCTATTGTTCAGTCAGTCAGCCAATAAACATTTATGAAGTGCCTCCCCTGTGCCAGGTACTGTGACTGTGCTAAACACTGGAGATACAAAGAAACACAAAAGCTCTCAAGAATCTTAGTTTAATGGGGAAAACAACTCAAAAATAATGAGCAATAAGTCAAAATAATAAACTACCAGATAGAAGACTGGGGTGAGATTTCTTCTCCCAACTCTACTACCAGACCTCTCAGGAAGTTCTGCATATTGATGTCATCAAGCCAGCATTCACAGGAGTGTTTCCTCCCCATGAGTCAGTGTGCCACCTCATTACTCAATTACGGGTGTATTTAATACTTTCTTCCCTGGGCACAATTTGTATTACTTGCCCCAGGCACAAAGATTCCTAGCTAGGGCTCTGTTCAAAGGTTTGGTAATCAAACACAAACTGACCCAAATAATAGAGTAAAAGGGATGGGAAGAGGAGAAAAAGCAAGCTGTTTCTAACAACATTGCTACTTTGAATCAGTTAGATTTTTCTGAGAATTTAAAATATATCAATGACACTAAAAACAATTTGGCCTAATGCTTAAAGACAAGACATAGACTTAAGTCTTGAAGTTCCAATCTTGACCCCTCCACTATACATGACATTTATCTTTGAGCTTTAATTTACCTAGCTACAAAGTGGAGATCAAAATACTGGTCTTTAGAGGAAGTACTTAAGAATCTACTAATTAATGGATAGAAAAACACTCTGAAAATAGAAGGTGCCATATAAATATGTAATAACAGTAATTGACAAGCAAGTAAGCTCAGTATGCAATTATGAGGCTTACAGATTTTTGTAGGCAAATCTTTGGAATAATTTGTTTCTACCTCTTGAAAGTATTTGTGCCCAAAAATAGTAGGTCAATGGAATCAAAATGAGTCTGACCCTAAAACTGAACAAAATGCCTTGTTTCTAGCAAATGCGAGAAAAATTCTTTTGCTTTTCTATGAAGAAGACTCACTTTGGGGGATATGGAAGAAAATTCAAGTAAGCATAAGACATATTTTTAAAATTAGATATTCTACTCAACAGTTTTTTTAAAAAAAATAAAGAACAGAAAACATGTTCAAATAATGAAAAAAAAGTAATTCAGTTGAGAGAGTGAGAAAGGAAAGAAAAGAAGGAAAAGATGGAAGGGAGATAAGGTAAGAGAGGGAGACAGAAGGGAGAGAAAAAAGGTAACAAAAGAGAGAGACACCTACTGAAATACATAGCAAAACAAAGAGAAAATGACATTTTTGTTGTTGTTGTTTACAAGAAACACTCTTTTTTTAGAAATCAGCTATTTATGATAATGATAGTAATGGATCAAAACAAATATGAATTATTATAGCAGAGGATATGAAAATATTTGGAGCATGCCAAATAAATAATTGGCATTTGAACAGTTTGGTGGTATAGTGGATAGAGCTATACCTGGAGACAGGAAGACCTGAGTTGAAATCCAGCCTCAGACACTCACTAACTCTGTGACCCTGGACAACTAACCTGTGCATGCTTCAGTTTCTTTTTTGGGGGGGTTGTTTTTTTTTCTTTTCTTTTCTTTTCTTTATCTTTTTTTTTGCTTTTTTGTTTATTTATTTTTAGTTTTCAACATTTACTTCCACAACATTTTGAATTCCAAATTTTCACCCCATCTCTCCCCTCCCCCCACCCCAAGATGGCATGCATTCTGAATACCCCTCCTCCAGTCTGCCTTTTCTTCTATCTCTCCCCCTGTTCTCTTATCCCCTTCCCTTTCTATTTTCCTGTATGGCAGGATAGATTTCTGTACCCCATTTCCTGTATTTCTTATTTCCCAGTTGCACGTGAAAACATTTTTTTAAACATGTATTTTTAAAACTTTGTTTTCCAAATTTGCTGTGAAAAACTAACTCTATTTCCCTTAATGCTATTCTGCCCCCCCCAATTTATTCTAGTCTTTCTTTTTACCCTGTCCCTTCTCAGAAGTATTTGCTTCTGGTTGCCCCCTTTCCCAATCTGCCCTCCTCTCTATCATCCCTCTATTCTCTTGTCCCCTTCCCCCCTATTTTCCTGTAGGGTAAGACAGATTTCCATGCCTAATTGAGAGTGTATGTTATTCCCTCCTTAAGTTAAATCCTATGAGAATAAGATTCACTCATTCCCTCTCATCTTCTCCTGTTTCCCCTCCACTGTAAGAGCCTTTTCTTTTCTGTTTTTTTATGAGATAATTTACCCCATTCTACCTCTCCCTGTCTCCTTCTCCTAGTATAATCCTCTCTCACCCCTTAATTTTATTCTACAGATATGACCCCTTCATCTTCAATTCACCCCGTGCCCTCTATCTATCTATCTATCTATCTATCTATCTATCTATCTATCTATCTATCTATCTAT
>NW_020948701.1:0-36291 GCF_900497805.2 Vombatus ursinus
GAGAGGAGAGGAGAGGAGAGGAGAGGAGAGGAGAGGAGAGGAGAGGAAAGGGGGCTACTAGCAAAACCAGTGCCAGCACAGGTAAATAAAATAGCAGCCTCCTAGGTAGACCAGAGACATCTGCAGTCTGCAAGGCTCAATATTCAAAGGCAACTCCAGAGTAGCCAGAAACTCAAAGGGGAAACAGATGTTGGAAGCCACTGGAAACAGCAGCAACCAATCTGGGCACTACTGAGTTCATTCTAGGGAACCCTAAGTCCAGGTCCATACTACCTTCTCCAGAGTAAGACACCAAAGAACTAGGCCCAAAAGATCCAGTGATCTGTACCTCAAAGATCCCAGGAGATATATGACAGTGCAAGAACTTAATTCATTGAGATACAATCAGGGTTGATCAACCCACCCCAAAGTGAAGCAAGATATAATCACTTGGCCCTGGCATAGACCCCACATCAGGCTGGAGACATGAGGAAGGAGAAGATATACACTATTATAAAAATCTGAAGATACCTCAAAATCCAATTCTATAACAAATACAAGCAGAGGCTAAAAGAAAAAAATGTATTTTCCATAAGTACTACATGAATATCTAGAAGACATAAAGTATAAAGGAAAGCTCTGGAAGAAAGAATCAGAAGGAAAATACATAATTTAGACCAGAAAGTGTTTAATCTTAATCTTACCCAAGTGAAGGACCTGAGGTGTAGAAGGAAACATACATTTTTGGACATGAACAGTGTCCATTTAGTTTTGCTTGACTCCTCATTATAAGCTTCTCCTCCCTTCCCCCATTAAATCTGGGGCAGAAGGAGTATCAATGTTAGAAGGAAGGAAGGAAGGAAGGAAGGAAGGAAGGAAGGAAGGAAGGAAGGAAGGAAGGAAGGAAGGAAGGAAGGAAGGAAAGATGGAAAGAAAGAAAGAAGGAAAGAACAAAAGAAAGAGAATGGAAAAGAGGAGGGTTTTTGAAATATTTTCAAAAGTAAACAAAAGAGTATGGAAGGAAACTCTGAAAGAAGCACAGAAAAGCAGGATAAGGTTTTTTTTAAAAGTAAGGTTGAATTTATTATATGTTTCAATATAAAGCAAGTGATATGGAGTAATTTCATATAAAACCTTCTGTTTTACCTATGGAAATGCTCGTTATCTTGGTGTTTATTAAGTTCAAAATAAAAACATATGCTAGGGAACTTCTAATTCTTTTCGGGCAAAAACCCAAATATACCATCTAATAAATGTTTGCTGTCTTTAATTAAGATTATAATTATGGCAGCTGGTAGCTTAGAGTGCTCAGCCTGGAGTCAAGAAGACCTGAGTTTAAATCTGGCCTCCGACACTTACTAGTTGTGTAACTCCGAGCAAGTCACTTAATCTCTATTTGTCTGTTTTCTCAACTGTAAAATGGGAATAATAATAGCACCTACCTCAAAGGATTGTTGTGAGGATCACTGAAAAAAAATTTGAAAAAAGCACTTAGTCCAGTACTTGGCAGATAGTAGACTCCATACAAATGGTTATTCTTTTAGCCCCTTCCTTTGCATAATGATACTTACTATATGGTATAACAGATGTACCATATGGTGAAAGTTTGACTAAGTAGTGACCACATGATATGGCAAGTAATTTTAGGAGTTACTTTTTCAAAATACCAGCTATTGTCTGCTTTCATTTACTTTCTCATAAAATAGAGTTTAGAGCATGCAAAACACAACAGTTTTGTCATTTGTATCTTCCAACTGCTCATATCCTAAATAAAAGAATATTTACTATGTGTCTTGAAATTACAAGCACTTGTGAAAACTTAAAGAAAGCATACTATCCTGTAAGCAAGGCTCTCTACTCCTTAGTTAATATACCGCAAAGTATACTACAGGCATTGGGTGAGGTATAAAGAGAGGACTTACATTCTTTGCCAACTCAATCTTTTATTCCTTCTATCACAATAACTGAAAGGAAGACATATTACATAAGAAAGTTTACTTTCCCAGATATTTAGCAATAGAATTATAACATCCTCCCCCACCTTAAGTAATGTTGTATAAGAATTGTGCAAATCTTTACAAAGCCTTGCAGGTGAATTTGAAAAAAGACTCCACCCTTTATAGAAACAGGAAGCAGTTTAAAAACGAGGTTAAATAGTTTTTTTTTTAAGCCTTATTAATGCCCATTACAATTAGCTTCTTTAAAAATTGTTATTTTTTATGATTACAGATCCATTTTTTTAATAAAGTATTAACACTGAGATAGTGGGGGGGTGGTAAAAGGAAGATTCAATGGGTTATTATCTTTAGTTGGCTTGCTACTCACTACTGAATATTGCCCTTTAGAAGAAGGAGAAATATGTCCATTAATGGATAGAGCACTGGGTCTGGAATCAGGAAAAGCTAAGTTTAAATCCAACCTCAGACACTAACTGCATGACCTTGAGCAAGTCACTTAAACTCTGTCTGCCTCAGTTTCCCCCAATTTCCCCCAATGCTATTTTATTTACCTGTGCTGGCACTGGTTTTGCTAGTAGCCCCCTTTCCTCTCCTCTCCTCTCCTCTCCTCTCCTCTCCTCTCCTCTCCTCTCCTTTCTTTTTCTTCTGATTGAATTTGTATGCAGCTCTAGGACAGAAAAAGTCATGTACTACAGTTTCTCACTGGATTTCTTGATTATTATTTGGCATAGTTCTTGGGGTTTTACTGGGGTAGGTATGGTAGAATTGGGCTGCCAGTCTTTTTTCAAGCAGCCATCTTTAAATACCGATTATTTGCAAAATGTTCATGCTAGCAGGTGGGAGATCAAAGGTTAAAAAGAGCACTACTTCTGTTCTCCAGAAAATTAAGATCTACTTAGAACTGAGGCAGAGGAAAAGGTATATTCACCGGTGAACATAGTTCAAATAATATGCTCAGAAGGAAAGAGGAATCAGGACAAAGTACTAGAAGAAATTCAAGGGGTAGGAAATCGATTGGTGACATTAGCCATGTAGAAGAGGTGGTACCTGATTGGGACTCTGAAGTAGTGGAAGAATGTACCTCTAATACTAGCTTTGTGATCTTGGACAAGTCACTTAAATTCTCGCGCTTTAGTATCTTCAACTGAAGAAATGAAGGAGCTTGGTCTAGAGGGATGTCTCTAGATGTATAATGGAGATAATAATAGTAACTACCTCCCAGGATAGTTGTGAGAATGAGAAATTTGTAAAGTGCTTAGCATAGAGTCCGGCACATAGAAGGCACTTAATAAATGCTTGTTCCCTTCCTTTTTCTTTAATGAAATTGAGTGTCTTCTTATTAGTAAGAAATGGGTTAAACCTTATAATTTCATTCATTAAGCTGTTGTGAATATAACATCTCTTTTATAAAAATGTCTACCTGAATAATTCCACTTTAGGTGAACAACAAAGAGAGACTTTATTTAGCTTCCCACCAAGTAACAGAGCTAAAACATTATCACTGGTTAAAAAAAATCATACCCTAGACAAATAACCATAAATCACATCCTGGGATTCAATGACTAACATACCACTGTCAGAATGAAAAACATTCCAGGATTCTACATTTTGAAGAACACAAAATGTATTTTACTTTCTCTTTTTTAATATACATTCATCAATATATAGAAATGATCACATCAGGCAAGTGCAATATTTTCCAAATTCAGAATTCCATCACCAGCTTCAGCGTGAAGGGGCTGGAGTATACCCACCTTCTTAACTCTGACACTTATATTTCCTATCTTATTTCACCAGCTCAACTTACTATCAACCTCCAATGGGAAGCTATTCCTAAATGCCCTAACTGGTTTATTTAAATAAATACACTATGCCCAGTAGAACTTAAAGGAAGGTATTGTTGTTCTTCACTTTGTTTTTGTACCCTTAGCACCAAGAACAGTGCCTTGACCTTAATAAATGTTGCATTATTTATACGCACTAGGGAAGTCTTTGCAAGAGACATATAAACTATATTTGACAAATGCAACAGGTTTACAGTAGAGCCAGATTGGTATAGCGAATATGGAAACTGCAGCCGGTCTCAGAGTCAGCACAAGCTGGGTTCAAATCCTGCCTCTGACAGGCTCCCTGATCCTGAGCAAATCACTTAAATTACCTCTCAATAGCCCAGGTAACTCTAAGACTAGGTTGTAGAACCATTGCAGTTATACGTTGGTAGAGGGAATTTCCTCATTTTCTCACTTCCTCAAGTGGAGCTCTCTACACTGATGAAGTCACACATTTGTACAAAAACAATAAAAACCAGTTTACAGAAGAATTGAACATACAGTTGAGAAGAGTCTATTTCACCAGTTTTCTCTCCAGGGATTTTAAAAATTAAAAACAAAATGTGATTTCCAGACCAATAAAAAATGTAGCCAATGATAAGAATTGAATAAGAGCTAGCCATACAAGTAGATTATTTACAAGGTGACAATAAACACCCAAGAGTAGAAATTCTAAAACTCTAGTTAAAAGCAGGAACTAAAAAAAGGAGACTGTATAAGAGATCATAAAACTATTCTTTAAAAAATGGTGATGTATAACCACTTCGGAAGTATTCAAACACTTTCTAAAATGTCACCTCCTTCTGACCCATCCATCCTCTCCTTTGAGAGCACATGCACAATCGTGATTTCAAGAGAAGGTGAAAGAAACCAGCCCTGGGCAATGCAACAAAAGCAATCTAGTTAAGGAAGCAGATATCATTTTTAATGCTATGAAGAGGTACAATAACACAAAAGTCTTGTTTTGTTTTGTTTTACGTTTTGAACAACCCGTGCGATAATTCCAGAATGTGCAATTTCATAATGTGAGTACTCTCTCCATAGATCACACAACTCGTTTTCAGGTAGATTTTTAGGAGTTTCTGCCACAGAAAAGATTATCATCCTTTAACCAACAGGTGATAAGCAACTCTGAAATTAATTAGGCTAGTCCAAGGATGGGCCTTCTGGGTCCTTGGGTGCGGCCTTTTGACTGAGTCCAAGTTTTACAGAACAAATCCTTTTATTAAGGGGATTTGTTCAGTGAAGTTTGGATTCGGTCAAAGGGCCACATTTGTGGACCTAGAGGGCCACATGTGGCCTTGAGGCCAGAGGTTCCCCACCCCTGAAGTCAGACAATCAACAAATATCTATTAAGTGTCTATTACATAACAGGAATTGTGTTAAGTGCTAGCAATACAAAAACAAAAGTGAAATAGTCATGTTCCTCAAAGAGTTAACATTCTAAAGGGGGATATATGTCTATAGATAGATAGATTCATATATAGATATATAAGACACATACAAAGGATAACAATAATAACTAAGATTTACAGGATACTTCAAAGTTTGCAAAGCACTTAAATGTTTCATTTTAACCATAAAACACCTATGGGAGCTCATGTTATTATTATCCCCATTTTACAAATGAGTAAACTGAGGCAGACAGATTAAATGTCTTGCTTCAGGTTACACAGCTAGTAAGTATCAGGGGCCACATTTGAACTCAGGTTTTCCTACTCCAGGTCCAGCATTCTAACAACTACATCACCAAGCAATAGCATTTTTAGCTGAGGGTACTATTAAAAAGCCTGCTATAGAGCGTTTGAGCCGAGTCTTAAAGGAAACTAAGGGTCCCCAAAACTGGAAGGAGTAGAGGTCAGCTCATGTACAAGCATGAGGATGGTGGATGAAATTCATCAAGAGGGCCTATATGTATGCTTGTGGAACATATGCAGGAGAGTCACATGTAAGAAGCTTGGAGAGACAGGGAGGGGCCAAGTTGAGAAGAATTTTAAATGACAAAGAAAGGATTGTGTGTTTGGTCCAAAGGTAACAGGAAACCACTTTTATGGGGGAGAGATGGGACGTGTCAGACCTGTGCTTTGCTAGCAGTGTGGAGGACAGTTTGGATTAAGGAGTCTTGAGGTGACAAGACTTATGAGGAAACAATTTCACTAGATCAGAGGAAAGAAGGTTCAGGCTAGGATGGTGACTGTATGAGAGGAAAGAACAAGCATGGATGTAAAAAATGTTGAATAACAGACATAGAGTCTTCTCCCAGCCAAATATCAGAAGCCTTTTCCAGTTTGGCAATACTTGTTGGAGGATATACTTTATTGACTCCCTCCATGTCACCAGGAAGTGTCAGAGTAGAATTTAGGAGAGGTTTTGAAGAATAAAAGTTTTAATAGTTGGTCCTTACCTACTATATCTGCATCACAGACATCCAATAACTGTCATGCCCAGCACAGTGCCTGGTGGTGCAGTGGATAGAGTGCCAAGCCTGGAATCAGGAAGACCCGAGTTCCTATTCAGCCTCAGACACTTCTTAGCTGTGTGACCCTGGGCAAGTCTCTTAACCCTGTTTGCTTCAGTTTCTTCAACTGTAAAATGAGTTGGAGAAGAAAATGGCAAACCACTCCAGTATCTTTGCCAAAAAACACAAGGGACAGGAAGAGTCAGACACAACTGAAATGATTGAACAACCACAACAATAATAAATGTTTATTGACCCACTCCTTGTGGTTATGTATCAAAGGATTCATCAGTAGCAGATTTACTACTTGGTAATAAATTATTTAGCTATGGCTGCCCCTGAAAGAAAGAAAGAAAAAAACATAAAAGTGTCTTTAACATTCATAGCAAGGACATTTGAATCTATCATATTTTAATTCCTGAGGTAGCTGGTGGAACAACGGATAGAGATCCTCAAGTCAGGAAGATATGGGTTCAAATCCATCTTCAGACACTTATTAGCTGTGTGACCTTGAATAAGTCACTTACCTTGTTTGCCTCAATTTCCTCATCTGTAAAATGGGGATAATAATAGTGTCTACCTCACAGGGCTGCTATGAAGATCAAATAAAATACGTATCATACTTTGCAAACCTTAAAATGCTACATAAATTCTAGTTAATTCTGTATTTAAATTCAGAGGACTGGAGTTCTTGGTCACCAGTGTGACATTTTGGCAAGCCACTTTCTCTAGGTGGGCCTCAGCATCCTAATATGCAAAATAAAGGTATTGAGATGATCTTTAAAGTTCTTTCCAGCTCTAAAGATAGGATTCTGTATTACTAATTGAGCTTTACTTTTCAGACCTAATTTAAACTCCTTTCTCCCAACCCTACTGTTTCATAGCTATCAATAATCTAATAACTCTGGCATTATTAAAAGATTAAAAGTCCTTTTTTCAAACCCACCCTAAAATTCTATCATAATTTAAATTTCAGTGCTAGTTAAGCTATCAATTTACCACGTGGCCCCAAAGTTATTTAAAAGTCTGTCTATGAAGGGGATAATAACACCTCCCCTTTAATTCGTTACTTCAATAAGGAAGTATTAGGAAACCAAACTACATTTAGGGTTTCTTTATAGAATGCTAAATCCTAGCACCACTTTTTTTCTAAATTTCTCTAATTACAAAGAATGTTAGCATTCAAGTAGAATGAATAGGATTAGAAGAGAAAGAGAAAACACCTTTAAAAGTCACAAAGAAGCCCGTGTATAAAGCATAGATTTGTTCAAGACAAAACAGAATAGAAAGAGAAGTAAACGCTAGTGATGCCGATTCAAATAGCAGCTGGTACAAGAACTGTAGCCTTTCTCATGGTGGCTGCCTTGGGATAAATAGCCACAATCACATATTTTGGAGGGTATGTAGCCCAGGGATCATCCGCTCAGTTTAAATAGTTACATTTTACTTAAGCCTTTCTAATTGTTTATATCAAATAAAGAGACTCTGGAAACATAGCAGATTTAGGGACCAACCCTGTGGCGTAAATGCAGAAGAGGGCTGCTACATTACAGCCTAATTCTATAGGTTCACATATGTATGTGAGCAATATTTCTGGAACAATTGTTCAGGGCTCCGGTAGGTAGTAATGGGTTCTCTCTAGCAATAGTATCGAACTCAAATAAAAATAGGGGTTGCTAGTGCACACCTAATGAGCCTTGTGGGCCACATGTTGACTTAGTTTCTATATTCTGTTTTATTTTGTTAAATATGTCCTAACTACATTTTAGTTTGGTTCAGGCTGGGAGTGTCATAGGTCACAAGAAGCCATGTTTGCATCTCTGCATTCCTCTTACAGCACTAACCATAATTACTTTCAACTTTTTAATCCTTCCTTTCTTCCTGAGCAATGTTCTTACTCAAAGTAGCTGCTAAGTTAGTGTTTAATTAAACTGTTGCTGAGGTCCTGTGTATGTAATGAAACATCTACAACTGAAAAGCACAAAAAATGAACAATTACAATCATCTTAAAGTATCACAAGGTAATTAACAGATCACCTAGTTAAAACCCTTAATTTGACAGATACAGAAATTGGGTCCCAGATAGGTTAAGTGATTTTTCCCAAGGTGACACTACTATTAAGTGACAAAGTTAGGATTTGAACTGAGGTCCTTGGGTTTAAAAGCCAATTCTGTTTCCACCATACCATACTAGTGGATAAAGGGCCAGCTTTGGAATCAGGAAGGCCAAGGTTCAAATGTTACCCGTGACCCATTGGTTGTGTGAATTTTAGCATGTCAGTTGCCTTATCAAGGCTCTAATCAATTCTCTGAAAGAATAAATTGCAGCTAAGTTCCACGTCTTCATCAGTGGAGGGAGTTTCCACAAAAGGAGTTCCCCTACATTGTTGAAATCACACATCCAGATCTGTCAAAAAAAATGTTTTATAAAAGGAGTCTAGGGGCAGTTAGGTAGTGTAGGGGATAGAGCATCGGCCCTGGAGTTGGGAGGACTTGAGTTCAAATCCAGCCTCTTACTAGCTGTGTGACCCTGAGCAAGTCACTTAACCCCAACTGCCTCAGGGGAAAAAAAAAAAGAGTGTACTTACTTTGGTAACTGAATTCAAAATTAGCTTCCTTAACATCCCTTATGTGCAAGGCATTGTGTTGTGTGCCAGGTAGAGATAAAAATAGGTCAAACACAGTTTCTAAGTTTTATTGGAAGTAGAGGACAAATAAAGTACAATATAATATTAGAACTTCACATTATGCATATTAATAAAGTTATTATAAGACTTTATCGGTCTTGAACTCAGTTATCCAGTAATTTCATCTATCTGGAAACAGCCAAGAACCAAAAAATAAGCATCAAAAATGTTTAAAACAAACATGATAATAATCCTCCGAACAAAAAAGATGATATCATAAAATCTATACAGCAAAGTTTTTCTTGGGAGAAGGCTGCTGGGCCCTGACTCTGAGCCTATTTTCTCTCATTTTAAACAGATTTCTACCAACCTTCATTTTCTGGTTTCTCAGGATACAGAAAAATGGAAGAGAGCAAAAATCTAGAGACAAACACTGAAGTTACAGATGAAACCAAGTGAGGAAATAGGAAAAAAAAAAAACTATTTCAAAAATAGACCAAAAACCCAACAGTCTAATATCATTTAGAGTAGGAACAAACATCTCTACATGCCTCAATATCTCCCAAGGGCATGATAATAATAGACAGTAACATAACTGACTCTCAGAGATGACCCTGAGTCGTCAAGAAAAGGTTCAAAAATGTTCAATATACTCTGTTTAAGGAGGCAAGAAAGTTTATTTTAGGAAGATTTCCATTCAAATTGGTTAAAATGTTTTGCAGCATTTATGCTTAAAGGGATAAACCATAAGGTACCTGGAAGAGGGCTCTCTAGAATTTCTTCCCTAAAATTCCAAATAGATAAGTTTTGATTGTATAAAATGTATATTGCTTTTATTACTGCTATACTTATTGAAAATAGGCCCTTTGAACTTCAAACTACAGAATCATCATTTTAAAAATAATTGACACTGAGTTATGTTTAATAATATAGTGCAGTTCACTTTTCCTAATAACAGATAATATTCACACTAAAATTGCTAGCATGTTTTGCCTAGCTTGCTATTTTCAGGCCTTTCCATAACCATTTCAATACATAAATATAAAAATCAAAATGCATTATTCCTGTTCTCCCCCTTCTCCTTAATACTACCATTGGCTTCTGAATGATTTTAATTGCAGATTTTTTTTTTTAGCTCAGATCACTTAATATAAAAGACCCACTCAGAGCCAACAAAAAGGGAAAAATGAAAGAAAAAAACAACTTCCAGTTCCCATTACTAAGTCATAAATTCACTTAGAAACATTTTGTTTTGCAAGTAATTTCAAGGCATTGATCCTTTGGGGAGTCCAGTAATCTATCTGCCTTAACTTATGTTTTAATAGACTTAGCATTGTGCAAAAAACAAAAAAACAAAAAAACAAAAAAAGACCAAAAAAACAAACACATATAAAATACACGATTCACAAGCTTCCACACCAACTCCCAAAGTATTTTCACAATGTTAAATCTTAAATAGCTTCAGGATCACGGGAGAAGAATGGAATATATCCTTTACAACCCGTGCAGGACAACAACTAAACCACTAAGGTTCATTATTTCATTATAGGCCTAATAAGATTGATAGCTAGGTCACATGAACTATAGAAATATATAAATATACACATACATATATATGCACATGGGTGTATATACCATATGCATGTAAATGCATGTGCATATGTATATATGTGCATACAGACAAAAAAGTATAAGAGGAAGGAAACATTTATTAAGCACCTACTATATGCCAACCACTGTGCTAAGTGCTTTACAAATACAATCATATTTCATCTTCACAACTCTGGGAGATAGGTGCCATTATTATCCTAATTTATTAGTTGAGAAAACTAAGGCAGGTAGAGTTTAAGTAACTTGCCCAAAGTAATACATTAAGTAAGTGTCTGAAGCTAGATTTGAAATCAGGTCTTCCTGAGCTCAGACCTTAGGCCCAGCGCTCTATCTACTGTGCCACCTAATTGCCTCTCGTGCATAGAAGGATGTATGAATTTGACTCTGGAAAACTCCTGGCATCGTAACCCCCTCATCAGTGCCCATTGTAACAATCTATGACTTAGGTTTGTTGTTTAGTCGTTTCAATTATGTCTGACTCTTCCTGACCCCATTTGGGTTTTTTTGGCAAAGACATTGGCGTGGTTTGCCATTTCTTTTTCCAGCTTATTTTACAGATTAGGAAACTGAGGCAAATAGGGTTAGTGACTTGCCCAGGGTCACAGAGCTAGTAACTGTCTGAGGCTGGATTTAAACTTATGAAGATGACTCTTCCTGACTTCAGGACCTGCACTCTATCTATTGTGCCACCTAGTTGTCCCTATAACTTAGTAGATAAATTCTCATAGTATTTCCTAAAGAACAAAGAAGTTATGTGACTTACCCAAAAGCAAACATCTAAAAAAATAATAGTCAGGATTTGAACCTAGCTCTTCTAGACTCCAAATACAATACTCAATTATATCACTCTGCCTCTGCTTTATGTGTCCATATGTATCAATAATATTGAACTACCCATGTCACATGCATGCATATATGTAAGAGTTGTATGTGTTCACAAGAACATACCAAAAGACACTATATTTATATATATGTGTATATATATATATATATATATAACAGAGAGAAAAACTCAGAATTCAAAGCTGAAATAGATGTAAAAATGTGTGAAATCAGTGAGGCTAATAATGTACATAGCAACTAAAGGCTAACAAGGGTCATTACACAACAAATAAGCCATGACATGTGAGCTACTGCACATAAGAGATAATGTGAGAAATGCTGTATTTCAACCATCACCTGTAGCTGATATTAAGGGAGAGAAACTTGTAGGAAAAAGTCTTGTATACTAGTCTCTATGATTAGTAGTAGGTTTTGCACTATAACAACATTAGAGTAGAATTATTGTTTGTCGCATCCATCAAAATTAACATTTAACAGTAGTTTTTGCAATAAGAACCTACTCAATTTTAAACCAAACTAACTCTAAATGCAACAGAAATTTCTTTCTGTTTGGCATATTGATTTCTTAAGGATACCAGTTCTGGATAAAGAGATCATCTGAATGTAATAGTTTGCCCCAGGGAGACTTCAGCAAAGTTGAAGGTAGAGAGGTGGCAAATGACTGAAATGCAAAGAAAGGTCTGCAGAAACAAAATAAACATTCCATCCCTTAGAAAGAGCCAGTTTTGAATAGCTCAATTGCAAGTGAAAAAGCCAATAAACTTGGCTCTAAGGTAGAGACTAGGTCATCTTAACTTTGACCGTAGCCACTCAGCATAATTGTCCTGAATTAGGTGGACCACCCTAATCCAGGAAGTCCACAGTGATGGGGACTAGTGTTGAATTAGAAAGGAAGAGAAGTTACATTTATTATATCTCTTGTCTAGAGGTGAAAAACTCAAGAGCTAATGCCCTGAAAGCATGGAAGAGGAAAGGCTGTTGCCAATCCTAGACTAAACACAATGGCCCTAGCCAAAAGCCCATAGTAACACTTGTTGAGAAGAGCACTGAAATACTTGACCTAAAAAGGGTACAGTATCACCCAGCTATGCCAGATTTCAGCTGGCCCTCCTAGGGTAAATCTAGAGAATCCAGCACATGAAGCCATCTAACAGAGCCAGTGTGCCTTGAGAAGAGCCTAGTGGCACAGCGGCCCAGTCCAGCAGCATGTGACATATCTGTACCAGAAGCAGCTGTACCCAATTATTGAGTGACTTGTCTGGCCCATTCTAACAGCAAATTAATCCATCCAACCAAGACATGGAAACTTCCACAAGTAAACTCAAGTGAATTCAGTGAATTCTCTGTCTGATGGAGACACTATATCCTTGGAGGAGTCAGCCTGGCTATAGAGTTGCTATAAATATTTTTGAACAAAGAGGTCCTTTTTCCTTTTTTGGATGTCTTTGGGACATAGACTTAGCAGTGGTTTTGCTGGATCAAAAGGTATGTTTTTATAATAGATTCTGCTCCAGCCCCTTACTTTTATCTAGTATGTATCACTCTGCTTCAAATGCATTTCTTATAAACAACATATTGTAGGATTCTGTTTTTTAATCCATTCTACTATCCATTTCCATTTTATGAGTGAGTTCATCCCATTCACATTAATAGTTATGATAACTAACTGTGTATTTCCCTCCATGCCATTTTCTCTTGTTTATGCCCCCCATTTCTTACCCCCCCACCCTTTCTCTCCTCACAAGTGTTTTTACTTCTGATTACTGCCTTCCCCAATATAACATCCCTTTAATCAGTGTCCCCTCTTCCTTCTATTAACCCTGTCCCTTTTTTGTTTCCTTATAGGGTAAGATAGATTTCTGTATCCAACTGAATGTGTATGTTATTCCTTTTTGAGTCAATTTTGATGAGAGTAAGGTTTAAGCTTTGCCTGCCACCCTATGCCACCACCTTCCCCTCCATCATAATAACTTACATGCCTTTTTCATGTGGGCCAATTTACCCCTTTCAATCTCCTTCCTCCTTCCAGTGCAATTATCTTTCTCACACCATTTTTTTGGGGCCATATCATCCCATCAAAGTCTCTTTACGTCCACACCCTCTGTCTCCATATACTCCTTCTAACCACTCTTAGAATAATAAAATTCTTAAGAATTACAAATATTATCTTGCCATATAGAAATGTAAACAGTTTAACCTTATTGAATTCCTTCTTTTTTCTCTTTCTTGTTTCTTTTTTTACCTTTTTATGTTTCCCTTGAGTCTTGTATTTGGAGGTCAATTTTTTTTTTTATTCAGCTCTGGTCTTTTAATCAAGAATGCTTGAAAGTTCTTTATTTTGTTAAATGTCCATTATTTTCCCTGAAAGATTATATTCAGTTTTGCTGGGTAGGTGAATCTTGGTTGTAATCCTTACTCCTTTGTCTTCCAGTATATCATATCCCAAGTCCTGCGGTTCTTTAATGGGGAAGCTGCCAAATCCTGTGTAATCGTGATTGTAGCTCCATGATATTTGTATTGTTTCTTTTTGGCTTCTTGCAATACTTTCTAATTCATCTGTGAGCTCTGGAATTTGGCTCGTGATGTTCCTGAGAGTTTTCATTTTGGAATCTCTTTCAGGCAGTGATCAGTGGATTCTTCCAATTTCTATTTTGCCCTCTGGTTCTAATATAGCAAGGCCATTTTCTTTGACAATTTCTTGAAAAATATTGTCCAGGGTTGTTAATGTTGTTGTTGTTGTTGTTTTTTCTATGGCTTTCTAGTAGTCCAATAATACTTATGTTATCTCTCCTGGATCTATTTTCTAGGGCAGTTGTTTTTCCACTGAGAAATTTCACATTTTCTTCTATTTTTTTAAAACTTTTTTGATTTTGTTTTATTGTATCTTAATGTCTCATAGAGTCATTAGTTTCCACTTGTTCAATTATAATTTTGGAGGAATCATTTTCTTCAGCGAGCTTTTGTATTTCTTTTTTCATTTGAACAACTCTAATTTTTAGGAAGTTATTTTCCTTGGTAAATTTTTGTATATCTTTTCCCCTGCTATTGATTCTTTTTTTCATAATTTTCTTATATTACTCTAATTTCTTTTTCCAATTTTCTACTTCTCTAACTTGCTTTTTAAAATCCTTTTTAAGGGGCAGGTAGGTGTCACAGTGGATAGAGCACTGGCCCTGAAATCAGGAGGACCTGAGTTAAAATCCGGCCTCAGACCAAACACTTGACAAGTACTAGCTGTGTGACCTTGGGCAAGTCACTTAACCCCGATTGCCTCACCAAAAAAAAAAAATCTTTTTTTGAGGCTTTTTGTGTATTACAAGTATTTTTGTGTGAGATGAGATGTGGGCTCTGGTCCTGCACAGTCCCCAGCTTGTTTTTTTTGTCCGCAGCTTTTTGAGCTGGGGTTCTGGGTCTTATGCTTGCTCTCTCTGGAGGGTAGGCTTCCCTTCTGGCTTGTACTGGGGGCGAGGCCTCCCTGTTGGCCTCCCCTGGGAGCCGGGGCGGGGGGGGCGTTTAGCTACTGGCCTGCTCCAGGGGTGGGTCCTGGCTGCTGTGTTGCTATGGTAACAGCATCTTCCTGGTGGCTGGTCCTGGAGGAGGGATCTTGTTACAGGTCTGCCCCAGAGGTGGGGGCCCTGCTGCTGGGTTGCTATGTAAACAGTGACTCTCTGCTAGCAGGCCCTACAGAAGTAATTTTGTTGCTTACCTGGCCAAGGGGTGGGGCTTCACTACTGACCAGCAATGGGCTGGAGGCTTGCTGGTAGCTTGTGCTGGGGATGGGGTAGCTGGTGTGGGGCCTTTTGCTGCAGACTGCTCACTTGCCTAGGGAGCTGCTGGCTTGCAGGAGGGCAGAACCTCTCTTATGGATTGCCCCAGGCTTGGAGCCTTGCTGCATGCTCCCTGCTGTGAGGCTGGCTGCTGCTGCCCTTGGACCTAGCTCCCCTCCCACCCTAGTGAGACAGACCTTTCCTGAAAGGCTGCTGAGCTGCTTCCCTGCTCTTAGGTCAATTCTGAGACAGTTTTCTAGTTTTTTGGAGGGGAATTTGGGAAGTCTTCAAAGCTTCCTTCCTCATTCTTACATCTTGGCACCAGAAGTCCCAATTCTATTTTTTTAAGTCAACATTAAAGTTCAATTTTAGCTATCTCCACTTGCATACAAATCTGTAGTTTAAACAGTATCATACTTTTTCTGTTCTGAAGTACTAAAATTAGGTAATTCTTTCTCTCTGTCTCTGTCTCTCTTTCTCTCTCTCTCTGTCTCTATCTCTCTCTCTATTTTTCTCTCTCTCCCTCTCCCTCTCTGTCTTTGCATTTGTTTCTGTCTCTCTTTCTCTCCCTTTCCCTCTCCTTCTCCCTTTCCCTCTCCCTCTCTCTCTCCCCCAAGATGAGGGTTAATCGATTGGAAAGAAAATGCATGTGCTTAAACAACTACAGCACAGTTTACACTGCTGTATATGCTTTCCATTAATCAAGTGTTTTCTTTTTTTTTTTTTGTCTTTTTACTCATTCTCAGGGCAGAAGCCTATATACTTGTTTCTGTTTTTAGCACCTTTTTCTGTAAGTACACAAAAATTATCCAAACACTATAAGCATTACAAAACAACTAAAATCCGTGGTTGAAAGATCATATTGTAAGAAGAGAAAGCTCCTATTTCCAGCAGGTGTCTCAACACATTCTGACTACCTAAGAGTATGAAGGACTAATATATCTTCTACAAACAGCTTAAAAAGGTAATGTGAAATGAGGGTGTTTACATAGGAAATTAATTTAAGAAGGACTCATTCCATTTCTGACCTTTCCAAAAAGGCTAATGTAATTGAAAATGAAATATTACCAAGAATCACAAAACATATAAGGAGTCATTTTCAACTTGGATTTTGTACAATTGTGAATCTAAGACATCTTCAAAGATGACGATCATTCTGTTGTGAATATCTAACTACTAGGCTCTGGTTCTTCAGTCCAAGGGTCCTAGAGCGGAAGAAATGTGATATGAAACTCTGCACTTGAAGAGCATGGGAAGAGAGAGTGGTCAAACCTCAGACAAATTAATTTTCCTATAAGTCACTTTGCTCAGTGATTCCTTTTACTATCATTATAGTCAATACTGACTGACCAGAAACTGAAGTAAATGTACCGAACTTAAAACACACTTTTAATATAATCAGCTCCTTAATTATTAAAAAATCTGTGCTACATTGACACTCAGTCCTATTTGATACAAAATAGGTAAATAAAATAAGGAAAGCTGACTTGAAGGTCACAATTTGAAGGTCACAATTAAGTGAAGTTAATATAGAAAGCTAATTTTCAGTGCCCTAGCCCTAGTGCACTTTCCCTTCCATCAATCCTTTCCAAAACAGACCAACTACTCATCTAATCATCTTCACAAAAATATAGTTAGTAAGTTGATAACAGATATCTCACACTTGACCAAAACATAAAGGAAACCCATATGACTAATTCCAATATTATCAGCCATTTGCCATACTTTCTTCTTCCATTAATGCATGCTGTTGCTGTTCAGTCATTTTTCAGTAGCATCTGGCTCTTTGTGATCTCATTTGGAGTTTTCTCTGGAAAGATGTTCGAATGGTTTGCCATTTCCTTCTCCAGCTCGTTTTACAGATGAGGAAACTGGGGCAAACAAGGTTAAGTGATTTGCCCAGGGTCACAAAGTTAATAAGTGTTTCAGGCCAGATTTGAAGTCAGGAAGATGAGTCTTCCTGACTCCAGCCCAGAACCCTATACATTGCACCACCTAGCTGCCATTATTCATGTTTGGTGGGGGTTTTTGGTATTTCAAAACTGAATTTGCCTTCCACCAACAATTGTGGGAAATAAATGCAAAGAGGAATAAACTGAGCAAAACATTAACAGAAAATTAATGTGTGAGGACTTCCTCTTCCTCTCTGTTTCTTCCCCAAGCCTGATGTTTGAATGAGCCAAATGAGAATGAACAAAAGCGAATTCAGGCCAACTGAGAAGAGGCATTATAACCTTCTTGCTTTCAAATTGAAGTTAAAATATATGTGTAAATAGATATTTTGTGGAGTAATATGAACTGTGGCTTTTTTGAAGACTGAAATAGAAACTTGTGATTTCAATGGAATAGGGAACTTCTGGGTGAGGAAACTCACTCTGCCCATGCATATCAGCACCTTCTCTGCAAGGGACAGTCTTAGAGTTGCTTAGAGAACTGAGAAGTCAAATGACTTGCCCAGGGTCATAGAGTCGATCAATTAACCAACATTTATTAAGCACCTACTATGTGCCAAGCACTGTGACAGTATAGCTAGTGAGTATGACTTGAACCCAGGTGTTTTTTTTTGTTTGTTTTTGGTTTTTTTTTGTTGTTGTTGCTTTGGTTTTTTTGCAAGGCAATTGGAGTTAAGTGACTTGCCCAGAGTCACACAGCTAATAAGTATTATGTATCTGAGACCGGATTTGAACTCAGGTCCTCCTGACTCCAGGGCTGGTGCTTTTGGCTTTAGGCCAATTCTCCATTTATTAAGCCATAGGTACCTTCTTTGAAGACTAAGCCTACCAATAACTTTCTTTGTGCCCACAGTTCTTAGCATAGTGACTGACATATAGCATGTATTTAATAAATGCTGACTGACTAAACCTCTTTATGTCAATATTCCCCAAAAAGTTACCCAATATCAAAGATGTCATTTGTATTTAAAATGCTTGATGAGGACATTTCTTAAATGAAATGGAATTTGTCAGTTTTAAAACAATCTTGCTTTTTTTTAAAAAAGGCTTTTTTACCTTCCCTATATTTCGATTATATCCATGTCCATCTCAATTTTATTAAATGAACTTTAATATATAACTGTTTAAGTGGACAGTTACCCTATTCTAACCTTTTCTAATTTTCTTGGAATGCTCATTTAATGTTAAGCAGAGAATGTCAACTGTAAAATTAGGTGGCAAGGATTAATAGCAGCTTGATAGCACACTTTCACTCTAGGCTAAAATGTTGCAAACAAGATCTTAACATGGAGTAATTACTAAACAAGATTAAACAGTCATGACTTCTAACATTTCGCTACAATTAGAATGAATTCCCCAAAGGTCATCAAATGCATTTAGTGTGATAGTGGTGTCCCAAAATTTTTAGTGCAGTTTTCTGTTATTAAAAGTTCAAAATCGTGCTAAGACTTTTGGGACATACATCCCTATTCAATACATTCCAGTGACTCCTTTTACTTCTAGGTTCATTGGCATGGCATTACTCCCCTCTACATATTCTGTAATCCAGTGGCACTGGCTTCTTTTTTCTTTCCACAAGAAACTCCATCTTCAGACTGTGTATTTTCATAGTCGGTTGCCCACGCCTGCAATATTCTCCCTCACCCCCACCTCCTAATTTCCTTGGCCTCCTTAAAGCCTTAACATTTCAACTAAAAACCATCTTCCTTAAGAAATGTTTCCTGATCTTCTATAATCTTAGGGCCTTCCCCCTATTATCTCCAATTTATACTGTCTATATCATGTCTGAAAATAGTTATTTTCGTGTTGTTTCTCCCGTTTTAGATTGTGAGCTACTTGAAAGTGGGGATGGTCCTCTGTCTTTCTTTACAGCATTTAGCATAATGCCTGGCATGTAGTAGACACTTAATAAAGGTATAATGACTGACTGATGACCCTGAATTGTTGTTGTTATTTTTCAGTCATTTCATTCATGTCCGACTCTTTGTGACCTCATTTAGGTTTTTGTTTATTTGTTTTTTGTTTTTTTTGGCAGAGATACTGGAGCAGTTTGCCATTGTCTTCTCCAGTTCATTTTACAGGTGAGGAAACTGAGGAAAACAGTGTTAAGTGACTCGCCCAGGGTTACATAGCTAGTAAGCGTCTGAGGCTGGATTTGAACTCAGGTCTTCCTGACTCCAGACCTGGTACTCTATCCACTGTACCACCTACATACCAATGACTTTAAATAGGCAAACTACTTTCTTGTGCTGGGTAAGGGGTCCTAGTTAGGCAACAACATAAGTAGCAAATATAGAAACTAGGTACTCTTCCCACGAGGAACAATTGGAAAAAGGAGCAAAAGGAAAATGGCCTTGAGCTATCCAAATCCTCATTGTCTTTCTAAGGCTCAGTGAAGACCCCCACTTATTCCAAGAAGCCTACTCTGATTACAACATCCCAAAGGGCTCTCTGTCTGCATTGAATAACTATGACACGATGCATTGCTATGAACACACACAACCAACTTCAGCTTTTAGTTCTCTCTTCAAAACTTTGTATTAGGCTTTTAGTCTTCATATTCCTTTAATTAGCATTTTATTATTAACTATTTAGCTAAATACTAATATTGAGTATTCCTTTAAAAAGGAAGGACAAAAATCCAGAAAACTGAACAGAACTTTCATAGCCCACTAACTACTAAACTTGATCTGCTTTAGAAAATCTTCCCTGCCTACTAAAACATTTATTAGTATTTAAAAATATGCCTCTATTCAGTTTTTGAAAGACTGCTTTGATTATTTGGGTTATTTTTTCTTTTTTGTGGAAATAATAAACTATTATTTTTTTAAATTATATCTTGTTTTTACATCATTTTGATATCCAAATATAATCTCTCTTAAAAAAAAAAACAGTTCAGCAAAACCAGCCATCAGCAAAGTCTGTGTACACAACACATAGTTTCCCACCTCTGCAAAAGAGGGAAGGGAATTTTCCTTACTCTTCTCCCAGGCCAAATCAGCTCTTCTTCTTTGAATCTCTGGTCAATGGAAGGAAACACCAGGCAAAGCAAGAGTGTCTGCACTCTATTAACTTGCCCAGTGCATGATCAAAAAGGCCTTTTCAGGTTCACCTCAGCAAATTTATGTTTCCCTCCTTTCCATTCAACAAATTAAGTAACATAAAGTTACAGGAGGGAAATAGTTGGCCTCTTACTGTAGTAAACTTATTGGAATAACAAGTTTGATGAGTGTTGGTAAAGGTGCATTAGGACTGTATCTGGGGCATCAGATTTCAGTTATAATGAGGCTTAACTATGTCCTCCCACTTTGGGTTGACTGACACTTCAGACTCAGACTTTCTGCCACATCCTAAGACTCTGTTTTGGTCTGTTCCAGTCATGTTTTGTGAGAAAGAAAGAAAACATCTCAGATTTAAAGAGCTAGAGCATTATAGCTCTTTAAGCTTATAAAATGGAGGCAATCTGCTGAATGTTATTAGTTGCCTTCTTAGTTGAAATTGTTAACCAATATTTGCATTTGGTTTGGGGAAAAAACATCATCCAAGGATAACTTCAGTTATACGAGGCTCTCAAGACACCTTGAATATATATGTGTGTGTGTGTATATATGTATGTATATACATGAAATTCCAGAGTTTGCTCTATTGTTATACCAAGGCTGATGAGTATTAGATTAAAAAAACCCTAGCATCTCATGGTCAAGTTTCACCTCTGTCTCATACTGGCTGTTGCAATATCTTGGAAAAATCCCCCTCAGTGCCCCAGGATACAGGCTAACATTAGAAGTTGTAGAATAGTTACTGTTTTGCACTGGTAGACCCAGTTCCCCCATAGGGAAGCTCCCTATCATCAATGAAATCACAACTACACCCACACCCACAACAAGCACCCATGTGTTTTTGTTTGGGTCTTGAAATGCCAATACATTTTTACTTGCAGGAGAAAACATATTATTTTAAAACCAAACTGAAGTCTATATCTCATTTGAACAAACTATTATCTAGTGTCTACTTAAAACAAATGATTTCTTGGCTTGCTCCACAGATTCTTTTGGAGAGATAATGTTATTGCATCACCTGGGTTAGGTGAAGGACAACTTTATCACAGCATCCAGTCACATTTGCTCATGATCACACATGACTGGAAATGAAACAAAAGGAATATATCAATCAATCAATGCAGACAATGCCTATGCCTGTATACATATATAAATATATATATATATTATATATAGTATGTGTGTATGTATGTATGTATGTATGTATGTGTGTGTGTGTGTGTGCCACTGTGTGCTTGTGTATCTCTTACCTGTGTGTCTGGGTGTCTCTCTGTCTGTCTCTCTGTGCCTGCCTGACTGTGTCTCTTTCCTTACCTGTCTCTCTCAGTTTGTCTGTCTCTGCCTGCCCCTCCCACCTGTCTCATATAGTTCAAAATAATCTGCATTTTCTAAGGATTCACTTCTGCACTCATGCTTGAGAGTACAGTACAACAACCTCAGAGAGTACTGTTTTATCTTAGAGATAGAAAGAACAAGGAAACAGGGTCCCACAGAATTTAAATTACTTGATGAAGGTGGCCTTGGTCAAATTGGGACTAGAAACCAAGTCTTTGACTTCTAGTTCAGGGCTGTCTGCTCTATGTTATGCTGCCTCCAAAGAAAAATAGATAGATAATCATACTGCTTAAGAAATCCAGAATTATTTTAGACAGATTAAAAAGCATTTCCCTTAAAAGAGAAGTTAGTTTTGGAAATAGACTATGGGGAAATTGTGGGGAAAATGGATATATTTTAACAAAATAAAATTACCACATATAAATATGTGATACTTTTTTAATTTGCCTTATTCCTCACTATGCTTTCTGAACAGATAGGCCATTGAAATTGCTTTCAATTTTAAGAAGTAAAAACACCTGATAGTTATTTCAATGTATTTAGTAAGAACTTTCCTCCACTAGAAGAAAAAGAAATTATGACTCAAACAGCACATATTGACACAGAATACAAAGTAAAAACAATAATCTCAAAACTCTAGTAATTGGGGATTTGAATATAAATTTTAAAAATTATCTAAAACAGAAGTCTAGGAGATGGGGAGGAACAAGTTAATGAAGGAAATGTCTCAAAAACCAATTTGTTATTAATGACCAGAACCACACCCTACCTGCAAAGTCTCTTTTTTTTCCCCTCACACATAAATAGTTTATGTTGTTTAAAGGCAATTGACTGTGTACTTTCTCCACATTTGCTGGGTTGTTTTTTTTTGTTGTTGTTGTTTGTTTGTTTTTGTTTTTGTTCTTGTTTTTTTTTTTTCGGAACAATCCTGTAAACTGCTAATGTACCACATTTCTGGATAACTCCACTCCCACCCTGACTGCTCTGCAAATGACAGAGTTATACTAGATAATCTCTACAGCTCCATTCAATCCAAAGTTTCTATGCCTCCATTACTTGGTGAAGCTAGCTATGTATTTGTGTGCCAGCTCACATGGGATTAAGGAAGGTGAAGAAAATGTCAGAGAAATGTTACTTGTTTAGACAGGTCTGAAATTCTGAGGATAACCACTGCCAAGGTCTTCTGAATGACTCAAAATTCTAAAACATATAAGGAAGTGAGTGAAAGGATCAAAAACCAAGCAAGGTTAAAGAGAACGAATGCTTTATAAAGAAAGTAGAAGAGGAAGAATGGTGGAAGAAGAATCACTCAAATATTCTGTTTCCATAAATGAAATGGGAAATGTGAGTAAAATGTCACTTGCAGGATAATCAAAATGTAGATTTCATTGAAACCTGCCATCTTGACAATAAGTTATATGAACTGTCCAAACAATTTAGGTTTCTGTGGTTCAAGTGAGACATTGTTCTTTGCTAATAAACTTTCAATTCACATAATTTGGAGACTCTTTATGTAAAATATGGACATGATTGAAAATTCCCCAAAATGTTTGGAAAATTTACCAAAGATTATTTTATGATCTCTTACTCTCCTTATTCTTCCCCCTCCACCAAAAATAATGTTATTACTCTGTTAATTTCTTGGTTTTAGGCAACATTTTCACAACATTTACATAAGTAGTGTTAAGGGAATATCAATTCAAGAATTTTGTTAGATGATTATTAATTAAATATATGTAATATGATTAATTCAGAAGCAGAGACTTAGCATTTAGAGTTAGCACATAGAATTTAGAGCTAGAAGGGTCATTGGTGCTTGCACATGGTCATGCAAGTAGTAAGTGGTCAAATCAGGATCCCCATCCTGACCTATGCAATTTATTTTTGAACCTAAATATGGGATATTATATTTATCCATGTTACATTTTATTTTGTTAGCTTGAATGTACAATGTTTCCTTATTTCTAGTTTTTAACTGTTCAATCAATAAGCATTTATTAAGCTGCTACATGTCAGGTACTGTTTCTAGGCCTTGGAGATAACAAAAATAAATAAATAAATCAATAAATAAATAAACAAATAAACGTTCCCTGCCTTCAAGGGACTTACAATATAAGTAGGAGAAATGAGTTAAAATAGACCTATTTGTTACATCAAATCATGTGACAGCCACTTTAGTCTCTAGAAAAGTGACTCTTAAAATCTGTTTCACCCACAATAATAAAGCTCTTTCATTAATTTGGTTTTCTATGTCTTGACTCTGTGCATTTGCACAAGCCACTCCCTATGTGTTTCCCTTCTCCTCGGAATTTTTTTTCTCTTTTCAAGGCCCAAGTAGGGGATAACCTTCTCCAGGTTGATCTTCCTTACCTTCTCCCTTGCCTCCAAGTATTAGAGTTTTCACCTGCCTCATTTTTCTTGGTAGTCTAGTTGTACACATATGATGTCCCCCAAGTAGACTCTAAACTTCTTGAGGGCAGGAATGCTTGCAGTTGTGTCATTAAACCCTTAGTTCCAGGGACAGTATCATGACAAGTTTCAGTTTAATAAGAAATTCTGCCTTGCACATATAAATTTATGCTTGCTACTGAGTTATGGGATGCAATATTTATATAGTTTATTAAAGAGAAATGATGAGACTATAAAAATAAATAGGTGACATGAAAACAAATTAGTAAGACATAAAACAGATTGTATATTACATTAAAATATGGTATGATTTAAATTTCCATCACACATTTACACTCAATTTTTACATTCTTTTTTTGAATTTCAATGGATTTGCAGCTAACATTGTTATATTGGCTGTGTTAGTTACTAATCATTTTCATTCAGACCAATTAAATGTCCAAAGCCCCAGTGGAAATTTTATAGTGGCACTAGAAGAGAATTTTGAGACCTATAATAAAGCAGAAAGTAAGTGGATATTTTCTCCCATTGTGATTCAGAGAGGTGGGCAAATTGTAGCATTCTTCAGAGTCAGAAGGAAAGAAGTTGGCTGGTTCATGGATTCTCTTCTTGGCAGTGGGCTTTCCTTTCTATTTAAACTAAAATTACCTATGATGGTCAAAACAGACTTTTCTAAAGAATGAGGGCTACAATTAAGAATAAAATTCATATACATTGGTAATGTATGATATTAACATTAATGGTGCCTAACATTACTGGTATCATCACTAATGAGCTAATAGATTTACTGAATATAATATTAGTCATGAAAACACATAGGGTATCATTATTCTAGAGAGATTTTGAGGATAAGACTTAACTCTCATAAATCAGAAAACTCAGTTCTTCTATGGAAATGGAAAAGGTCAAAGAGGTGGAAAAAGCATTAAATTAAAAATCTGGATAGTGGGGTGTTAGTCCTCTCTGAGACATTTATGGTGCTAAGGCCCTCTCTAGACCTCAAATTACTCACTAAATGATTTCCAAAATTGATTCTAGGTATAACCCTTATTATTCTGTTATCTGTGATTCTGGCATTCAAATTAAACTGTAAAAATCTTCCCAGAGGGCAGGTAATTGAGCTTTCACCAGCAGCATAATTCAACAGTACCCAATATAATGATGGAGAGGGAAGAATTGTGCTGATCCAAATCAAGGAAAGGTCCCATAATAAGAAGAGTCAGACCAACGGTTGGCATGTATCACCTTCACTTTCTCTTACCTTATTATATGCCCAACATTGGCTCTCTCAGTTCAAAATATAACGCATTTAGAAAAATAGAATTTTGAAGTTGGAAGGAAGCTAAGAAGTTATCTATTGAAAACTCATTTTCAGTGGAAACTGAGGCTCAGAAAAATGACATGACTGACCAAAGCAGAGAGAGTGGATTAGAAGTAGAGCTAGAAACAGAATTAGGCCTTTTGACTGTTCTTCCACTTGATGTCTTGAGGACAATCCTTCTCATTATGCTTATCATTCTTTGGTCTTTCTGGACAGCACCACTATTTCATCAGTCTCCTTATAAGATCTTTTTAATTTAAAGTAATATTTTCAGAAAAATTCTTTTCCAGAAAGGTTTTCAAGTTCTCTAACAAATTGTTCTGGGTGTCATTTATTTTATAGCCAAACAAAAATGCTAGAAACTGGCACCAAATTTGATCCAGGCAGAATATCCTATTCAATATATCTGGCAGATATGAAACCATATTTCTTGAATGATCTAAAACCTCCATTTTAGAATGTAACCACATACAATGATTAGGAAGTTGTAAAGAAATACCCTTCTTCCATTAGAAAAAATTCTTTGGAATTCTCAAAGGTTACTGTCCTTTCCCATTCTATAGTGAATAATGAACTTTATCAAGGAGATTATATCTACTAAAAACAACTTACAGGTCAAGCCATTAAAGATCATTTACTTAAACCATAAATTTAATAAGTTCTCAATTTTTCCCATTTTACTTTACTATTTCTGGCCTTTCCCCACCAAACAAGATATAGGACAAATTTGAAAAATATCTAATCAAAATTCTGCCAATAAATATTAAGTTACATATATTTTAAAATAATGACCTCTATTTCATAGGAATGAAAACTAATTATCACAAAAATATTACTATTTAGAAAATCTGCCTGCAAAGTCACTAACTGCAGTTTTCTAGTTCCATTTTGGACCTTTCTGAGACCTTATAGAAATATGACAAACAATACTATCTTTCAAATTTGCCATTTACTTTCTTATTCAAGGTAAGAACTTACATTCCAAGGGTTGCCTAGGTCTATGATACACAGTTGGAGAAACCATCCAACTAGTCTTTCAACACTACCAACATTACCATTTTAAACAATCATTACATATGGACAATGAACAGGAACCAGAATTCAAGAGGAAGAAAAGAGTAGAGGGCTAGATCGTATTTTTTAAATTGTACAACATTTGCAACAACCCAAAGCTTCCCCACTAAAGAAAGGCCCGTCTTTTCAAGTAATGTATGACCAGAAAAGGTAAGCCAGTGGGAAAAACCAATGGACAGCCCACACGCTCTTTTGGTACCCATGACACCTTGTGAAATCAGGAGTACACTAAGTGAAACTCCTATGGAGGATTTACAGGAAATGTATTGACAAGAGTCACACAAGCCATGAATAGATTCAAGTCTGCAATACAGGGTCTACTCAGCCCACTAGAAAAAGAATAGGATTAAAAAATAAAAAACCTATTAGTCTACCCCATCAAGTAAGATTGCATTATATTGACATGGGAACACACACGTAACCCCATAAAATACTGTCCTTAACATTTGATTATATGCTTTGAATTTGATAAACATTTATCTCCTTAGAATTTGATATTTCCACAACATAGACTTCAAACTCTGTAAAAGATGTCATGTCTCAATGTTTAAGCAGTTTAGAACAGATTAAAAAGCTTTCCAGACAGCTTACTAAATATCCATTTGACGATTACTTTGGCATACATAGAAATTAATTTTTAAAACAACTTTGTACTTCAGTGTCAAAGAAGATAAACACTAACAGTTGCCTAGTGTCAGATTTTTAAAGTCTCACTAGTCTAACAAAAACAAACGCTCTGAGAACTAAAAGTCAAATCAACAGAAAACCAGTTTGCAATTCTGAAGCAGGTTTAATAGGAGAGTTTTGAATACTCCACTATGACTATGCTAAATATTACTTCCTGTACATGCTTTAAATGGCTAGATCTTCACACCTCTAAGACTTCCTCTAAACTTCATTTAGACAAGATAAAATATCGATTGTGAAAATTCGAATGATTTAAAGTCCGATAATGCATGACTTGGTTAGCAAACGTGAATGTTGCCTGGAGTGGTAACCACAGTCATTTTAACCTTTACATACACCAAGTCTACCTTAATACATGGTTTATACTTTTCCTGAGAGTCCGCACAGAGGAAGTATGTAATTTGCGTAATAGTGTTTTCTACTTATATGTTTCTAAACAAACGAATCTCCCAAAGACAGAACTACTCAAAGTGGATTCACCATGTCTACGCTTGGGGGGAAGCCTCAAAGCCATTGAATCTGGGTTAATAGTTTAACCACACAGTAGGAGAAAGAGGTTTCTACAGTGTCTCGGTTCCTAATGCTCAATACGAACTCAGTTTGTATCCTTTTAAATGAGCCAAAGGAGGTCCTTCCCGAAGACAACTTACGCTCCTCTCTTCCCGCAGTTTACCTCGCTTATCCTAGATTCAACAATCCAATGTCCTCGTCTCTCACTACACCTCTTCTATGTGAGATTACCTTGCCAGTCCAGTCAGTGCTACCTGTCCTAAAAGCGCTTCAGGCAACATGCAGCCACAGAGCCCCAACGGGGCTGCATCCCAAAGGGGTGAATCCCCCTCTCCCATCACCAACTTTCTCCCCATTCCCGCTATGAAACCGGGAATCAGTCTCCCATTCAGTCCCCGCACGGATAAAGATCTGAGTGAGTGCAAAGTGCCTTACCTGCCTAATGTCAGCGCTCGCCAGGAGCCCAGCAGAGCCAAGGGCTCCAGCCCTAGTGAAGGGCGCTCAGTTTGCCGCCGCAGCCGTGCAAACTGGTCGGAAAGCACCGCGCGCAGCTCACCTGCTCGCCTCGCATTGGTGGCTGGGGCCGCTGCGGCTCATGCATGGAGAGAGCTTGCCAAGGTTCTCCCCCAGGGACTCGGGCTGCCGGGCGGGAGGGGCGAAAGGGGCGGCAGCGTAGCAGGCATCACGACCAACAGCTGCAACTTCCCAGCACTCACACATGCACACACACACACACACACACACACACACACACACACACACACACAGTCGCTCACACTCGAGCAGTCTCTTAAAGGGAAACAGTCCTGCCCAAGAACTTTAAATTACCTCCGACCAAAAAGACAGAAGCGCATTGGTTAGTCTACCATACCCTCAGGTACCTGGATTTCCATGGAGTGAGCAGGAAGAGAGAATATTTCAGGCTGCTTACGTCTGGATTGGCTCACGGGAATAAATACCTGAAAAGTCTGACAGTATACGTGGCTGTTATTTTCTTTTGTTTTTGTAGTCTTGGCGCGTTGTGCAGGGTAGGCACACTCAGTGTTTGCTGAATTAGAAGCTTTCAACAATGTATCATCCAAACAATTACATTTTGTAGGGCTTTCATTTACAACGCTTCAGATATTCGCTGGAAGACTTAGTGAATAGAATTGTAACTAGGCGGATCTGAGTTCAAATACTGCCTAAGACGCTGTGTGACCCTGAACAAGTCACTTAAAGGAGGACCAGAATTGAAGAAGACCTGGAGAAACCAAGAAAATTTTTGTGTTAATTGACAGACCTGGTTCTTTTAGGCTTAAGTTTCCTTGTTTGTAAAAAATGTAGTAGTAGTACCTGCCTGATGTGAGGTTCAAGTGAGATAATGAATATAAAGTGTAAATGCTAGTTAGCATCATTTATTTATTTATTTACCTATTCTCACACATCTCTATAGATAAATATTACAGGAACATCTTTTACTGACTAGAACCTGAAGGGCAGCAAGATTTAATCACAGGATCATAAGTTTAGAGCTGGAAGGGCCCTGTGATAGCATATAGTACAACCAACCTCTTTATTTTATAGATGAGGAAACTGAAACTCAGAGATGTTAAGTGACTTACCTAGGCCACACAGGTAGGAAAGCAGCAGGACTGGAATTGAAACCAAAGTCCCCTGAACCCAGAACCAATGATGTAGTTGTCATTCCATGCTGCTCTCCATGTATTTCACTGTTTTAACTCTCTTCATCCCTGTAGTCCTTCCTCCTTTATTCCTTCCTCCTTCTGCTCTTATCCCTCCCAACTCCCCCATCACAAAATATTTACTGAGTGGACAGAAATTCAGACTAATGTTAAGAAGGTGACTAAAATGTTCATATTCTTTGACTCAGTTCCCACTGCTAGTTAGGTCAGAGGCAGAAAAGTTTCATATGCACCAAAATACTCATAGCAGAAAGCTGGAAACAAAAGGGATAGACATTGGGGCTGAATAAATCTTGGTTCGTGGATGAATAGAATGTTACTATATCATAAGAAAAAATGACTATGAAGAATTCAGATAAGACAGGGAACACATATGAAATGATTCAAAGTGAAGTAAAAGGAACCAGGTAAACAATACATAGAAAACCAAAACTGTATATATAGAGAAGTGAGGAGTAAGAGAGGGAATGCTGTGTTAGAGGAAAATCTAATTCCCTTTTTTTACAGAAATGGGGAATACTAAATACATTGCCAAAGTCAAATTATGCTTCCATTACTTTTACTGAACTGATTTCCCACTCACCCCTTTCCTTTTTAATCTTTGATATAAGGCTGGCTCTCTGGGTAGTGGGGGGGATATGTTTGGAAATGAATGTAATATAAAAATGAAAGATATCAATAAAATGTGTTTCAGTATTTGTTGAGTACCTGCTATGGATCAAAGTAGATGACTTTAAAGATTTTGTCTACTTAGGCAATTCTGTGACTATGTGCTCAGTATTGAGCTAGGAGAGCATCTTACCCAATACGAGTATGTCTCTTCTTTCAAAAATTGAGTATGTAGTTGGAGAGAGAGTAAAGAATGAAAGTGTTGCTGAGGGAATATAAGTAATTATTTTAAAAGTCAGTAGAGGAAAAACAGAGAGGTTCAGAAAAAGTGTGGGGAATATGGAGAATAACATTCTGTAGAACACAAGAGTTAGTTTCTTAGAAGAGATGAATCTTGACTAAGGCCTCAGCTGATGGGTAGGACTTGTATAGGTAAAGAAGAGAAGAAAATTTATTTCCACAGAGAGCACTGTGGATTTGTAAGACAATGAAATGACTACAGTTGAAAGTTTCTATTGGAGATATAGTGGGAAATAACTTTGGGAAACTAATGTAAAACTAGGTTATGTAGGGCCTTAAAAACTAGACAAAGGAATTTAGAGAGTATTTTGGAGTGAGGTAGGGATTAAAGCAACTGTCAAAACTAATAAGAGAAAACAATTCTCCTGAAAACAGTCCTTCTACTATCCTATTTTATTCTACCAATATTTAAGTTTATTAAAATGCTTTCATCAGCTGGGCCTAACTCAGGGTGGTTCCCTGGTTGTTTCTCCAAAATTAAGAAAATGAGTTTTGTTTGGCCATAGCAGGAGGAGGATATTCAGAGTAGGGAAAAGATGTTCTTTCAGGATAAAGCATTAATTAATGATAATAAAAATAGCCAGCATTTTAAGCTTTGCAGAACACTTTACAGACAAATAACCCTTCCCTCAAACACAGGAGCTAGAGATGGAGAGATCCTTAGGTATAATTTAGTTCATCCCTTTCAGTTTACAGATGAGGAGAATGAGGTCCAGAAAGATAGAGGCTAGCCCAAGGTCATACAAATAGTAAGTAACTGGGATATGGACACAGAGACTCTAAAACCAAGATGCATTGTGGGGTTTTTTTTCCCCAAGACCTTCTACTAGAAAAAAAGAAGGAAATAAAGGATAGCCCTCAGATGTGTGAGGAAAGTGAGGAAGATAAACAAGAAAGAAATAGAATTGGGGTGAGAGGGAAGAAAACAAAAGAGAAAGTGAGAAAGAAAATATCAAAATACCTATAAATAGAAATATTTAGAAATAATTTGGAACAAAACATGCATGAGGATAGGGATCTACTCCACTTCAATTAATTGCAAAACTCTCAAATATCTGAACTGAATCAAACATCAACAATAAACTAGGTGTGAATGAGTCCTTAACCGGAATTTAGGGACTTTGGGTCATTAGATTAAAGTAAATGACATCACATAGGAAATAGCTTGAAATTAGTTAAAGAGAATCAGTCCCACATATATAAAATCAGTCACATGTATAAGAACAACAAATAAATTGAGTGACTCAGATGAGTGGTGGTCAAATCTACTAAATATGGATTCCTGGAAGTGAATTGCCTTTGTAGGGGAAGGGAAAGAGTAAGAATTTTTGCCCCACCATGATTGTCCAGGTACAACCTAGTGAAACTTAAAATATCTGTGGATCCAATCAGCAATAGTAGTGGTATCCACTAGAGCTACAAGTAATGTCCCCAGAGCAGCCATGGCTGAAGATAGTATTTGCACTGGTAATTGAGAGACACATGGGGAAAGGAAGTTTCAAGACTCTTAAGTATTTATTGGCCTATTTATGACCCTATTTAGGGGTTTTCTTGGCAAAGATACTAGAATAGTTTGTCATTTCCTTCTCCAGCACATTTGACAGAAAAGGAAACTGAAGCAAACAGGATTAAGTGACTTACCCAGGGTCACACAGTTAATAATCGTCTGAGGTCAGATTTGAACTCATGAAGATGAGTCTCCCTGACTCCTTGCCTGGCACTCTATCTACTTTGCCACCTAGCCACCTTGCGATTTATTACTATTTTTTAAAAGTTTAGATCCGCTACTGAATGGATATTGCCTCTAATAAACTGAGGCCTAGAAAAGACCTTAAGTTATCTATTTCATTTTTTGGGGGGGTGAGGTAATGGGGTAAAGTGACTTGCCCAGGGCCACACAGCTGGTAAGTGTCAAGTGTCTGAGGCCAGGTTTGAACTCAGGTCTTCCTGAATCCAGGGCTGGTCCTCTATTCACTGCACCATCTAGCTGCCCCAAAAGACCTTAATTTAGAAAGGCCAAGGTCACCTACTGCATCCCGGCCCATCACCGGACCTCTTGACTTTTGTCTTATGACTGGACTTTAATGACTCTGGAGGGAAGAGTAAGGAGAAACTTTGCCTCACTTAAATCCGGTTCACAAGCAAGTCAAGATATTACCCTCAACAACAATAACAATAACAGACCTACTCTTGGTAGAACTGTGTGTGCAAGGGCTAAGTATATTCCCAATTTGGGGAGATTATTTCTGTAAAAACTGATCTCACTATATAATAATAATAAAACAACTAACATTTATATAGTGCTTACTCTGTGCCAGGTATGTTGTTAAATATTATCTTTATCGATCTTCACAACTATCCTAGGAGATAGGTGCTATTATTATCCCCATTTTACAGGTAAGGAAACTGAGGCAAATAGAAGTTAAATAACTTGCCTAAGTTCACACAGTTAACACATGTCTGAAGCTAAATTTGAACTCAGGTCTTCCTGATTCCAGACCCAGCACTCTATCCACTGTTGTTAACCTACATTATAAAAGTTAATTAAGTCTGGCTGATAATCAGAGGGAAGTCCCACCACCAGGACTGATGAGAAAAGCACTAGAAACCTCACTGATCTTCAGGGTTAACCGTAGAAACATAAAGATGACATATTCAGGTAATGTGAGTGGGAGTTGGGGAAGTAGCTCCAATTTAAAGGGGGGTCTTCATAAGAAAAAAAAACAGCATGGAAAAATTTTCAGGGGTTAACAGAAAAAAAATGAGTATTAATGTTATGATTAGAAATAGCAAGCATAAATTTTAAGGGCTGTACTACTATGATACAATGTATAAACAATGTATAAAGTTTCTAGCCCTCATTTCCTCCCCAAGTAGAGTTAATGGCTCTACTCTGTGATTTCTGTATTATCTAAGTATACTGTGAAAGTAAAAGATTCAAAGCTCTATACATTATATAAAAATAAGAGATGAATAATTGAAAATATATCCACCTAAGGTCATGATGCTCTCCATTCTTCAGAGATAGACATTGCCGGTTTATATATATATAGTTTCTAAACACTGTAAACCTTGGTCTAATAGCTTGTTCTGCCAAAAGGACTCACAGTGAAACTTTTTTTCTTTTCCCATGTAATCTTAGAATACTTCTGTGCTTATAATATGCCCTCAATAAAATTTTAAGATGTTGTTACTGTATCTGATTTCTTAAATTAATCTGTTCCTTACCAAGTATAACAAGGAGCACTAGCCAAACAAATTATAATTAGCTATGGTGGAGGTAATAATCTTCTGGTTTTGTGACAGGGGATCTTTTGTCTCTAGCCTTCTGAGTGAGTATTAGTGCCAAGATGGTTAGTCTGGGAGGAACCAACATGTTGCCAATATAATTTAATTTACTTTGGTGTTTCTCAATCACCACATTTGTTTTGGTCCTTGTATCAGAACTACATACTTGTTTATTTAATGCATCTTTTCTTGGGATATTTCTGCTTAGTTGAACAGTGGTTTAATAATATTTATGGGCTTATGACAATTTCAAGCAGCAAATTATTGGCCAGGATTTGCATACCTGTTATCACAATTGGCACTGCCGGCATTGCATTTATAAACAACAATTTGGAGTCACTGATGTGGAATCATAACAATGCTGTGTTGCTTGCTGAAGTTATCAGTAGCAGCTAAAGTAGAATATCCTGTAATTCTTTTCTAGTCACCCCAGTCCTATGGGATAAAGGAAACATCTATTGTAAACTCAGTAAAGGAAGAAGGCCTCTGAATTTGCAAGACCTGGGTCAAAAATTCCTGTCCTCATTTATTTTTATGGGAAGAGGAACCTTTCAAACAAGTGTTTTTTCCAGCTTTTTGTGAACAGACCACCTAAACCCATCAGCCTATTGTTCAGTCAGTCAGCCAATAAACATTTATGAAGTGCCTCCCCTGTGCCAGGTACTGTGACTGTGCTAAACACTGGAGATACAAAGAAACACAAAAGCTCTCAAGAATCTTAGTTTAATGGGGAAAACAACTCAAAAATAATGAGCAATAAGTCAAAATAATAAACTACCAGATAGAAGACTGGGGTGAGATTTCTTCTCCCAACTCTACTACCAGACCTCTCAGGAAGTTCTGCATATTGATGTCATCAAGCCAGCATTCACAGGAGTGTTTCCTCCCCATGAGTCAGTGTGCCACCTCATTACTCAATTACGGGTGTATTTAATACTTTCTTCCCTGGGCACAATTTGTATTACTTGCCCCAGGCACAAAGATTCCTAGCTAGGGCTCTGTTCAAAGGTTTGGTAATCAAACACAAACTGACCCAAATAATAGAGTAAAAGGGATGGGAAGAGGAGAAAAAGCAAGCTGTTTCTAACAACATTGCTACTTTGAATCAGTTAGATTTTTCTGAGAATTTAAAATATATCAATGACACTAAAAACAATTTGGCCTAATGCTTAAAGACAAGACATAGACTTAAGTCTTGAAGTTCCAATCTTGACCCCTCCACTATACATGACATTTATCTTTGAGCTTTAATTTACCTAGCTACAAAGTGGAGATCAAAATACTGGTCTTTAGAGGAAGTACTTAAGAATCTACTAATTAATGGATAGAAAAACACTCTGAAAATAGAAGGTGCCATATAAATATGTAATAACAGTAATTGACAAGCAAGTAAGCTCAGTATGCAATTATGAGGCTTACAGATTTTTGTAGGCAAATCTTTGGAATAATTTGTTTCTACCTCTTGAAAGTATTTGTGCCCAAAAATAGTAGGTCAATGGAATCAAAATGAGTCTGACCCTAAAACTGAACAAAATGCCTTGTTTCTAGCAAATGCGAGAAAAATTCTTTTGCTTTTCTATGAAGAAGACTCACTTTGGGGGATATGGAAGAAAATTCAAGTAAGCATAAGACATATTTTTAAAATTAGATATTCTACTCAACAGTTTTTTTAAAAAAAATAAAGAACAGAAAACATGTTCAAATAATGAAAAAAAAGTAATTCAGTTGAGAGAGTGAGAAAGGAAAGAAAAGAAGGAAAAGATGGAAGGGAGATAAGGTAAGAGAGGGAGACAGAAGGGAGAGAAAAAAGGTAACAAAAGAGAGAGACACCTACTGAAATACATAGCAAAACAAAGAGAAAATGACATTTTTGTTGTTGTTGTTTACAAGAAACACTCTTTTTTTAGAAATCAGCTATTTATGATAATGATAGTAATGGATCAAAACAAATATGAATTATTATAGCAGAGGATATGAAAATATTTGGAGCATGCCAAATAAATAATTGGCATTTGAACAGTTTGGTGGTATAGTGGATAGAGCTATACCTGGAGACAGGAAGACCTGAGTTGAAATCCAGCCTCAGACACTCACTAACTCTGTGACCCTGGACAACTAACCTGTGCATGCTTCAGTTTCTTTTTTGGGGGGGTTGTTTTTTTTTCTTTTCTTTTCTTTTCTTTATCTTTTTTTTTGCTTTTTTGTTTATTTATTTTTAGTTTTCAACATTTACTTCCACAACATTTTGAATTCCAAATTTTCACCCCATCTCTCCCCTCCCCCCACCCCAAGATGGCATGCATTCTGAATACCCCTCCTCCAGTCTGCCTTTTCTTCTATCTCTCCCCCTGTTCTCTTATCCCCTTCCCTTTCTATTTTCCTGTATGGCAGGATAGATTTCTGTACCCCATTTCCTGTATTTCTTATTTCCCAGTTGCACGTGAAAACATTTTTTTAAACATGTATTTTTAAAACTTTGTTTTCCAAATTTGCTGTGAAAAACTAACTCTATTTCCCTTAATGCTATTCTGCCCCCCCCAATTTATTCTAGTCTTTCTTTTTACCCTGTCCCTTCTCAGAAGTATTTGCTTCTGGTTGCCCCCTTTCCCAATCTGCCCTCCTCTCTATCATCCCTCTATTCTCTTGTCCCCTTCCCCCCTATTTTCCTGTAGGGTAAGACAGATTTCCATGCCTAATTGAGAGTGTATGTTATTCCCTCCTTAAGTTAAATCCTATGAGAATAAGATTCACTCATTCCCTCTCATCTTCTCCTGTTTCCCCTCCACTGTAAGAGCCTTTTCTTTTCTGTTTTTTTATGAGATAATTTACCCCATTCTACCTCTCCCTGTCTCCTTCTCCTAGTATAATCCTCTCTCACCCCTTAATTTTATTCTACAGATATGACCCCTTCATCTTCAATTCACCCCGTGCCCTCTATCTATCTATCTATCTATCTATCTATCTATCTATCTATCTATCTATCTATCTAT
>NW_020948702.1:0-26949 GCF_900497805.2 Vombatus ursinus
TATCTATCTATCTATCTATCTATCTATCTATCTATCTATCTATCTATACATACTTATAATTCTTTCCCTCCAACTACCCTAATACTGACAAAGGTCTCCTGCGTTACAAATATCATCTTTCCATGCAGGAATGTAAACAGTTCAACCTTAATAAGTCTGTTATGATTTCTCTTTCCTGTTTACCTCTTCATGTTCCACTTGAGTCTTGTATTTGAAAGTCAAATTTTCTATTCAGTTCTGGTCTTTTCATCAAGAATGTTTGAAAGTCCTGTATTTCATTGAATGACCATTTTTTTCCCCTGAAGGATTATACTCAATTTTGCTGGGTAGGTGATTCTTGGTTGTAATCCTATCTCCTTTGCCCTGCAGAATATTATATTCCATGCCCTGCTGTCCCTTAATGTAGAAGCTGCTAAATCTTGTATTATCCTGATCATGTTTCCACAATATTTGAATTGTTTCTTTCTGGCTGTTTGTAATATTTTCTCCTTGACCTGGGAACTCTGGAATTTGGCTACAATATTCCTAGGAGTTTTCCTTTGGGGATCTCTTTCAGGAGGAGATCAGTGGATTCTTTCAATTTCTATTTTGCCCTCTGGTGCTAAAATATCAGGGCAGTTTTCTTTGATCATTTCTTGAAAGATGATGCCTAGGCTCTTTTTTTTTTGATCATGGCTTTCAAATAGTTCAATAATTTTTAAATTGTCTCTCCTGTATCTATTTTCCAGGTCAGTTGTTATTCCAATGAGATATTTCACATTGTTTTCTAACTTTTCATTCTTTTGGATTTGTTTTACAGTGTCTTGATTTCTCATAAAGTCACTAACTTCCAATTGCTCTGTTCTAATTTTTAAGGAAGTATTTTCTTCGGTAATCTTTTGGACTTCCTTTTCCATTTGGCCAATTTTGCTTTTTGTTGCATTCTTCTCTTCATTGGTTTTTTGGACTTCTTTTGCCATTTCGGTTAGTCTATTTTTTAAGGTGTTATTTTCTTCAGTATTTTTTGGGGTCTCCTTTAGCAAGCTGTTAACTTGCTTTTCATGATTTTCTTGCATCACTCTCATTTCTCTTCCCAGTTTTTCCTCTACTTCTCTTACTTGCTTCTCAAAATCCCTTTTGAGCTCTTCCAAAGCCTGGGGATGATTCATATTTTTCTTGGAGGCTTTGGATGTAGGAGCTTTGACTTTGTTTTCTTCTTCTGCTTGTATGTTTTGATCTTCTTTGTCCCCAAAGTAAGATAATATAGTCTGACTCTTTTTTGTGCTGCTTACTCATGTTCCCAGCCAATTACTTCAGTTTTAAACTCTTTGTTAAGGTAAAAGTCTGCTTCCAATGTGGAAAATGTACTGTCCCAAACTTTGGGGATTTGTACAGCTGTTTTCAGAGATACTTCTAGGGACCTGAAAAGTGTCAGTTCTTCCAAGGTGGTATGATAAGGGACAAGGTGTTTCCTCTCCACCACCAATACAAGCTCCACCATGCCAGTGCTCCTCGTCACCCCAGGACTGCCCCTCAGAACTGTGACCCAGATCCAAGCATGGGCAATGCAACAGATTCCTGCCTCAGCACTGGCAAAGAGATCCCTGCAATCCCCCTCTGATCAGCCACCCGATTCCCCCTCAGTCTGTGGGCCGGAAGCTCAGGAGGCAGCCATGAATTGCGCTCGGGACTTGCGACTGAAACCTAGCTCCTTCTCTTACTGCAGTCACAGACTTTTCCCACTGACTTTCTAAGTTGTCTTTGATGTTCATGGGTTGAGAAATCTGGAAACTGCCACAGCTGCCCACGATTCAGTCCTCTGAGGCCTGCTCCAGGTTCGCTGCGTCCTGAGTGACCATGCTGAGCTCCTCTCCCATCCAGCACGATATACCTTTCCAATCAACCCTCCAGGTTGTCTTGAGTTGTAAATTTGTTTCACTCTGTCTTTCTGTGGGTTCTGCTGCTATAGAATTTGTTTAGAGTTATTTTTTACAAGTATTTGGAGGGGTTTGGGGGAGAGCTCAAGACAGTCACTGCTTTCCCTCTGCCATCTTGGCTCTGCCCCCCCAAGACAATGACATAGTGAAGGAGATACAGAAGATTACCTTGTAGTTTTTAGTCTGTGGTTCAGAAAAATCAAACTGAGAGATTAGTGTATTGGGTCAGAGGTTTCTAGAAACATTGACTGTTGGACACTAGAAAGGACATTAGAAATATATAATCCAACTTTCTCATTTTATAGATGAGGAAACTGAAGCTCAGAAAAGTTACTTTCCCAAGGTCATACTGTGCTTTTCTCCATTTTTTCCCCCTACAAGCATTTCCCCTCTCATATTACTAACATACCCTGCATCACTTATGAAGGGATTAGAAATGGGATCTTTAATGGCCATGAAATTTGCCACCCACAAAATGTCCAGTAAAATCAGATACATTAACTTTTGTTAGTGTGTGCTAATATTCCCGGGATGTTGAGTGTAATTTATTGAATCACATTTATTTATGGAAGCATCAAAATCAAAGCATTTTTTTTCAGTCACTTAAAACATCATTTATGACAGGGGATCTTTTTTAAACTTTCAGCTTTTAATCATCTCCACTTAAACATTAAACCTACCCCACCATTTATGGAGGATGTTTAAGCTTTTCATTTCACTGTGAACTTACTGGGTCTCTGTGTACATAGCCTACAATCTGAAAAAAAAAAAGAAAACTAAACATTTAACAGCCAATAATATAAGCAATGGAAATGAACAGAATGGTGATCTTTCCATTACAGTGTTTAATTACAGAAAAAATAATTTACCCCAAGTCTAATTTGCCCCCAGACGGAAACTGCCTTGGTCTTGTGTTTAGTTTAATGCTTTTGGTGGTCTGACCGAAGTTCCGATTACTGAGTGAAGCTTATTCACCAAGCTATCTTTTATACTTAGAATACACAGTCCTCTTTGTTTCTGTCTTTCCAATTTTTTAATCTTGATTCAAGGCTTAGTTCAAATGCTATTTCCTCTATGAAGCTTAGATGTTAGTTTCTCTGCCTGCTGCAATTTTCCCACAATACTTTCTTTGATCTATCCTTTGCCCCATTGATTTTTTACCTAATATCATATCTGTCTCTGTTCATGACATACCCATCCTTCCAGTAGCAGGTAATCTCCTTGAGGGCAGAGATTGTTTTATTTTTATCTTTGTATCCCCAATACCTAACATAGGGCTTCACACAGAGTAGTAGGCACATAATAAATCCTTCATCTTCTGTACTTGCAACAAAGAGCTTTGCAAAACTTGAAGCATTGTACAAATGAAGTTATTATTATTGGCCTCAACTCATATTAAGTTGAAGTGTCACTGGTAGATTCTGTCAAAAAAAATAGTAGAAGGTTCAGATCATGCTGGTTTGAAAGAAAACACACATACACACACCTGTATATAATACAGCTTTGAAGTTTCATATATTATCTTCTTTCTATTCTTTGCTTATGGAAATGCTCATGGTTGTGAAGTTCATAAAAAAGACACAAAACTGTACAATGTCTTTATATTACTTATCAAGATGTGTGTGTCTGTGCCAAATTCAGGATATCTCCTACCCATCCTCATTCCCTGCCATTTTAGGATGAGGCTCTGGATTGGGCAGAATAATAGTTCAGTATAGTATTCTTTCTAAATCACTATATTTTAAATTTAAATCACTTCCTAAATCATTATTCAATCTCAATCTGGGAGTCAGAGGCAGTGAGATTGAAATGATTTTGTGCTTCTTCGTCGCATTACCAAAACTTGGTGACCCCAATCAAATGGCCATTCCCATACTACGGTGAGCAAATTTCTTGCTTTCCCCTCTTCTTACCTGAGCAATTCAGTGTCATCCAGTTTGCTGAGGTGAAAATTCTCTTTGCTTTCTGTCTTCCCCTACGCTCTCATTCTTATCTATCTTAGCCCTATCCCACCACAATCCATATCCTCTGTCTTCTCATTCCATTGTATGCCCTGGTACTTCTCCTTTTTGGATAACATTTCCTTTTAACTTGGATCTCTATACTTTACACTCCTTCCATCTTCTTGTGCTAACAAAAACCTAGTTCTCCTCAGGAGACCCTGGATCCTTTGCTCTCACTAGTCCTTGATGCCCCTTCTTCTCATAATGCTTCCAAAGCAAGGTATGGGTTTACCACTTGCTCTTCATTATCATTCCCATACTGTCCCTTTACCAAGATCATTGTATAACTCTCCTTCTTAGAAATTCATTCCATATGTCCTACAATACAAATTCTTGTCAAAGTCATAGCCTTCAGTTCATTCTCTTCCTTTCTCAAGGAGTTCAATACCTGACTCCTAGTTTTCCTTTCTATCCCAACCCTTGACCTCAAACCTAGGGACTATAGTATACGCATTGATGTTTCTTTGAAAATGCTTGACTTTCACTTCATGAACTTCCTAGAACCCCCTGGCCTCATCTTCATTCCACCTCAATCACACACAGGTATGATTATTCATTTAATCTCACCATGATCTGTAACTGTTTTAACACTATGATCTGAGATTGTAAAATTCCTTTAGTTGATGACATCAATCTCAATCTTTTGCCTTACTACTCCTAAGACCATTTTTTGTCCTTATTGTGAGCTTTATTCCCTGACCTCAGACCCCATCACTTGGCTATTCCATGGTCATCTCAAAATCAACATGTCCAAAATAGAATTAATTACCTTTTTTCCCCAAGTCTATTCCCCATTCAACTTTTTTTTTTTAATTTCAGCTCTAGACACTACCATCCTAGTCACTTGGGCTTGGAACCTTGGGGTCATCCTTGACTCTTCCCTTTCTGTCACTCTCCCCCAACATATGCTATCAGCTGCCAAGTCTTGTTGATTCTATCTTTACCACATCTCTCCTATATTTCTCCTTCTCTCCACTCATAAAGCCTCTATTCTATTTCAATCCTTTAACTCATCTTACCTGAACTATTGCAATAGCATCTTAATTAGTTTCTCTGTTTCCTCTCTTTACAAATCCCTTGTCCACACAATTACAGAATTGATATTCCTAAAATAGTTATGATCATGTTATTATATTTCCCTACTAAAACAACAACCACAAGAACAAACCAACAAAACTTTAAAGGATCTTAATTGCTTCTAGGTTAAAATATAAAATCCTTAGGTTGCACTTTCTGTTCATAATTTTCAGGGGAACAATGCTCTAACAAAATAATACTGAAATGCCTGTAGTATATGCTTCCCATTTACCTCATCTGCCTTATTTCATCTTATTCCTCTCAACTTTTTTTCTTTTTTCCTGTGAAACAGGCTGTTACCTGTCTTCTTCTCATAAAATTATATTTCCTGTCTCCACGTTTTTACATGTCTCACCTTGTCTGGAATTCACTCCCTCCTCAACTTTGCATCTTAGAATTGCCATGGTCTTTCAAAGCATAGCATAAGTACTTAACAGATTCCATCCATTCCAGTTGTTAGTACTTTCTACCTCTTTGAAACTGTTTTCTATAATTTTCTATACACTTGATATATACTTAGCTTTGTATGTGGTATAAACCTCTGTAGAATGTAAGTTCCTTGGAGTCAGGGACATCATTGATGTTTTTGTGTTTACAGTACTTGGCAGCGCCATTCACAAAATAGGTGCTTAATAAATGTTTGTGAAATTGAATTGAATTTTAGTCATCATGCTCCCAGCCTCCTACAATTCCATACTGGTTATCTCTCCCTTCTTCCTTTTGATCTACACACCACCTCGTGCCCTGGGAGGACTCCACCCCTCAACCAAACAAAAGAGGGTGACAACCTACTGTGAATTGACTCTTCAATGATTAACATACTCCTACTCCATGATTCTCTTGACATCTCAGTGGTTCTGAACCACCAGCTGCTCTTGTTTAAACCCCTTTCTCCACTGCTTACTGACCTTCCCTTATTCCCATTCTCCTCCCCTTAACATCTTACTCTAAGTTCAACCACCCCTTCCAATTTGTTCTTTGCAATGCCTTATCTATATGTAATAAACTTGCTTTCATCTTTAACATTTTACTTCTTCATTCTTTCCTAATGACACAACTTTTCTGACTACCCTTTACACCACTGGTTGAACTTTTAATTATACCTCGAACTTATTGGTTGATATGAGGAAATTGGAATACTTTTTGCTCCCCATTACTATTTCCAGGCTCTCCCCTATCAATATGATTCAGTAACCTCTTCTCTTTTGAGGTTCGTTTAATCCATTTTTATCACTCAATTGAAGGCATGGTAGCTATTATCTACTTACCTTCAGGAAACTCTCTCATCATTCTGAAGAAGTTCAGTGTCTGGATCACGACCTTTCTCTCCTCTCCAACTCCTAGCCCCATAGTAGGGACTTTAATATATATATTGATACTTCCTCAAACACCCTAACATCCCAATTCCTTAAAATACTTGTGTACCATGACCTACTCTTCTGCTCCACCTCAGCTACACAGAGAGGTGGTCATACATTGATCTTGCTTTTATCATCCGCAAGTGTTTTACTTCCATGTTCATTAATTCTGAAATTCTTTATCTGATCATAATCTTCTGTTATTCTACTTCTCCATCTTCCTTGAAACTCCAAACTCTTTTCTTCATCTTTAGCATGACTTCCAATCATTCAACCCCTTAGTTCTTTCCAGGCTATCACCCCTGAATTGGTATGCTCTAATCTCTTCCCCTTGGTAACACTACAGTTCTCTTGTCTTTAGTTCCTTGTTCCCTTATCCTATTGCCAACATTGCCTTTCCAAGCTTTAGCCTGAAATCACTTCCACTTTCTGCTACATTCTCTCCTACTCTTGTGCTGCTGAACAAAGCTGGAGAAAATCATGAAACCATGTTCAATGAGACTTCTACAAATTTATATTATGATCTCAACTGGTCCCTTACTGCAACAAAAGACTTTTAAAAAATATCTCCTACTAATCTCTTCACTATCCCACTCACCACAATAGCTATTTAAAATCATCTCAACACTCCTCAAGCCTCCCATGGCTCCCTCTGACCTGATACCCTCAGTCGAGAACCTTGCCTTATATTTCACTAAAAAAAAATTGAGGCTTTTCACAAAGAGTTCCCTCTGTTCCCTCCTCCTCATCATCATCACTCAGATGCTTTCTGCTACTATTTCCTCTTTCTGCCCCATCTCACATGAAGAGGTAGCCCTTATCTTTACCAAAGAAAATTCTGTTGATTCTCTTGGAAACATCCCTGACATATATTACCCTTTGTTTCTTCTGACACTGCCACCACACTAAAGCAGGCCCTTTGCACCAATACAATAGTCTCCTGGTTGGTGTCCTGGACTTGTGTCTCCTCTCTCTCATCTCTTTTCCACTCAGCTATCAAAGCTCTTCCTAAAATGCAGGTCTGATCATGTAATCCCCTGTTCTATAAACTCCAGGGACTCGCAAATGACTTTCAGGACCAAATATAAAATCATTTGTTTGGCTTTTTAAATCTTTCGTAACCTAGACACTTCCTATCTTTCAACTTTATTGCTTTCTGTAAGCACTATAATCCAGTAAAACCGGATTACAGAGAACAAGATTTGCTATCACTTACACAAAGCACTCTATCTCCCAACTCTGATTACTGACTGTTCCCCATGCCTAGAATTCTCTCCCTCCTCATCCTCACCTCCTAGATTCCCTAACTCCCTTCAGGTGCCAGCTAGATTCTTACCTTCTGCCAAAAAGCCTTTGCTGATCTATCTTAGTTCTAGCCCCCATCCTATGTTGATTATGTACATCCTCCCCACCACAAATATATGCTGTTTTTATATAGTTGTTTGCATGTTCTTTCCATAGTTAGTTTCTTGAAAACAAGAATTCTTTTTTGCCTTTCCTTGAATCCCTAGCACATAGCACAGTACCTGGCACATAGTAGGCACTTAATAAATTCTTGTTATTGTCTTGTTGACTAGCAAGTGTGATATTTCATTTCTGGCAGGTTCTTCCTGTGTTCCTCTAAAATCCTAATTTCCATCCATTCAGACCTCACACCCCATTTATGTTGTCTTTAAAGTACGTGGTTATGTGTCTATTTGAACAAAAAAATAGTGATTTGCTATTTTCACATCTGGGACTAGAATAAAAACCAGTTCCTGCTTTTGATTATATGTCTATCTGGTCAAATTTGGAATGCTTGAAAGTTTTGTCTGAGATGACTTGGCTACTTACTCCATCCTAGATAATTACTGTCAGCAGTTTTTTTAAAAGTAGCAGATTTTTTTCCCTAATTTTAGAGAACCATTGGAATAGTGATTATTTGTCAATGCTGCCTAGTGTTTTAATAGATTAATTTGGGAGCAACATAAACTAATAAAATCACTTCCCTAGGAAGGGGCTTACAATTCTGAAATAAATCTAAATTGCTTTATTTGGTATTCTGCATGCATTTTAGCAACAGTTTATGTGTGGTACACAATGCCTTGGGAGACCAGAAAGTCAATTAGGATCCTCACAATCTTTAATAGAGCTGGCATTACAATCCTATCAATAGATGGGTACATAATGTTATGGCCAGTTAGGCACATTATGGATAACTGGTTTTCCTGTTAAGCAGGAAACCAGTATGAGTATCCAATTATGAAATGTGGCAAGAAAAGAAAAAGGCAGAATTAGCAGCAGTCTTAGAGGTGTGACATTTGTGCTAAAGGGAGGAAATGAGAAAATGAAGTATATAATCAGTGTCCAAAGGGAGAGCTCAGTGGAATTACAATTCACAATAAGAAACTGTTCAGCCATACAACAAGGATATCAGAAAGGCCAGATGTATGAATGAATAAATGAATGAATGAATGAATGAATACACACACATACATACACATACATATACATACTTGTGCTGGCAAAGTCAGGCCATCACCAACACCAGCACCTTGACCACCATCTTCCCTCAAATCCTCTTGGAGACATCTCAAGACCTTGAAGCCAAGAGCCTAGGAATGACAATGTTTCTAGCTCAGCACTCTCAAGCCATTATCCCAGATTTCCCTCAGCTTTGCCTGTGGGGACACAGTTTGGCAACTGCTCCTATAGGTGCTACAGCCACACATGCTTAAGAGCCAGAAAAGGAAGATGTTTTCATCAAAATCCTTGGCATTGTCAAATGGTTTAACATCAGAATTTGTTATTATTTCATTACTGGAAATGACATTAAAGATGAACCATCACAATCTTCTTTGCCTCTACATTTATAGGATTTTTCTATCTGACCTAAAGCTGAGAACATCTATGGCCCTATAACTAATTCACATTGAAGTATTAAGAAATGATTAGGAGGTAGCTAGATAGCTCAGTGGATAGAGTGCTGACCCTAAAGTCAAGAAGACCTGAGTTCAAATCCTGCCTCAGACATGTACTTGTTGTGTGACCCTGGGCAAGTCACTGAACTTCTGTTTGTCTTAATCCACTGGAGAAGAAAATGGCAAACCACTCCAATGTTTTTACCAAGAAAACCCCATGGCAAGTTTATTCCATTGGGCCACAAAGAGTCAGACACAGACAACAGCTTCATATGGTGCCTCTTCAAAAAATGTATGAATTTTAAGAGTACAGGATATTTTTAAACAAAGAAATTAATTTTCAAGGGTAGAATTTCAGACATTGGCAATGGACTAGTCAAAATGTTGTTTGTTTGTTTGTTTGTTTTTAGTCTGAGAGTGGTGATTTTCCGGAGTCCACAAATCACATAACTGGGACCTACTCTGCCTACATAGAAAGCCTATCCTGATTTAATAATCTCTATATCTATTTACATTTATATTAATGAATCAAGATTATTATAAAATTTTAAAAGTACCTTTGGAATCATTCCATTGTATTCAACCTAGATTTAATGTTTTGTTGAATTGTAGCTTGAAAATTGCTTATCAGTGTTATGGCATACAGGTTTGGAGTTGTTCCTTAACCAGAATGATCAATTTACTGGGATATCCCATTTCCCAATCATTCTGAATAAATAACATTTGCTGCATTCTTTCAGAATACAAATAGTATAAGCCATTAGTTACAAATACTGGAATTATAATTTTGTTCAGTGCTACCTATAGCATGTATAAGAGTAATACTACAAAACCAAAAGGAAGATTTTTTTTCCTTGTTCTTTGTGCCTTGTTTGGAGCAGAGTATGTAACCATTATTAATAGAAGACTATGGCTTTAAAAAATGTTTCTATCTCTGCTTGGTTCCATCACAAAATGAAGTTTTCATGGTATCTTTCTTTAATTTGTATGAAAACCAATCCTTCTGGGTTCTGTTTTCTGCTTTTGAAAAACAGAGGGGAAGCCCCCCCCCACCTCCACACACACACATTGTGGAGCTTGAGGGCTGATTGTAATTTTATCTGACTCCAAAAGCTTCTTACTTTCTGATGACATTTAAAGGAAACTTCTTTTACAATTTTTGAAACGTTTCATAACCATTCAACAAAATCCAATGTCTATCCATTTGCATAGAAGTTGAACCTTAAATGAGCTCCTATATTTAGGAATAACTTTTTCATTCCTAAAACTAATAATAGGCAATGTATGATAATGGAAAGATTGCTAGATTTGGAGCCAGGACAGATATGGCCTCTATCCTATGTTTAACATTTATTGCTCTATGATGGGCATGTCACCTCATTTGTAAAATGGGAATAATGATACTTGTAGCTACTTTACAAGATTTTTGTGAAAATTAAATATGATAATGTACATAATGTACTTTGTGATATAAATGTCAATTTTTCCCCCAAAATTCAGAGAGAGCTGGATTTAGAATCAGAAAACTGGTTCTAGAGATGGTACTAATTAGATTTTTAATTTTATTCAAAACATATTAATTCTTTGTGCCAAAGTTTCCACATTAGCCAAATGAAAGGATTAACTGGTTTCTAAGATCCCTTCTTACCCTAAAATTCTATGAATTTTATGACTCATTGACTTTGAGTTCTTAAAAAAATGCATAGATGCCAATTTTCTTCATAGAACATCAGCACAATAAACAGTTATATCCTGAACCTAACAAAGAATCCCAAGTGTTTAGGAGTGATTGGCCTATCTCCAAAAAAACAAGCAAATGTCCATAGCACAAAGCTATGAAGTAGAGTTTCTATGTCAGGATCACAATCTCTCTCTCTCTCTCTCTCTCTCTCTCTCTCTCTCTCTCTCTCTCTCTCTCTCTCTCTCTCTCTCTTTCTTCTTCTTCTTCTTCTTCTTCTTCTTCTTCTTCTTCTTCTTCTCTTCTTCTCCTTCTTTCTCTCTCTCTTCTATCCTTTCCTTCTAGGCTACCCCCTAGTAAAAAAAAATAGAAAAAAAGTGCAAGTGAACTCCTTAGATTACTGGGAAAATATCTGATTTCATTCTTAAGTAATCTGACCTTTACCAGCAATGAGCATGACTCTTCCAAATAGGATGTCAATGATTATCATCTCAAGATTATTAGCGGGTATATAATATAAAAAAAATACAGAGATTCTTCCACTTTTACAAGGACCAAATAGATAAGAAAAAAGACTTACTATAGACATGATATGATTTATGACTGAGGCTGCTGTAAAGACCTACCCTTTAAAATTTATTTTATGTAAATATTTTGTTTTCCCATCATCTTCATTTCTTACATACATCTTACTCTTCAAGCCATCCCATATAACAAAACATTAAAAAGAAAAGAAAAAAACAAACCCAAGCAATATATTAACTGAGTCTAATGGTATATGCGTTACTCCATGTCCATATCCCCCCAGTCATGAAAAGAAATGAGGGACATGTCTCTTCTCAACTTTTTTTCAAGAACAAGCTTGGTCATTGTCATCACAATGGTCTTTCTTAGGGTTCCTGATGCTGCTGCTGTTCTTTCCATTTCCATTGTTGTAGTCATTCTGTATATTATTTTCCTAGTTCTTCTCACTTCATGTTGCATCAATTTATATGTCTTCCTATGCTTCTCTGAATTCTTTATATTCATTGTTTCTTATGGAAGAATAAGATTCTGTTAAATTCATGTATCACAATTTCTTTATCCATTCCCCAACTGATAAAGACTCCTCCTGAATTCAAATCTGACCTCAGACACTTACTAGCTGTGTGACCCTTGACAAATCGCTTAATGCTGTTTGCCTCAGTTTCCTCATCTGTAAAATGAGCTAGAGAAGGAAAAGGTAAACCACTCCAGTATGTTGGCCAAGAAAACCCCAAATGGGGTCCTGAAGAGTCAGATGCAACTGAAACAACTGAACAACAACAAAAGTGGTTTACAAATATTACCTCATTATATCCTTACAATAACCCTATATTATTATAATCTCCATTTTACAGATGAGAAAATTGAGTTAGACAGAAGATAGGTGACTTGTCCCAGGTCACAGAGATAGGAAGTGGCTGAGGATAGACTTAAATTCAAGATGTTCCAGATGCAGGGCCAGTGTACCATACCACCAACTGCTTCATTTGGAGAAAAAAAATTACTTCTTGAATATTCTACTAGCATATGGAAGAGTATTTAACACACAAGGATTAGTGAATAACTGGTTTTTTTTTTTCACTTAACTAGGAGGTAGCAGTGCAAGGCCAAAAATTGTCAGAGTTCAATTGTTTTGCTGACTTCCTGTAGTCGAAGACTTTGGATGACTTGCAGAATGTGTCTGATCTCTGTATATAATACCAGAATGAACTGAAATCACTGTCAACTTATTTTTTTCTCATTTCTTAGGCATGCTTAATTAACACCTATGATAAGTTCAATTAATAATAAGAGATGGGCTGAGGGGAAGACAAAGATATAAGATGTTGGCTACCTGAAGGCAATACAAGTTTAATGGTATTATTTTTCCATTTCCTTCTTTAATCTCTTCATACTTTTTTTTTTGACAGAGTAGGCCTTGTACTATAGTACATCCTGGAAATTGTGAATCAGTATGGTACTGTTTTGGGAGAAAGGAGGTCTTGTTTCTGGCCCCAGCTGGGGCATTAACTAGTTGGTACCTTGCTCAAATCAGCCAGCTTCTTATTTTGTTTGTTTGTTTTCCCACTACAGAAATAATAGCAGGTGGACTACTTTTCAATATCTCTTCCAAGTTTTTAAAAGTAACTATTTGTATTTTTAGAGCTGACAGTGTTAATAAGATCAATGATATTTACACATATATGTAGAAAATGAACATTTTTTTTAATTCCCTTTGAGTCTTGTTTTCAATTCAACACAAAGGCATTTATTGAGCACTTTATTTTTCTTTTTTTTTGGTCTATGTCAAACACTGTGCTAGGTACTGAGGATGCAAAGAAAAGAATAAGACATCTCGTACCCTCAAGTACATTACATTCTACTGGAAAATAACATACATTTGGATAAGAAGTTATATACACTGTATAAACAGACTAAATACAAAATAACCTAGCTGGGGAAACTCATGGGAGACTTCATATTTAGAAGAATTCTTCCAATTAGAGGTGAAGAGGGAAAGCATTGTAGGAATGGGAATCACTTGTACAATGGTGTAAAGTCAACTGATGGAATATTGTATATATGGAGTAGCAAATATTCCAGTTTAGCTGGAATCAAGCTTGTGTGAAAGGAATTGTTATGAGATCCTTATAAAGACAGGTTGCAACCAGATTCTAAAGGATTTTAAATATCAAGCAGAGGAGGAATTTGTATGCTCAGAGATATCAGGAAGCCCCTGAACCTTCTTGAGTAGGAGTGTCATATGGTTAATATTTGCTTTAAGAATATCAATTTTGTAGCAGGGATAGATGCAAGCAAATGACTTAGGAGGTTGGGATTTGGAACAAAGGTGGTGGCTGTGTGAGTGGAGAGAAAAGGCCAGGGGAAGGTAGGAAGGTAGGAAGGTAGGAAAGGGTTAAAATAAAAATATCTGGCAATTGATTGGATGTGGGGATGGTGTGGGTAGAGAGACAAGAGTCAAAAATGATTTGAAGGTTATAAACCTGAGTGATTATATGTTACTGCCTTAATTACACATAAGAAAGTTAGGGGAAAGTATGTGTGTGTGTATTTTGAGTCAATAATGATTTCCCTTCTGGACATATTCAATCTTAGATACAAATAGAGGAAATTTTGCCACAATTAGAGTTCAGAAGAGAAATGAGGATTGGTTGTACAGATTTGGGTATCATCTGTAAAGAGATGATAATTGAACCCATGGAAGTGGAAAAGATAACCAAGAGACATTGTATAGAGTGAAGAGAAGGTCTAGGTAGATAGATCATTGGAGTAGAGTCATACAAAGTGGGTGGTACCAGGGTGCTGATTCAGAAAAATAGACCGAGAAGCAGTAAAAACAGTATAAAGAGAACCTTTAGAGTACACCATTAAAAACAAAAACAAATCAGTGAGAAGAAAGGGAAGGAGAGAAAGGTCAGCAATGTCAGAAGGTTCAGGAGAATGAGGACTGAAAAGGTTATTGGATTTAGTAGTTAAGAGGTTATTAGAACCTTGGAGAAAGGAGTGTCAGTTGATTGGTAGAATCAAAGTCATATTGCAAAGAGATTTGAAATGAGTGGGAGGTAAAGAAATGAAATCAAGGATTATAGACAGCTTTTTCCTTGGATTTTGACAGAGAAAGGGAGGGGAGAAAGGAAAAATAACAGTTAATTGAAATTTGTTTTTTTTAAGAATGCAGAATATCTGGGTATCTTAGGAGGCAGTAAAGAAGAAGCCAATGCATAGAGAGAGGAGGGTGAATGGTCAAGCTCCCAGCAAAGATGTTAGCATGGTTCCTGGTTGCTGGAAGTCTTTTTCTCCTTTTATGGAGACCCATTTAGGCATTTTTTAACTCACAGAATCCTAAATCTACTTTTTCCTCAGTATGCTCAATTTGGCCTTTGCTCTTGATGCAGGTGCTACCACCAATTAGTGCTGTTCTGGAGATGCTGTTAGAGTACTTATAAGACATTCAAATTTTCTGACTCTTTGAAGTTCATGAGTTCATCTCCTGATAGAGGGTGGGGAGTGGGGTAGAGAGGAGATAGAGGCACTTTTTCCCCTTCCCCCCTTTTCAAACTGATTAACTCTCAGGTAATTGCTCTCTCCTGGCTTGCCACTAGAAAGTTGGAATCCAAACCAGATTACTATTTTCATATAGGCCCCACAGGGTATAGCAGAGTTTCTTAAATCAATCCTATTACACTTTCCTGTGTAGAATTATTTCACTTAATTCAATGACTGGAATCATCCTACTCCTTTCCAAGTTAATTAATTAGGTTAGATGTAATTAGTCCGATGCTCTTTGATTCAATACATGTGTTTTCACCTGATAAAAGCAAACATTTTATTTGTTAGATAGAATTTTGTTAGTTAATTCAATGGAGATGAGAGTGACTGATTGTTTCGATTGCCTGCCACACTTTGACATTCATGTTTTTCTTCATTCATTCATTTAACATTTATTAAATGCCTATTATGTCCAGAGCACTGTACTAGGTTCCAGGAGAATATAATAGGACAGATCTGACTGAAGCCGGTCTGGTAGATAGAGATTGGAACAAAATGAGATACTCGTAGAATATCTAACATTTAACTAAAGGAGGTTTATTTAACCGTAACAGGAAAGAAACTGTACTGATTCAGTTGGGAATAGCATCCCTTTCCCTGTGCTGTCTCTGCTGATCTTCCAGTTAATCAGAGCCGAAGAGGAGAGATGGTCAGTCCCCATGCCCTGGCTTTTTGAAACTAAGCCACCAGGAAACTTTACCAACTTTCAATCCCTGGAGCCAATTAAGTCCTGAAGACAGTTCCAATGTCTTTTAAGGAAAAACCAGACTAGTTTGTGTGGGGTAGTGTAGGAATTTGGGGAATTTTGGAATTGAGTGAATCACACTGTCCCCATCTTGTGACTCAATTCTGTAGCTAGCTCAGTTCCTTTTTTATTCAATTATGGGGTCTAGTCCAATTTCTGTATTGTGAGAAAACTTTATTTCATTGTTTGAACCTAGCCCTGTGTGGCTGGGAAGCTGGACTATCTCTATCTGTTGTTTAGAGACACTTAATTAAGAATCTCAGGAGTGGGGAACCTGCGGCCTCAAAGCGACATGTGACCTTCTAGGTCCTTGGGCAACCTTCTGACTGAGTCCAAGTTTTACAGAACAAATTCTTTTATTAAGGGGATTTGTTCTGTGAAGTTTGGATTCAGTCAAAGGGCCTCACTTGAGCATCTAGAGGGCCATACGTGGCCTCAAGGCCACAGGTTCCCCACCCCTGAGTTATGCTGACCAGTAACCCAATCAGATCCAAAGACTGATACAATGAGTTTTCTCACAATTATATATCTCAAGCAACCCACATGTTTTATCTGAAACCTGGCCCCATATAGATCAATCAGTTACTGTTTCCGTGATCCTTTGATGGAATACAGACATTTGGAAAAGAGTGGGACATCTTTTTTTCTGATTTCAGGGAACTGCACCTGCTTATTCTTCCAACTTCCAAATGGGAAAGTCTCTCATCTTTCCTTTAATTAGAAACCAGATTACCCAACCTTGTATGCTGGTTTATAGTCTGTTAATTGTTAGCTTTTAATGCATAAAAATCTGTCTCCCCCTGTATCCAGAGTCCAGTTCCCAGCTGAGGAGGCCTGATCCCTATTTGTTATGCAACAGGCAAGCACTGCTTAATAAACTGATATACTCAGAAGCTTGGATCTCTATTTCCTCAGTTATTTTATCTTTTATAGTAGGGACTTAGAGTTTTGCTCCTATCAGAGGGACATAGAAAGTTTAGTTACTTTCCTCAGCTCAAGTTGATTTTGGTCTAGTAGCAAAATAAGAAACAAAAACTGATGACTATGATTTACAGATAATACAATCCATCTTCAGAGACTACTGGGGAGATTCTACTTTCTCCTAAGTTGTTTTCTATTTTGATAATTTGATCATTTCCCTAAAGTAGAGATTTCATTGATAAAAGTAATACAATATTGAGATAATCTGGCATTTAAGCCAGACTCAATTCATATCTTATGCTTTCCCAATGCCATGATTTTTTTTACACAATTCCTTATTCTTTTTTTTTTGTTTGTTTTTTTCTTTAGGCAATTGGGGTTAAGTGACTTGCCCAAGGTCACACAGCTAGTATGTGTCAAGTGTTTGGTCTGAGGCCGGATTTGAACTCAGATCCTTCTGACTTCAGGGCCAGTGCTCTGTCCACTGTGCCACCTAGCTGCCCCAACAATTCCTTATTCTTGAAATACACACTCCCAATACCTACCAATTGAATTCCTACCCATCTTTCAATACCCATCATAACACTATCCCTTTAATGGAGTCTTCCTTCATCCTCCCTATCAGAAATGACCCCTCTTTCTTCTGACCCACCATAATACCTTGTTTGTATTTGTGTTCTATTATTACAAGGATTATATCATCTTACTAGTCTACAAATTTCTCAAAGACATGGACCATGAACCACTTAATTTTGTTTTTCCTCCATTCTCCATCACAATATGCTGTGATCTATTTGCATAGATGCTTAATAATTTTTTTTTGAATAAAGTTTAAGTTAAAAGTTCATCATTTAAAACTATAACATTATTCACCACATTTATAAACTTGCCAGTTTGTTTTTTTTTCCACCGCAGTCTATAATGTTAGTGTCCTGAAATCTGGGTTCTAGAAATGTACAAGTTCCTTTTTTCGCCATTGTGTTTGCCATTAGGGGGTTTCATCACGTGCATTGAAAGCACAGAATATGGCCTTGGGGTTTAGGAGGTCGATATGATAGGTTTGAAAACGTCCGCTGCTCTCTGTGAGTCAGCGACTAAGTACAGCTGCAAATGTCCTTCTCCAAACAGGAAAGGCAAAGAAAAACCACCAACTCCATTAAATGGTCTTCAGTTTATCTCCCACTCAGCAAAGCAGGAAGAACACACCAAACTGCCAGTAATTAGCTGAGAAGCTTTGTTTAAAGTCATCTCTCAAAATGTACCTTGTGTAGCAAGAGTTGTGAATGTGCAAAAACAGTGCAAATGATCAACCACAGGGTAATTTTATGAATTGGCGTGATACATTCAGAAATAGAGAAAGCCAGTTGAGACACAGGAAATCAAGATTGCTCAGGTCATTATGACTTTTCTAATTATTATCAATCAATTGTTCTGGAGACCCCCTACAACCTCCAGACCTGGAGCAGAAGGGTGGCATCTTGTTATTTTACCATGGGAACTGTTTTTCCAATGGATTAGATTAGAAATGGGTCCTTTGCTCATTTTTTTCTTTTGTTTTGTTTTGTTTTGAAAGCTGCTTCTTTTTTACCTTCACCAACTGAAACAAGGAGAGATGTTTACCATGGAAAATTAGCAAGTTAAAATGAAAAAAGAGTCCATATCTCAGCCTCCAGGAGAGCTCATCTCGCCAAAGTCATGATTGGAATGTTTTCCAAAAAAAGAAAGATTCATAGATCTTGATGGAGAAGGGACCACTGAGGTCTTCTAGTCTAACCCCCACCTAATTTTACAGAAGGAAAGTGCGGCCTAGTGAGGTTAAGTGACTTGCTAAAAGTCACAGAGGTAGTTGCCATCACGTGTAGGATTTGAATCCATACCTCTTGACAATAGAGTCAGTTATCTTTGCTGTATCATGCTGAAAATTACTTAATAATTTATTTATTTCTTATAGATAGAAAGTATCAATGCCTCTACCATCATTTTCTCCTATCAGAAATACTGCAATAAAAAAGTTGCCTGTCCTCAGGATGTTCAAATAAAATGACATTTTGCATTTTGCTGGATGGTTTCCATATAAATACTGCTGGCCTGCTTTTTCCATGGGAAGGACTCATTAATATCCAAATCATAGAACAGCATGAATGCACATACCCTCTGCACCCCCCAAGTGAATTTCTCCTTAATTTGAAGATGCATTTTCAAATGGTTTCCATTGACTAATTTTAGCAGCATTTGTGGTTTCAAATAGAAAGCAGGAAGCCATGATGAGATAGAACTTCTGTTCCATCAGTAGCCACTTAACCAAATCTCAAAGATTAAAAACCTTTTTAGCAAACTTGAAAACTGGTTTGATACAGTAAGAGGAACCAAATAAAACCATCAATATGACCTTTTGCAAAACCTAAACATTTCAAGACTGTTTTACATTGTATTCAAACACAGTCATGACAGATATCATACACGTAGATAACAACAAAAATATTTTCCCTTTGGAAAGGGATTTCTACATGGACACAACTGTTATGTGGGATTTTTTTTGCATGATAGTATTGATATAATTTGGTATGCAAAATATTATTACTTTAAGTCATCTCTGAGGAAAAGGCCCTCCTTTTACTATTTGTGGGAATTGTATTATTAGTCTGTTTGAAAGTATTTTTGTATAGTAAAATTGCAGTGACAGTATCCTGGGAAACCCCAGGGTCTTCAGCGATGAATCAAGCAAATGGGGAGGATTTCTAATCTGTTTGCTAACATTTAGAGTTTGGAACTTGTCAGTCATCTCAATGCTACTAATTAGCTGAGGGCTAGAGGCATCCATCAGACCCAGAAACATAGAAACTAAGCAAGATATCCAACAAGGTTTGAAACAAGAAAAAAAAGAGTAATCTCTTTTTGACTTTTGGAGGAAAATTTCATAATACAGACAAACTCTGTATATCAGAAGGTGGCAGTTGTCAAAGGCTGAATTCAAATGCTGATTTTCAATAATGTTTAAGGAACTGAGCTTCTACTAAAGGTGGAAACAGACTTAACTAATTAATACACATGCTGGGAAACCAAAAAAGATAGAGAAAATAGGGTTGTAAGTGAGATAGGATGTTCTGAGCATGGACCTTTGTAGGGAAGGAGGAAAATAGTGAATGAGATAATTGCCAACATTGGTGCAGGAAGGACTGAAACAAAGGGTATTCCTGTAACATGTTTAACAACCAATTCAGTGGAAACTGATGGGGAGAGAATGCATACAGGAAACACTTTCAATTTTAATCTGAATTATTGATATTTTCTCCATCACTTTCTTGTCTTCTAGACAATCAACAAAACAATAAATCAAACCCTTCTAGTGTTTCCCAATTTCCAAGGTGTAAATGCTCACACTGTAAATTTAACAATTGACTGAGCTGGTCAAAAAGAACAATCTCTTAGGGTCTAAGAGGAAAGTGCTTTCCTTAACCAGAGACTCAAACTCATAACCAAACTCATAGGTAAAACTAACAAAGAGAAGACACTAACTACTACAGTTAGCTCAATCTGGAATAGAACATAGGGAAATGAGCTGGGAAATCATCTAGCCAAATTTCCTGTTTGCCTAAGTAATATAGATTTAGAGCTTTCAGGAACCTGGTATTATCTAGGCCAAGGGTTTTTAGTCTTTTTCCTATTATTTCCTATTATTACCCCTTTAGCAATCTGGTGAAGCATATGAACTCCTTCTGCGAACAACATTTTGAAATGCATAAAACATTCATAGAATTATAAAAGAAAGAAATCATAATGCAGCTATCAAAATATGTATTTTTCAAGTTCACAGATTCCAGATTTAGAATGCCTGACCTAGTCTAACTGTTACATTTTACAGATGAGGAAACTGAGGGCACTTGACTTGCTCAGTGTCACCCAGTCATTTATTAGGAGAAGCAAGATTTGAACCTAAAAGCAGCAAAATGCCCATGGCAACACATTGCATCTCAGCTAATCAGTGACAGAACTGTACCTAGAACTGAGGTCTCTTGGGTCCCAGGTGTCTGCTCCATTTACTTGAAACGGATGACTGAGAGCTTGGTCTAGCATTGAACCGAGCCAAGACTGGGAAAGGATTGACTCAGGAGCTAAGAAAGCGTAACTAAGATCAGGCCTAGATTTCCATATTTATTAGAGGTCAAGGATAATTTTTAGGTGTCCTTGTCCTTTTGCAACTCCTGTTTTTTGATTGTTATTTTAAAACCCTATATAATTTTATTGAAATCCTAGGTCAAGACCCCTGACTCCCAAGTTTCCCTATTGTTATTACTAGTAACAGAAGAATTGTGGGCTTGTTTCAGAAGGAGGAAGGGTTGTTTAGATGTTGGATGCCTGTTTTTGTTTTTTGTTTTTTGTTTTTTTTCTGCAAGGGAGACAGGAGTACAGATAGAAAGAAAGGGGGGCGATGGTGATACCAAGTGATCTAGCTGGAGAATCCCGGGGTTTGCAAGACAAAGACACAAGGAACCAGTGCAGGATGAAGAAATGTCTCTAGGTGGTTAGCAGCAGGAGACCCACTGTGACATTGTCCCTTCTTATTCTGGAGATGGAAATACCCTCGTTGGAGAGCCAGCTATCATAATGGTATTCATGAAGGTGAACATACTACACTCAGGGCACAATTCATGAAGCAAAATTGCCGAATATGGAGAATTCAGAAAAAAAATGTAAAGAATTTCACTAATTGATACAGAGTAAAGTGACCAGAAGCAGAAGAAATATATATATGTGTGTGTGTGTATATATATATATATATATATATAATGACAATAGCATAAATAAATGAAAAGATCACTAAAAAGAATGCAGAATGTTTTTTCTGAGAAACATAAAAAACATTAATAATTCCCGAGAACAGATAATGAAACACAAATTCCTCTAAACAGTAAAGTAGGGATTACTAGGTTAAAATATTGCATGCATACTTAGATGACTTCTCAGTTCTCAGTATCTTTTGTTTTTGCTTAATTATTTTTTCTTGTAACCAGGGAGAATTCAGTTTTAGGGCTGGGAGAAAGAGTAGGAAATAGCTACAATGTTCAAATAAAGGCATTACTAAAACATTTCAAAGTAGGGCATAGTTTCTTTTTCTCCTTCCCATTCTCTCCCCACCCTCCATGTTTTCACAAAAAAAGTTTTCATTTATCTTTCCAATTTTTCTACGGAAAAATTGAGGCAAAGAAAAGTGAAGAAAACCCCCCAATCAAGGTAGAACTGGGGTTCCAAACACAACTGGGTATATTCAAATTTGGAAAGTACTTCATCACCCCCTAACTTCCCTCTTCTGTGTTCTTTCAAACCACTTTGTGGTGGTCTTTCACCACTACTTTTCATGTGCTCATGTACATTTACTTAGATGGCAAGATTCTCACATGATCAATTCTTTAACAAGTTTCATGATTTTTTTAAAAAAGTAAATATATAACTAGAAACTGTTTAATGATCATGTGAAAGCATCAGTCCTTTAAAATGATGGGGAAAAATTCTTGTTTTAATTTAGCCATGTCCAACTCTTTCTGACCCCATTTGCGAGTTTTCTTGATAAAGATACTGCAGTGTTTTGCCATTTCCTTTTCCAACTCATTTTACAAATGAGGCAAACAGGGTTAAGTGATTTGCCCAGGGTCACATAGCTAGTAAGTGTCTGAAGTGGAATTTGAACTCAGGTCCTCCTGATTGCAGGCCCATCACTGTATCCATTGTGCCACCCAGCTGCCAAAAATTGAGCCAGTTACAAAACCTCTATGGGTTTTAGTTTCAATTCAATAATTTATATTCAATACATTTTCAATAACATATATTCAATATATTTATTTATTTATTTTTGCTGAGGCAGTTGGAGTTAAGTGACTTGCCCAGGTTCGCACAGCTAGTAAGTATCACGTGTCTGAGGCCGGATTTGAACTCAGGTACTCCTGACTCCAAGGCCGGAGCTTATCCAATGCGCCACCTAGCTGCCTTCAATAAACATTTTTTAAGTGCTTACTATGTGCCAGATACTATGATTTCTGAGGCCCCTTTTAGCACCAGGATTTGGTGATATAAAAAAAAATTGCATACATATAATAACATACATATATAATTTGAAAAATTATATATATATATCTACACACATATCTTTCATATACATGTCTTTATATATACACAATATATATGTATATATGTATACACACATACACATTTATTTACACTGTTATTATGTATGGATGAGGGCAGTTAGGTGGCAGTTAGGGGGGCCTGGGGTCAGGAGAACTCCTCTTTCTGAGTTCAAATCCAGCCTCAAACACTCACTAGCTGTGTGACCCTGGGCAAGTCACTTAATCCTGTTTGCCTCATCTGTAAAATGAGCTGGAAAAGGAAATGGCAAACCACTCCAGTATCTTTGCCAAGAAAACCCTAAATGGGGTCACAAAGATTCAGATATGAATGAAATGACTGAACAACAATAACAATAGTCATTATAAATGCATTATGTATATGCATATCTCTCTATATCTATCCATCCATTCTATTAGAACGGGCATCCTGGGTGGTAAATAAACAATGAAGGCCTACTCAGTGGGATATTGGACCAAGGCAGTGACTACCAGCTGTTGACTTCTGAAAGGCCAGCTTTTTCTTAAGTTCAGAGGCTGTTGTTTAAGTGAAAAGATTCCATCTTCTTTATGATATGTCAGAGAGCCTAAGAAAATTTCTTGCAGGCCTAAGGTCTTTTGAACATCAGTTTATAAGTTGCTAGGTTTGACTTGGCTTTCCTTCCCCTTAGCAAAAAGGAATTAAGCCTGAGTAAGGATTTTAGGGAAGGTGCTTTCATTGTAGGTAACTATTTAAAAGCCTATGACACTTTGGGAGGAGGGAGCTTTTGGGATCTGCTTCCAAAGCAGCCAAACCACAATTTCCCCTTTTCATCACCCTGCTATGATGCTTGGGTTTCCTACTCCTTGCCCTGATGTAGCTAGCTCCACAGACAGAGTTGAAAAGATGTATGGGCATCTTGGGAGATGAAAGAGAAGCTTTAGTTATAATAGCATTGTCATTCTAAGACTAATTATTATTGTTCCATTTTCTGAGTGAGCCCCATCAGAGAATTTCCCCAACTCCAGGACATAAACAAGAGAGTCTTCAGAGACCAAAGGGAAACAGTCAAAGAGGTACTACAATCACAGAGCTAATTGGTCTTCTGATTGGCAGGTTCTGGAGGCCTCCAAATGATGGGGCACAAAATGAAGGTGGTGGAGAGTGGTTTACTCACAGGTGATATGACACCATTGGTGCAAAGAAGGCTCTGAGACTCAAAAAGAGCTCACTCTACCTGCTGGCTGGCTCCTGAAATACCATCCAGGGCTTTCTGCTTTTAGCTTAAAGATTTGGTCCCAGTTAAAATGGAAATCCTGAGAGGAGCAAACTGCTTTTAGTCATTTATGTCTCAGTATGAAAGAAAGCACCTGGTGGTAGATTTTTAAGTTAGAAATTGGAGAAAGAGCAGGAGATCAGTAACTGTGTGAAAATTGAAGGGGAGGAGAAATTGAAAAGAGAATACAAGGAAATTTTGCTGGGAACAAGATTATAAAATTAACTTCACAATTTTTATAGGAAAAATAATGTAATTACTAAGGCATTATAATTCATTAGCACTACAGTTATCCAAATAATATGCAAGATTCCTCCCTTGCTTATCTTCCACACTAGCTAACAGCATGGAATTAATTGAAAAAGCTTCTGGCAGCCAGTGATTAAAATAGCCCAAAGTCAGGCAGTTCTACAGAAGATTTGAACTAATTATCCAGGACTTTGACTAATTGAATTCAAGAAGCATTTATTAAATGCCTACTACATACCCATCAATAGTTTTATTTTATAAAACCAGTATTCTTCTTGGGGTGTTGCATGGCTGTATGTCATGGAATAGGACCAAATATGAAGAATTTTATTTAAGATCACCCAAAGAGCAATAGAGAGGCTTGTGGGAGTGGGGAGCTAAAACACATTACACATGAAAAATCACACAGGAAAGCGAAAAAAGAGAGACGGGCTGGTCCTGCAGCAAGAGCAAGCACCTGATGGATAATTGATGGATATGTCACATGAACCATTGAAATCCTTGCAATTCTTAAAATAAAATAAAATAAAATAAAAACAGAGGAAAACCCCAAGGCACATGGGGTGGATCTGTTGTGAGGAATTTGCAAGAGTACACGAATAAGATAGATTGAAATCTGCACTGGATAGAGTACCCACATTGATGAGATAACAGATTTAATAGTATATTCGTAGTGTATGTACACATTGTGCTAAGTACAGCAGATACAAAGTGAACTGACTATCTATTAAGGGGAATATGTCATTTAAAGCTAAAAGAGATTTTAACGATCATCGAGGGAATCGTGGGAATTGAGTGAACCATACTGACTCCGTCTTTTGACTCGATTCTGGAGCTAGTTGTTACCTTTCTATTCAATTATGGGTATGCTCCAATTTCTGTCTTGTGAAAAAACTTTATTCAGTTGTAGGAATTGCTAAAAAACCTTTATTGCATTGTTTGAGCCTAGCTTTACATGACTGGGAAATTGGACCGCCTCTGTATGCTACTTAGAGACCTTTAACTGAGGACCTAGGTTATGCTGTCTGGAAGCCTAATAAGATCCGAAGATTGATGCAAGGAGTTGTTTCACAATTACACATCTCAAGCAATCCATATGTCTTATCTGAAAACTGGCTGATCAATCAGTTATTGTCTCTATGTTCCTTTGACTGAATGCAGACACTTAGGGGGGAGTGGGACACTCTTTTTTTTCTGATTTCAGGGAACTGCACCTGTTTACTCTCCCTCTCCTGACTCAGAAAGCCCCTAATCTTTTTCTCCAAATAGAAATCAGATTACCTAATTTGTATCCTGATTAGTTGTTTTTTTTTAATTATTTGGTATTATTTGATTAACTGTTTTTAGTACATACTAATCTGTCTCACCCTGTATTTGGGTTCTAGTACTAGAGTTGAGGAAGCTTGGTCCTAATTAATTGTGCAATTGGAATGCATTGCTTAATAAATCAATATGGTCAAAAGCTCAAACCTTTGTTTTCTTGGTTATTTCATCTTTGACCTGCCACAAACCTAGGGAACAGGGTTAAAATGGTGAAATGGCTCACTTAACCTAATTGCCTCGCCAAAAAAAATGGTGAAATGCCTGCATAGGCATGAGAACATAAGCTTTTTGAGTATTTTACCTTTGACTATTTTTGCCTTTCTTTATATTCCAACATTTAGTACAGTGACTGGCACATAATAAGCCCTTAATAAATGCTTGTTGACAAGTTGATTATGATTGTACAATAATAAATAGTAGCTTTAGAAATAGAACTTGGACCCTGTGACTCCAAATTTAATGCTATTTCCATATCAACAAATTTCCTCATACACGAATACACACACACACACATATATATATATATGTGTGTGTATATAAATATGTATGTGTGTCTATATATGTACATACATATATATACACAATACATACAATTGTGTATGTATATACATACATATAATCATATAATATATAAATGAATAACTATGATAGGTACTAAGAAGAGATTTAGACAGTTTTTAAACCTTAAGGAAAACATTGCTTCAATAATTGTGATTTTTAAAATACATTATTTGATAGGACTACAATATGAATTACCTTAAGCTAAGTGGTCCTAATGTCTGCAAACATAGAAGCAATGTCAGACAGCTTGTACTACTCCAGTGTCCTGATTCATTCTAACCTTGTGTCATATAGTTAAATGATCACATCTCCAGAGTGGATGGGACTCCTGGCTGACTGCAGCTGCTGCAAGCTACACCCATCCCTGGGGTCTCTAATTGCCAATTCATACCCTCACCCAATTTCTGGTCTCGAGATAAGGAAACTCCCCTCACCCAAATCTGGTATCAATAGGTGACCCAGAGAACTTCCCTACCATATCTGGTTCTGATTAGGAATGTCCCTTCCCACATCTGGCATTGATTATTTGTTCCCAACCAACTCCACTTTTTAAGGTATAAAACTTCCCTGATCAGATCCATACTCTGGGTTTGTATTCCCATCAAGATCTCTGTCAGTGAAAAAAAAAAAAGATCTCTCACTGTACATATCTCTCTCCCCTTGAGTTGGGTGAGTTTCTTGACATTTTGGGGGCTGAACCTCTGTCTGTAACACTGTGTAGTGTGTGTGTGTGTGTGTGTGTGTGTGTGTGTGTGTGTGTGATTTTTGG
>NW_020948703.1:0-26947 GCF_900497805.2 Vombatus ursinus
TATCTATCTATCTATCTATCTATCTATCTATCTATCTATCTATCTATACATACTTATAATTCTTTCCCTCCAACTACCCTAATACTGACAAAGGTCTCCTGCGTTACAAATATCATCTTTCCATGCAGGAATGTAAACAGTTCAACCTTAATAAGTCTGTTATGATTTCTCTTTCCTGTTTACCTCTTCATGTTCCACTTGAGTCTTGTATTTGAAAGTCAAATTTTCTATTCAGTTCTGGTCTTTTCATCAAGAATGTTTGAAAGTCCTGTATTTCATTGAATGACCATTTTTTTCCCCTGAAGGATTATACTCAATTTTGCTGGGTAGGTGATTCTTGGTTGTAATCCTATCTCCTTTGCCCTGCAGAATATTATATTCCATGCCCTGCTGTCCCTTAATGTAGAAGCTGCTAAATCTTGTATTATCCTGATCATGTTTCCACAATATTTGAATTGTTTCTTTCTGGCTGTTTGTAATATTTTCTCCTTGACCTGGGAACTCTGGAATTTGGCTACAATATTCCTAGGAGTTTTCCTTTGGGGATCTCTTTCAGGAGGAGATCAGTGGATTCTTTCAATTTCTATTTTGCCCTCTGGTGCTAAAATATCAGGGCAGTTTTCTTTGATCATTTCTTGAAAGATGATGCCTAGGCTCTTTTTTTTTTGATCATGGCTTTCAAATAGTTCAATAATTTTTAAATTGTCTCTCCTGTATCTATTTTCCAGGTCAGTTGTTATTCCAATGAGATATTTCACATTGTTTTCTAACTTTTCATTCTTTTGGATTTGTTTTACAGTGTCTTGATTTCTCATAAAGTCACTAACTTCCAATTGCTCTGTTCTAATTTTTAAGGAAGTATTTTCTTCGGTAATCTTTTGGACTTCCTTTTCCATTTGGCCAATTTTGCTTTTTGTTGCATTCTTCTCTTCATTGGTTTTTTGGACTTCTTTTGCCATTTCGGTTAGTCTATTTTTTAAGGTGTTATTTTCTTCAGTATTTTTTGGGGTCTCCTTTAGCAAGCTGTTAACTTGCTTTTCATGATTTTCTTGCATCACTCTCATTTCTCTTCCCAGTTTTTCCTCTACTTCTCTTACTTGCTTCTCAAAATCCCTTTTGAGCTCTTCCAAAGCCTGGGGATGATTCATATTTTTCTTGGAGGCTTTGGATGTAGGAGCTTTGACTTTGTTTTCTTCTTCTGCTTGTATGTTTTGATCTTCTTTGTCCCCAAAGTAAGATAATATAGTCTGACTCTTTTTTGTGCTGCTTACTCATGTTCCCAGCCAATTACTTCAGTTTTAAACTCTTTGTTAAGGTAAAAGTCTGCTTCCAATGTGGAAAATGTACTGTCCCAAACTTTGGGGATTTGTACAGCTGTTTTCAGAGATACTTCTAGGGACCTGAAAAGTGTCAGTTCTTCCAAGGTGGTATGATAAGGGACAAGGTGTTTCCTCTCCACCACCAATACAAGCTCCACCATGCCAGTGCTCCTCGTCACCCCAGGACTGCCCCTCAGAACTGTGACCCAGATCCAAGCATGGGCAATGCAACAGATTCCTGCCTCAGCACTGGCAAAGAGATCCCTGCAATCCCCCTCTGATCAGCCACCCGATTCCCCCTCAGTCTGTGGGCCGGAAGCTCAGGAGGCAGCCATGAATTGCGCTCGGGACTTGCGACTGAAACCTAGCTCCTTCTCTTACTGCAGTCACAGACTTTTCCCACTGACTTTCTAAGTTGTCTTTGATGTTCATGGGTTGAGAAATCTGGAAACTGCCACAGCTGCCCACGATTCAGTCCTCTGAGGCCTGCTCCAGGTTCGCTGCGTCCTGAGTGACCATGCTGAGCTCCTCTCCCATCCAGCACGATATACCTTTCCAATCAACCCTCCAGGTTGTCTTGAGTTGTAAATTTGTTTCACTCTGTCTTTCTGTGGGTTCTGCTGCTATAGAATTTGTTTAGAGTTATTTTTTACAAGTATTTGGAGGGGTTTGGGGGAGAGCTCAAGACAGTCACTGCTTTCCCTCTGCCATCTTGGCTCTGCCCCCCAAGACAATGACATAGTGAAGGAGATACAGAAGATTACCTTGTAGTTTTTAGTCTGTGGTTCAGAAAAATCAAACTGAGAGATTAGTGTATTGGGTCAGAGGTTTCTAGAAACATTGACTGTTGGACACTAGAAAGGACATTAGAAATATATAATCCAACTTTCTCATTTTATAGATGAGGAAACTGAAGCTCAGAAAAGTTACTTTCCCAAGGTCATACTGTGCTTTTCTCCATTTTTTCCCCCTACAAGCATTTCCCCTCTCATATTACTAACATACCCTGCATCACTTATGAAGGGATTAGAAATGGGATCTTTAATGGCCATGAAATTTGCCACCCACAAAATGTCCAGTAAAATCAGATACATTAACTTTTGTTAGTGTGTGCTAATATTCCCGGGATGTTGAGTGTAATTTATTGAATCACATTTATTTATGGAAGCATCAAAATCAAAGCATTTTTTTTCAGTCACTTAAAACATCATTTATGACAGGGGATCTTTTTTAAACTTTCAGCTTTTAATCATCTCCACTTAAACATTAAACCTACCCCACCATTTATGGAGGATGTTTAAGCTTTTCATTTCACTGTGAACTTACTGGGTCTCTGTGTACATAGCCTACAATCTGAAAAAAAAAAGAAAACTAAACATTTAACAGCCAATAATATAAGCAATGGAAATGAACAGAATGGTGATCTTTCCATTACAGTGTTTAATTACAGAAAAAATAATTTACCCCAAGTCTAATTTGCCCCCAGACGGAAACTGCCTTGGTCTTGTGTTTAGTTTAATGCTTTTGGTGGTCTGACCGAAGTTCCGATTACTGAGTGAAGCTTATTCACCAAGCTATCTTTTATACTTAGAATACACAGTCCTCTTTGTTTCTGTCTTTCCAATTTTTTAATCTTGATTCAAGGCTTAGTTCAAATGCTATTTCCTCTATGAAGCTTAGATGTTAGTTTCTCTGCCTGCTGCAATTTTCCCACAATACTTTCTTTGATCTATCCTTTGCCCCATTGATTTTTTACCTAATATCATATCTGTCTCTGTTCATGACATACCCATCCTTCCAGTAGCAGGTAATCTCCTTGAGGGCAGAGATTGTTTTATTTTTATCTTTGTATCCCCAATACCTAACATAGGGCTTCACACAGAGTAGTAGGCACATAATAAATCCTTCATCTTCGGTACTTGCAACAAAGAGCTTTGCAAAACTTGAAGCATTGTACAAATGAAGTTATTATTATTGGCCTCAACTCATATTAAGTTGAAGTGTCACTGGTAGATTCTGTCAAAAAAAATAGTAGAAGGTTCAGATCATGCTGGTTTGAAAGAAAACACACATACACACACCTGTATATAATACAGCTTTGAAGTTTCATATATTATCTTCTTTCTATTCTTTGCTTATGGAAATGCTCATGGTTGTGAAGTTCATAAAAAAGACACAAAACTGTACAATGTCTTTATATTACTTATCAAGATGTGTGTGTCTGTGCCAAATTCAGGATATCTCCTACCCATCCTCATTCCCTGCCATTTTAGGATGAGGCTCTGGATTGGGCAGAATAATAGTTCAGTATAGTATTCTTTCTAAATCACTATATTTTAAATTTAAATCACTTCCTAAATCATTATTCAATCTCAATCTGGGAGTCAGAGGCAGTGAGATTGAAATGATTTTGTGCTTCTTCGTCGCATTACCAAAACTTGGTGACCCCAATCAAATGGCCATTCCCATACTACGGTGAGCAAATTTCTTGCTTTCCCCTCTTCTTACCTGAGCAATTCAGTGTCATCCAGTTTGCTGAGGTGAAAATTCTCTTTGCTTTCTGTCTTCCCCTACGCTCTCATTCTTATCTATCTTAGCCCTATCCCACCACAATCCATATCCTCTGTCTTCTCATTCCATTGTATGCCCTGGTACTTCTCCTTTTTGGATAACATTTCCTTTTAACTTGGATCTCTATACTTTACACTCCTTCCATCTTCTTGTGCTAACAAAAACCTAGTTCTCCTCAGGAGACCCTGGATCCTTTGCTCTCACTAGTCCTTGATGCCCCTTCTTCTCATAATGCTTCCAAAGCAAGGTATGGGTTTACCACTTGCTCTTCATTATCATTCCCATACTGTCCCTTTACCAAGATCATTGTATAACTCTCCTTCTTAGAAATTCATTCCATATGTCCTACAATACAAATTCTTGTCAAAGTCATAGCCTTCAGTTCATTCTCTTCCTTTCTCAAGGAGTTCAATACCTGACTCCTAGTTTTCCTTTCTATCCCAACCCTTGACCTCAAACCTAGGGACTATAGTATACGCATTGATGTTTCTTTGAAAATGCTTGACTTTCACTTCATGAACTTCCTAGAACCCCCTGGCCTCATCTTCATTCCACCTCAATCACACACAGGTATGATTATTCATTTAATCTCACCATGATCTGTAACTGTTTTAACACTATGATCTGAGATTGTAAAATTCCTTTAGTTGATGACATCAATCTCAATCTTTTGCCTTACTACTCCTAAGACCATTTTTTGCCCTTATTGTGAGCTTTATTCCCTGACCTCAGACCCCATCACTTGGCTATTCCATGGTCATCTCAAAATCAACATGTCCAAAATAGAATTAATTACCTTTTTTCCCCAAGTCTATTCCCCATTCAACTTTTTTTTTTTAATTTCAGCTCTAGACACTACCATCCTAGTCACTTGGGCTTGGAACCTTGGGGTCATCCTTGACTCTTCCCTTTCTGTCACTCTCCCCCAACATATGCTATCAGCTGCCAAGTCTTGTTGATTCTATCTTTACCACATCTCTCCTATATTTCTCCTTCTCTCCACTCATAAAGCCTCTATTCTATTTCAATCCTTTAACTCATCTTACCTGAACTATTGCAATAGCATCTTAATTAGTTTCTCTGTTTCCTCTCTTTACAAATCCCTTGTCCACACAATTACAGAATTGATATTCCTAAAATAGTTATGATCATGTTATTATATTTCCCTACTAAAACAACAACCACAAGAACAAACCAACAAAACTTTAAAGGATCTTAATTGCTTCTAGGTTAAAATATAAAATCCTTAGGTTGCACTTTCTGTTCATAATTTTCAGGGGAACAATGCTCTAACAAAATAATACTGAAATGCCTGTAGTATATGCTTCCCATTTACCTCATCTGCCTTATTTCATCTTATTCCTCTCAACTTTTTTTCTTTTTTCCTGTGAAACAGGCTGTTACCTGTCTTCTTCTCATAAAATTATATTTCCTGTCTCCACGTTTTTACATGTCTCACCTTGTCTGGAATTCACTCCCTCCTCAACTTTGCATCTTAGAATTGCCATGGTCTTTCAAAGCATAGCATAAGTACTTAACAGATTCCATCCATTCCAGTTGTTAGTACTTTCTACCTCTTTGAAACTGTTTTCTATAATTTTCTATACACTTGATATATACTTAGCTTTGTATGTGGTATAAACCTCTGTAGAATGTAAGTTCCTTGGAGTCAGGGACATCATTGATGTTTTTGTGTTTACAGTACTTGGCAGCGCCATTCACAAAATAGGTGCTTAATAAATGTTTGTGAAATTGAATTGAATTTTAGTCATCATGCTCCCAGCCTCCTACAATTCCATACTGGTTATCTCTCCCTTCTTCCTTTTGATCTACACACCACCTCGTGCCCTGGGAGGACTCCACCCCTCAACCAAACAAAAGAGGGTGACAACCTACTGTGAATTGACTCTTCAATGATTAACATACTCCTACTCCATGATTCTCTTGACATCTCAGTGGTTCTGAACCACCAGCTGCTCTTGTTTAAACCCCTTTCTCCACTGCTTACTGACCTTCCCTTATTCCCATTCTCCTCCCCTTAACATCTTACTCTAAGTTCAACCACCCCTTCCAATTTGTTCTTTGCAATGCCTTATCTATATGTAATAAACTTGCTTTCATCTTTAACATTTTACTTCTTCATTCTTTCCTAATGACACAACTTTTCTGACTACCCTTTACACCACTGGTTGAACTTTTAATTATACCTCGAACTTATTGGTTGATATGAGGAAATTGGAATACTTTTTGCTCCCCATTACTATTTCCAGGCTCTCCCCTATCAATATGATTCAGTAACCTCTTCTCTTTTGAGGTTCGTTTAATCCATTTTTATCACTCAATTGAAGGCATGGTAGCTATTATCTACTTACCTTCAGGAAACTCTCTCATCATTCTGAAGAAGTTCAGTGTCTGGATCACGACCTTTCTCTCCTCTCCAACTCCTAGCCCCATAGTAGGGACTTTAATATATATATTGATACTTCCTCAAACACCCTAACATCCCAATTCCTTAAAATACTTGTGTACCATGACCTACTCTTCTGCTCCACCTCAGCTACACAGAGAGGTGGTCATACATTGATCTTGCTTTTATCATCCGCAAGTGTTTTACTTCCATGTTCATTAATTCTGAAATTCTTTATCTGATCATAATCTTCTGTTATTCTACTTCTCCATCTTCCTTGAAACTCCAAACTCTTTTCTTCATCTTTAGCATGACTTCCAATCATTCAACCCCTTAGTTCTTTCCAGGCTATCACCCCTGAATTGGTATGCTCTAATCTCTTCCCCTTGGTAACACTACAGTTCTCTTGTCTTTAGTTCCTTGTTCCCTTATCCTATTGCCAACATTGCCTTTCCAAGCTTTAGCCTGAAATCACTTCCACTTTCTGCTACATTCTCTCCTACTCTTGTGCTGCTGAACAAAGCTGGAGAAAATCATGAAACCATGTTCAATGAGACTTCTACAAATTTATATTATGATCTCAACTGGTCCCTTACTGCAACAAAAGACTTTTAAAAAATATCTCCTACTAATCTCTTCACTATCCCACTCACCACAATAGCTATTTAAAATCATCTCAACACTCCTCAAGCCTCCCATGGCTCCCTCTGACCTGATACCCTCAGTCGAGAACCTTGCCTTATATTTCACTAAAAAAAAATTGAGGCTTTTCACAAAGAGTTCCCTCTGTTCCCTCCTCCTCATCATCATCACTCAGATGCTTTCTGCTACTATTTCCTCTTTCTGCCCCATCTCACATGAAGAGGTAGCCCTTATCTTTACCAAAGAAAATTCTGTTGATTCTCTTGGAAACATCCCTGACATATATTACCCTTTGTTTCTTCTGACACTGCCACCACACTAAAGCAGGCCCTTTGCACCAATACAATAGTCTCCTGGTTGGTGTCCTGGACTTGTGTCTCCTCTCTCTCATCTCTTTTCCACTCAGCTATCAAAGCTCTTCCTAAAATGCAGGTCTGATCATGTAATCCCCTGTTCTATAAACTCCAGGGACTCGCAAATGACTTTCAGGACCAAATATAAAATCATTTGTTTGGCTTTTTAAATCTTTCGTAACCTAGACACTTCCTATCTTTCAACTTTATTGCTTTCTGTAAGCACTATAATCCAGTAAAACCGGATTACAGAGAACAAGATTTGCTATCACTTACACAAAGCACTCTATCTCCCAACTCTGATTACTGACTGTTCCCCATGCCTAGAATTCTCTCCCTCCTCATCCTCACCTCCTAGATTCCCTAACTCCCTTCAGGTGCCAGCTAGATTCTTACCTTCTGCCAAAAAGCCTTTGCTGATCTATCTTAGTTCTAGCCCCCATCCTATGTTGATTATGTACATCCTCCCCACCACAAATATATGCTGTTTTTATATAGTTGTTTGCATGTTCTTTCCATAGTTAGTTTCTTGAAAACAAGAATTCTTTTTTGCCTTTCCTTGAATCCCTAGCACATAGCACAGTACCTGGCACATAGTAGGCACTTAATAAATTCTTGTTATTGTCTTGTTGACTAGCAAGTGTGATATTTCATTTCTGGCAGGTTCTTCCTGTGTTCCTCTAAAATCCTAATTTCCATCCATTCAGACCTCACACCCCATTTATGTTGTCTTTAAAGTACGTGGTTATGTGTCTATTTGAACAAAAAAATAGTGATTTGCTATTTTCACATCTGGGACTAGAATAAAAACCAGTTCCTGCTTTTGATTATATGTCTATCTGGTCAAATTTGGAATGCTTGAAAGTTTTGTCTGAGATGACTTGGCTACTTACTCCATCCTAGATAATTACTGTCAGCAGTTTTTTTAAAAGTAGCAGATTTTTTTCCCTAATTTTAGAGAACCATTGGAATAGTGATTATTTGTCAATGCTGCCTAGTGTTTTAATAGATTAATTTGGGAGCAACATAAACTAATAAAATCACTTCCCTAGGAAGGGGCTTACAATTCTGAAATAAATCTAAATTGCTTTATTTGGTATTCTGCATGCATTTTAGCAACAGTTTATGTGTGGTACACAATGCCTTGGGAGACCAGAAAGTCAATTAGGATCCTCACAATCTTTAATAGAGCTGGCATTACAATCCTATCAATAGATGGGTACATAATGTTATGGCCAGTTAGGCACATTATGGATAACTGGTTTTCCTGTTAAGCAGGAAACCAGTATGAGTATCCAATTATGAAATGTGGCAAGAAAAGAAAAAGGCAGAATTAGCAGCAGTCTTAGAGGTGTGACATTTGTGCTAAAGGGAGGAAATGAGAAAATGAAGTATATAATCAGTGTCCAAAGGGAGAGCTCAGTGGAATTACAATTCACAATAAGAAACTGTTCAGCCATACAACAAGGATATCAGAAAGGCCAGATGTATGAATGAATAAATGAATGAATGAATGAATGAATACACACACATACATACACATACATATACATACTTGTGCTGGCAAAGTCAGGCCATCACCAACACCAGCACCTTGACCACCATCTTCCCTCAAATCCTCTTGGAGACATCTCAAGACCTTGAAGCCAAGAGCCTAGGAATGACAATGTTTCTAGCTCAGCACTCTCAAGCCATTATCCCAGATTTCCCTCAGCTTTGCCTGTGGGGACACAGTTTGGCAACTGCTCCTATAGGTGCTACAGCCACACATGCTTAAGAGCCAGAAAAGGAAGATGTTTTCATCAAAATCCTTGGCATTGTCAAATGGTTTAACATCAGAATTTGTTATTATTTCATTACTGGAAATGACATTAAAGATGAACCATCACAATCTTCTTTGCCTCTACATTTATAGGATTTTTCTATCTGACCTAAAGCTGAGAACATCTATGGCCCTATAACTAATTCACATTGAAGTATTAAGAAATGATTAGGAGGTAGCTAGATAGCTCAGTGGATAGAGTGCTGACCCTAAAGTCAAGAAGACCTGAGTTCAAATCCTGCCTCAGACATGTACTTGTTGTGTGACCCTGGGCAAGTCACTGAACTTCTGTTTGTCTTAATCCACTGGAGAAGAAAATGGCAAACCACTCCAATGTTTTTACCAAGAAAACCCCATGGCAAGTTTATTCCATTGGGCCACAAAGAGTCAGACACAGACAACAGCTTCATATGGTGCCTCTTCAAAAAATGTATGAATTTTAAGAGTACAGGATATTTTTAAACAAAGAAATTAATTTTCAAGGGTAGAATTTCAGACATTGGCAATGGACTAGTCAAAATGTTGTTTGTTTGTTTGTTTGTTTTTAGTCTGAGAGTGGTGATTTTCCGGAGTCCACAAATCACATAACTGGGACCTACTCTGCCTACATAGAAAGCCTATCCTGATTTAATAATCTCTATATCTATTTACATTTATATTAATGAATCAAGATTATTATAAAATTTTAAAAGTACCTTTGGAATCATTCCATTGTATTCAACCTAGATTTAATGTTTTGTTGAATTGTAGCTTGAAAATTGCTTATCAGTGTTATGGCATACAGGTTTGGAGTTGTTCCTTAACCAGAATGATCAATTTACTGGGATATCCCATTTCCCAATCATTCTGAATAAATAACATTTGCTGCATTCTTTCAGAATACAAATAGTATAAGCCATTAGTTACAAATACTGGAATTATAATTTTGTTCAGTGCTACCTATAGCATGTATAAGAGTAATACTACAAAACCAAAAGGAAGATTTTTTTTCCTTGTTCTTTGTGCCTTGTTTGGAGCAGAGTATGTAACCATTATTAATAGAAGACTATGGCTTTAAAAAATGTTTCTATCTCTGCTTGGTTCCATCACAAAATGAAGTTTTCATGGTATCTTTCTTTAATTTGTATGAAAACCAATCCTTCTGGGTTCTGTTTTCTGCTTTTGAAAAACAGAGGGGAAGCCCCCCCCACCTCCACACACACACATTGTGGAGCTTGAGGGCTGATTGTAATTTTATCTGACTCCAAAAGCTTCTTACTTTCTGATGACATTTAAAGGAAACTTCTTTTACAATTTTTGAAACGTTTCATAACCATTCAACAAAATCCAATGTCTATCCATTTGCATAGAAGTTGAACCTTAAATGAGCTCCTATATTTAGGAATAACTTTTTCATTCCTAAAACTAATAATAGGCAATGTATGATAATGGAAAGATTGCTAGATTTGGAGCCAGGACAGATATGGCCTCTATCCTATGTTTAACATTTATTGCTCTATGATGGGCATGTCACCTCATTTGTAAAATGGGAATAATGATACTTGTAGCTACTTTACAAGATTTTTGTGAAAATTAAATATGATAATGTACATAATGTACTTTGTGATATAAATGTCAATTTTTCCCCCAAAATTCAGAGAGAGCTGGATTTAGAATCAGAAAACTGGTTCTAGAGATGGTACTAATTAGATTTTTAATTTTATTCAAAACATATTAATTCTTTGTGCCAAAGTTTCCACATTAGCCAAATGAAAGGATTAACTGGTTTCTAAGATCCCTTCTTACCCTAAAATTCTATGAATTTTATGACTCATTGACTTTGAGTTCTTAAAAAAATGCATAGATGCCAATTTTCTTCATAGAACATCAGCACAATAAACAGTTATATCCTGAACCTAACAAAGAATCCCAAGTGTTTAGGAGTGATTGGCCTATCTCCAAAAAAACAAGCAAATGTCCATAGCACAAAGCTATGAAGTAGAGTTTCTATGTCAGGATCACAATCTCTCTCTCTCTCTCTCTCTCTCTCTCTCTCTCTCTCTCTCTCTCTCTCTCTCTCTCTCTCTCTCTTTCTTCTTCTTCTTCTTCTTCTTCTTCTTCTTCTTCTTCTTCTTCTCTTCTTCTCCTTCTTTCTCTCTCTCTTCTATCCTTTCCTTCTAGGCTACCCCCTAGTAAAAAAAAATAGAAAAAAAGTGCAAGTGAACTCCTTAGATTACTGGGAAAATATCTGATTTCATTCTTAAGTAATCTGACCTTTACCAGCAATGAGCATGACTCTTCCAAATAGGATGTCAATGATTATCATCTCAAGATTATTAGCGGGTATATAATATAAAAAAAATACAGAGATTCTTCCACTTTTACAAGGACCAAATAGATAAGAAAAAAGACTTACTATAGACATGATATGATTTATGACTGAGGCTGCTGTAAAGACCTACCCTTTAAAATTTATTTTATGTAAATATTTTGTTTTCCCATCATCTTCATTTCTTACATACATCTTACTCTTCAAGCCATCCCATATAACAAAACATTAAAAAGAAAAGAAAAAAACAAACCCAAGCAATATATTAACTGAGTCTAATGGTATATGCGTTACTCCATGTCCATATCCCCCCAGTCATGAAAAGAAATGAGGGACATGTCTCTTCTCAACTTTTTTTCAAGAACAAGCTTGGTCATTGTCATCACAATGGTCTTTCTTAGGGTTCCTGATGCTGCTGCTGTTCTTTCCATTTCCATTGTTGTAGTCATTCTGTATATTATTTTCCTAGTTCTTCTCACTTCATGTTGCATCAATTTATATGTCTTCCTATGCTTCTCTGAATTCTTTATATTCATTGTTTCTTATGGAAGAATAAGATTCTGTTAAATTCATGTATCACAATTTCTTTATCCATTCCCCAACTGATAAAGACTCCTCCTGAATTCAAATCTGACCTCAGACACTTACTAGCTGTGTGACCCTTGACAAATCGCTTAATGCTGTTTGCCTCAGTTTCCTCATCTGTAAAATGAGCTAGAGAAGGAAAAGGTAAACCACTCCAGTATGTTGGCCAAGAAAACCCCAAATGGGGTCCTGAAGAGTCAGATGCAACTGAAACAACTGAACAACAACAAAAGTGGTTTACAAATATTACCTCATTATATCCTTACAATAACCCTATATTATTATAATCTCCATTTTACAGATGAGAAAATTGAGTTAGACAGAAGATAGGTGACTTGTCCCAGGTCACAGAGATAGGAAGTGGCTGAGGATAGACTTAAATTCAAGATGTTCCAGATGCAGGGCCAGTGTACCATACCACCAACTGCTTCATTTGGAGAAAAAAAATTACTTCTTGAATATTCTACTAGCATATGGAAGAGTATTTAACACACAAGGATTAGTGAATAACTGGTTTTTTTTTTTCACTTAACTAGGAGGTAGCAGTGCAAGGCCAAAAATTGTCAGAGTTCAATTGTTTTGCTGACTTCCTGTAGTCGAAGACTTTGGATGACTTGCAGAATGTGTCTGATCTCTGTATATAATACCAGAATGAACTGAAATCACTGTCAACTTATTTTTTTCTCATTTCTTAGGCATGCTTAATTAACACCTATGATAAGTTCAATTAATAATAAGAGATGGGCTGAGGGGAAGACAAAGATATAAGATGTTGGCTACCTGAAGGCAATACAAGTTTAATGGTATTATTTTTCCATTTCCTTCTTTAATCTCTTCATACTTTTTTTTTTGACAGAGTAGGCCTTGTACTATAGTACATCCTGGAAATTGTGAATCAGTATGGTACTGTTTTGGGAGAAAGGAGGTCTTGTTTCTGGCCCCAGCTGGGGCATTAACTAGTTGGTACCTTGCTCAAATCAGCCAGCTTCTTATTTTGTTTGTTTGTTTTCCCACTACAGAAATAATAGCAGGTGGACTACTTTTCAATATCTCTTCCAAGTTTTTAAAAGTAACTATTTGTATTTTTAGAGCTGACAGTGTTAATAAGATCAATGATATTTACACATATATGTAGAAAATGAACATTTTTTTTAATTCCCTTTGAGTCTTGTTTTCAATTCAACACAAAGGCATTTATTGAGCACTTTATTTTTCTTTTTTTTTTGGTCTATGTCAAACACTGTGCTAGGTACTGAGGATGCAAAGAAAAGAATAAGACATCTCGTACCCTCAAGTACATTACATTCTACTGGAAAATAACATACATTTGGATAAGAAGTTATATACACTGTATAAACAGACTAAATACAAAATAACCTAGCTGGGGAAACTCATGGGAGACTTCATATTTAGAAGAATTCTTCCAATTAGAGGTGAAGAGGGAAAGCATTGTAGGAATGGGAATCACTTGTACAATGGTGTAAAGTCAACTGATGGAATATTGTATATATGGAGTAGCAAATATTCCAGTTTAGCTGGAATCAAGCTTGTGTGAAAGGAATTGTTATGAGATCCTTATAAAGACAGGTTGCAACCAGATTCTAAAGGATTTTAAATATCAAGCAGAGGAGGAATTTGTATGCTCAGAGATATCAGGAAGCCCCTGAACCTTCTTGAGTAGGAGTGTCATATGGTTAATATTTGCTTTAAGAATATCAATTTTGTAGCAGGGATAGATGCAAGCAAATGACTTAGGAGGTTGGGATTTGGAACAAAGGTGGTGGCTGTGTGAGTGGAGAGAAAAGGCCAGGGGAAGGTAGGAAGGTAGGAAGGTAGGAAAGGGTTAAAATAAAAATATCTGGCAATTGATTGGATGTGGGGATGGTGTGGGTAGAGAGACAAGAGTCAAAAATGATTTGAAGGTTATAAACCTGAGTGATTATATGTTACTGCCTTAATTACACATAAGAAAGTTAGGGGAAAGTATGTGTGTGTGTATTTTGAGTCAATAATGATTTCCCTTCTGGACATATTCAATCTTAGATACAAATAGAGGAAATTTTGCCACAATTAGAGTTCAGAAGAGAAATGAGGATTGGTTGTACAGATTTGGGTATCATCTGTAAAGAGATGATAATTGAACCCATGGAAGTGGAAAAGATAACCAAGAGACATTGTATAGAGTGAAGAGAAGGTCTAGGTAGATAGATCATTGGAGTAGAGTCATACAAAGTGGGTGGTACCAGGGTGCTGATTCAGAAAAATAGACCGAGAAGCAGTAAAAACAGTATAAAGAGAACCTTTAGAGTACACCATTAAAAACAAAAACAAATCAGTGAGAAGAAAGGGAAGGAGAGAAAGGTCAGCAATGTCAGAAGGTTCAGGAGAATGAGGACTGAAAAGGTTATTGGATTTAGTAGTTAAGAGGTTATTAGAACCTTGGAGAAAGGAGTGTCAGTTGATTGGTAGAATCAAAGTCATATTGCAAAGAGATTTGAAATGAGTGGGAGGTAAAGAAATGAAATCAAGGATTATAGACAGCTTTTTCCTTGGATTTTGACAGAGAAAGGGAGGGGAGAAAGGAAAAATAACAGTTAATTGAAATTTGTTTTTTTTAAGAATGCAGAATATCTGGGTATCTTAGGAGGCAGTAAAGAAGAAGCCAATGCATAGAGAGAGGAGGGTGAATGGTCAAGCTCCCAGCAAAGATGTTAGCATGGTTCCTGGTTGCTGGAAGTCTTTTTCTCCTTTTATGGAGACCCATTTAGGCATTTTTTAACTCACAGAATCCTAAATCTACTTTTTCCTCAGTATGCTCAATTTGGCCTTTGCTCTTGATGCAGGTGCTACCACCAATTAGTGCTGTTCTGGAGATGCTGTTAGAGTACTTATAAGACATTCAAATTTTCTGACTCTTTGAAGTTCATGAGTTCATCTCCTGATAGAGGGTGGGGAGTGGGGTAGAGAGGAGATAGAGGCACTTTTTCCCCTTCCCCCCTTTTCAAACTGATTAACTCTCAGGTAATTGCTCTCTCCTGGCTTGCCACTAGAAAGTTGGAATCCAAACCAGATTACTATTTTCATATAGGCCCCACAGGGTATAGCAGAGTTTCTTAAATCAATCCTATTACACTTTCCTGTGTAGAATTATTTCACTTAATTCAATGACTGGAATCATCCTACTCCTTTCCAAGTTAATTAATTAGGTTAGATGTAATTAGTCCGATGCTCTTTGATTCAATACATGTGTTTTCACCTGATAAAAGCAAACATTTTATTTGTTAGATAGAATTTTGTTAGTTAATTCAATGGAGATGAGAGTGACTGATTGTTTCGATTGCCTGCCACACTTTGACATTCATGTTTTTCTTCATTCATTCATTTAACATTTATTAAATGCCTATTATGTCCAGAGCACTGTACTAGGTTCCAGGAGAATATAATAGGACAGATCTGACTGAAGCCGGTCTGGTAGATAGAGATTGGAACAAAATGAGATACTCGTAGAATATCTAACATTTAACTAAAGGAGGTTTATTTAACCGTAACAGGAAAGAAACTGTACTGATTCAGTTGGGAATAGCATCCCTTTCCCTGTGCTGTCTCTGCTGATCTTCCAGTTAATCAGAGCCGAAGAGGAGAGATGGTCAGTCCCCATGCCCTGGCTTTTTGAAACTAAGCCACCAGGAAACTTTACCAACTTTCAATCCCTGGAGCCAATTAAGTCCTGAAGACAGTTCCAATGTCTTTTAAGGAAAAACCAGACTAGTTTGTGTGGGGTAGTGTAGGAATTTGGGGAATTTTGGAATTGAGTGAATCACACTGTCCCCATCTTGTGACTCAATTCTGTAGCTAGCTCAGTTCCTTTTTTATTCAATTATGGGGTCTAGTCCAATTTCTGTATTGTGAGAAAACTTTATTTCATTGTTTGAACCTAGCCCTGTGTGGCTGGGAAGCTGGACTATCTCTATCTGTTGTTTAGAGACACTTAATTAAGAATCTCAGGAGTGGGGAACCTGCGGCCTCAAAGCGACATGTGACCTTCTAGGTCCTTGGGCAACCTTCTGACTGAGTCCAAGTTTTACAGAACAAATTCTTTTATTAAGGGGATTTGTTCTGTGAAGTTTGGATTCAGTCAAAGGGCCTCACTTGAGCATCTAGAGGGCCATACGTGGCCTCAAGGCCACAGGTTCCCCACCCCTGAGTTATGCTGACCAGTAACCCAATCAGATCCAAAGACTGATACAATGAGTTTTCTCACAATTATATATCTCAAGCAACCCACATGTTTTATCTGAAACCTGGCCCCATATAGATCAATCAGTTACTGTTTCCGTGATCCTTTGATGGAATACAGACATTTGGAAAAGAGTGGGACATCTTTTTTTCTGATTTCAGGGAACTGCACCTGCTTATTCTTCCAACTTCCAAATGGGAAAGTCTCTCATCTTTCCTTTAATTAGAAACCAGATTACCCAACCTTGTATGCTGGTTTATAGTCTGTTAATTGTTAGCTTTTAATGCATAAAAATCTGTCTCCCCCTGTATCCAGAGTCCAGTTCCCAGCTGAGGAGGCCTGATCCCTATTTGTTATGCAACAGGCAAGCACTGCTTAATAAACTGATATACTCAGAAGCTTGGATCTCTATTTCCTCAGTTATTTTATCTTTTATAGTAGGGACTTAGAGTTTTGCTCCTATCAGAGGGACATAGAAAGTTTAGTTACTTTCCTCAGCTCAAGTTGATTTTGGTCTAGTAGCAAAATAAGAAACAAAAACTGATGACTATGATTTACAGATAATACAATCCATCTTCAGAGACTACTGGGGAGATTCTACTTTCTCCTAAGTTGTTTTCTATTTTGATAATTTGATCATTTCCCTAAAGTAGAGATTTCATTGATAAAAGTAATACAATATTGAGATAATCTGGCATTTAAGCCAGACTCAATTCATATCTTATGCTTTCCCAATGCCATGATTTTTTTTACACAATTCCTTATTCTTTTTTTTTTGTTTGTTTTTTTCTTTAGGCAATTGGGGTTAAGTGACTTGCCCAAGGTCACACAGCTAGTATGTGTCAAGTGTTTGGTCTGAGGCCGGATTTGAACTCAGATCCTTCTGACTTCAGGGCCAGTGCTCTGTCCACTGTGCCACCTAGCTGCCCCAACAATTCCTTATTCTTGAAATACACACTCCCAATACCTACCAATTGAATTCCTACCCATCTTTCAATACCCATCATAACACTATCCCTTTAATGGAGTCTTCCTTCATCCTCCCTATCAGAAATGACCCCTCTTTCTTCTGACCCACCATAATACCTTGTTTGTATTTGTGTTCTATTATTACAAGGATTATATCATCTTACTAGTCTACAAATTTCTCAAAGACATGGACCATGAACCACTTAATTTTGTTTTTCCTCCATTCTCCATCACAATATGCTGTGATCTATTTGCATAGATGCTTAATAATTTTTTTTTGAATAAAGTTTAAGTTAAAAGTTCATCATTTAAAACTATAACATTATTCACCACATTTATAAACTTGCCAGTTTGTTTTTTTTTCCACCGCAGTCTATAATGTTAGTGTCCTGAAATCTGGGTTCTAGAAATGTACAAGTTCCTTTTTTCGCCATTGTGTTTGCCATTAGGGGGTTTCATCACGTGCATTGAAAGCACAGAATATGGCCTTGGGGTTTAGGAGGTCGATATGATAGGTTTGAAAACGTCCGCTGCTCTCTGTGAGTCAGCGACTAAGTACAGCTGCAAATGTCCTTCTCCAAACAGGAAAGGCAAAGAAAAACCACCAACTCCATTAAATGGTCTTCAGTTTATCTCCCACTCAGCAAAGCAGGAAGAACACACCAAACTGCCAGTAATTAGCTGAGAAGCTTTGTTTAAAGTCATCTCTCAAAATGTACCTTGTGTAGCAAGAGTTGTGAATGTGCAAAAACAGTGCAAATGATCAACCACAGGGTAATTTTATGAATTGGCGTGATACATTCAGAAATAGAGAAAGCCAGTTGAGACACAGGAAATCAAGATTGCTCAGGTCATTATGACTTTTCTAATTATTATCAATCAATTGTTCTGGAGACCCCCTACAACCTCCAGACCTGGAGCAGAAGGGTGGCATCTTGTTATTTTACCATGGGAACTGTTTTTCCAATGGATTAGATTAGAAATGGGTCCTTTGCTCATTTTTTTCTTTTGTTTTGTTTTGTTTTGAAAGCTGCTTCTTTTTTACCTTCACCAACTGAAACAAGGAGAGATGTTTACCATGGAAAATTAGCAAGTTAAAATGAAAAAAGAGTCCATATCTCAGCCTCCAGGAGAGCTCATCTCGCCAAAGTCATGATTGGAATGTTTTCCAAAAAAAGAAAGATTCATAGATCTTGATGGAGAAGGGACCACTGAGGTCTTCTAGTCTAACCCCCACCTAATTTTACAGAAGGAAAGTGCGGCCTAGTGAGGTTAAGTGACTTGCTAAAAGTCACAGAGGTAGTTGCCATCACGTGTAGGATTTGAATCCATACCTCTTGACAATAGAGTCAGTTATCTTTGCTGTATCATGCTGAAAATTACTTAATAATTTATTTATTTCTTATAGATAGAAAGTATCAATGCCTCTACCATCATTTTCTCCTATCAGAAATACTGCAATAAAAAAGTTGCCTGTCCTCAGGATGTTCAAATAAAATGACATTTTGCATTTTGCTGGATGGTTTCCATATAAATACTGCTGGCCTGCTTTTTCCATGGGAAGGACTCATTAATATCCAAATCATAGAACAGCATGAATGCACATACCCTCTGCACCCCCCAAGTGAATTTCTCCTTAATTTGAAGATGCATTTTCAAATGGTTTCCATTGACTAATTTTAGCAGCATTTGTGGTTTCAAATAGAAAGCAGGAAGCCATGATGAGATAGAACTTCTGTTCCATCAGTAGCCACTTAACCAAATCTCAAAGATTAAAAACCTTTTTAGCAAACTTGAAAACTGGTTTGATACAGTAAGAGGAACCAAATAAAACCATCAATATGACCTTTTGCAAAACCTAAACATTTCAAGACTGTTTTACATTGTATTCAAACACAGTCATGACAGATATCATACACGTAGATAACAACAAAAATATTTTCCCTTTGGAAAGGGATTTCTACATGGACACAACTGTTATGTGGGATTTTTTTTGCATGATAGTATTGATATAATTTGGTATGCAAAATATTATTACTTTAAGTCATCTCTGAGGAAAAGGCCCTCCTTTTACTATTTGTGGGAATTGTATTATTAGTCTGTTTGAAAGTATTTTTGTATAGTAAAATTGCAGTGACAGTATCCTGGGAAACCCCAGGGTCTTCAGCGATGAATCAAGCAAATGGGGAGGATTTCTAATCTGTTTGCTAACATTTAGAGTTTGGAACTTGTCAGTCATCTCAATGCTACTAATTAGCTGAGGGCTAGAGGCATCCATCAGACCCAGAAACATAGAAACTAAGCAAGATATCCAACAAGGTTTGAAACAAGAAAAAAAAGAGTAATCTCTTTTTGACTTTTGGAGGAAAATTTCATAATACAGACAAACTCTGTATATCAGAAGGTGGCAGTTGTCAAAGGCTGAATTCAAATGCTGATTTTCAATAATGTTTAAGGAACTGAGCTTCTACTAAAGGTGGAAACAGACTTAACTAATTAATACACATGCTGGGAAACCAAAAAAGATAGAGAAAATAGGGTTGTAAGTGAGATAGGATGTTCTGAGCATGGACCTTTGTAGGGAAGGAGGAAAATAGTGAATGAGATAATTGCCAACATTGGTGCAGGAAGGACTGAAACAAAGGGTATTCCTGTAACATGTTTAACAACCAATTCAGTGGAAACTGATGGGGAGAGAATGCATACAGGAAACACTTTCAATTTTAATCTGAATTATTGATATTTTCTCCATCACTTTCTTGTCTTCTAGACAATCAACAAAACAATAAATCAAACCCTTCTAGTGTTTCCCAATTTCCAAGGTGTAAATGCTCACACTGTAAATTTAACAATTGACTGAGCTGGTCAAAAAGAACAATCTCTTAGGGTCTAAGAGGAAAGTGCTTTCCTTAACCAGAGACTCAAACTCATAACCAAACTCATAGGTAAAACTAACAAAGAGAAGACACTAACTACTACAGTTAGCTCAATCTGGAATAGAACATAGGGAAATGAGCTGGGAAATCATCTAGCCAAATTTCCTGTTTGCCTAAGTAATATAGATTTAGAGCTTTCAGGAACCTGGTATTATCTAGGCCAAGGGTTTTTAGTCTTTTTCCTATTATTTCCTATTATTACCCCTTTAGCAATCTGGTGAAGCATATGAACTCCTTCTGCGAACAACATTTTGAAATGCATAAAACATTCATAGAATTATAAAAGAAAGAAATCATAATGCAGCTATCAAAATATGTATTTTTCAAGTTCACAGATTCCAGATTTAGAATGCCTGACCTAGTCTAACTGTTACATTTTACAGATGAGGAAACTGAGGGCACTTGACTTGCTCAGTGTCACCCAGTCATTTATTAGGAGAAGCAAGATTTGAACCTAAAAGCAGCAAAATGCCCATGGCAACACATTGCATCTCAGCTAATCAGTGACAGAACTGTACCTAGAACTGAGGTCTCTTGGGTCCCAGGTGTCTGCTCCATTTACTTGAAACGGATGACTGAGAGCTTGGTCTAGCATTGAACCGAGCCAAGACTGGGAAAGGATTGACTCAGGAGCTAAGAAAGCGTAACTAAGATCAGGCCTAGATTTCCATATTTATTAGAGGTCAAGGATAATTTTTAGGTGTCCTTGTCCTTTTGCAACTCCTGTTTTTTGATTGTTATTTTAAAACCCTATATAATTTTATTGAAATCCTAGGTCAAGACCCCTGACTCCCAAGTTTCCCTATTGTTATTACTAGTAACAGAAGAATTGTGGGCTTGTTTCAGAAGGAGGAAGGGTTGTTTAGATGTTGGATGCCTGTTTTTGTTTTTTGTTTTTTGTTTTTTTTCTGCAAGGGAGACAGGAGTACAGATAGAAAGAAAGGGGGGCGATGGTGATACCAAGTGATCTAGCTGGAGAATCCCGGGGTTTGCAAGACAAAGACACAAGGAACCAGTGCAGGATGAAGAAATGTCTCTAGGTGGTTAGCAGCAGGAGACCCACTGTGACATTGTCCCTTCTTATTCTGGAGATGGAAATACCCTCGTTGGAGAGCCAGCTATCATAATGGTATTCATGAAGGTGAACATACTACACTCAGGGCACAATTCATGAAGCAAAATTGCCGAATATGGAGAATTCAGAAAAAAAATGTAAAGAATTTCACTAATTGATACAGAGTAAAGTGACCAGAAGCAGAAGAAATATATATATGTGTGTGTGTGTATATATATATATATATATATATATAATGACAATAGCATAAATAAATGAAAAGATCACTAAAAAGAATGCAGAATGTTTTTTCTGAGAAACATAAAAAACATTAATAATTCCGGAGAACAGATAATGAAACACAAATTCCTCTAAACAGTAAAGTAGGGATTACTAGGTTAAAATATTGCATGCATACTTAGATGACTTCTCAGTTCTCAGTATCTTTTGTTTTTGCTTAATTATTTTTTCTTGTAACCAGGGAGAATTCAGTTTTAGGGCTGGGAGAAAGAGTAGGAAATAGCTACAATGTTCAAATAAAGGCATTACTAAAACATTTCAAAGTAGGGCATAGTTTCTTTTTCTCCTTCCCATTCTCTCCCCACCCTCCATGTTTTCACAAAAAAAGTTTTCATTTATCTTTCCAATTTTTCTACGGAAAAATTGAGGCAAAGAAAAGTGAAGAAAACCCCCCAATCAAGGTAGAACTGGGGTTCCAAACACAACTGGGTATATTCAAATTTGGAAAGTACTTCATCACCCCCTAACTTCCCTCTTCTGTGTTCTTTCAAACCACTTTGTGGTGGTCTTTCACCACTACTTTTCATGTGCTCATGTACATTTACTTAGATGGCAAGATTCTCACATGATCAATTCTTTAACAAGTTTCATGATTTTTTTAAAAAAGTAAATATATAACTAGAAACTGTTTAATGATCATGTGAAAGCATCAGTCCTTTAAAATGATGGGGAAAAATTCTTGTTTTAATTTAGCCATGTCCAACTCTTTCTGACCCCATTTGCGAGTTTTCTTGATAAAGATACTGCAGTGTTTTGCCATTTCCTTTTCCAACTCATTTTACAAATGAGGCAAACAGGGTTAAGTGATTTGCCCAGGGTCACATAGCTAGTAAGTGTCTGAAGTGGAATTTGAACTCAGGTCCTCCTGATTGCAGGCCCATCACTGTATCCATTGTGCCACCCAGCTGCCAAAAATTGAGCCAGTTACAAAACCTCTATGGGTTTTAGTTTCAATTCAATAATTTATATTCAATACATTTTCAATAACATATATTCAATATATTTATTTATTTATTTTTGCTGAGGCAGTTGGAGTTAAGTGACTTGCCCAGGTTCGCACAGCTAGTAAGTATCACGTGTCTGAGGCCGGATTTGAACTCAGGTACTCCTGACTCCAAGGCCGGAGCTTATCCAATGCGCCACCTAGCTGCCTTCAATAAACATTTTTTAAGTGCTTACTATGTGCCAGATACTATGATTTCTGAGGCCCCTTTTAGCACCAGGATTTGGTGATATAAAAAAAAATTGCATACATATAATAACATACATATATAATTTGAAAAATTATATATATATATCTACACACATATCTTTCATATACATGTCTTTATATATACACAATATATATGTATATATGTATACACACATACACATTTATTTACACTGTTATTATGTATGGATGAGGGCAGTTAGGTGGCAGTTAGGGGGGCCTGGGGTCAGGAGAACTCCTCTTTCTGAGTTCAAATCCAGCCTCAAACACTCACTAGCTGTGTGACCCTGGGCAAGTCACTTAATCCTGTTTGCCTCATCTGTAAAATGAGCTGGAAAAGGAAATGGCAAACCACTCCAGTATCTTTGCCAAGAAAACCCTAAATGGGGTCACAAAGATTCAGATATGAATGAAATGACTGAACAACAATAACAATAGTCATTATAAATGCATTATGTATATGCATATCTCTCTATATCTATCCATCCATTCTATTAGAACGGGCATCCTGGGTGGTAAATAAACAATGAAGGCCTACTCAGTGGGATATTGGACCAAGGCAGTGACTACCAGCTGTTGACTTCTGAAAGGCCAGCTTTTTCTTAAGTTCAGAGGCTGTTGTTTAAGTGAAAAGATTCCATCTTCTTTATGATATGTCAGAGAGCCTAAGAAAATTTCTTGCAGGCCTAAGGTCTTTTGAACATCAGTTTATAAGTTGCTAGGTTTGACTTGGCTTTCCTTCCCCTTAGCAAAAAGGAATTAAGCCTGAGTAAGGATTTTAGGGAAGGTGCTTTCATTGTAGGTAACTATTTAAAAGCCTATGACACTTTGGGAGGAGGGAGCTTTTGGGATCTGCTTCCAAAGCAGCCAAACCACAATTTCCCCTTTTCATCACCCTGCTATGATGCTTGGGTTTCCTACTCCTTGCCCTGATGTAGCTAGCTCCACAGACAGAGTTGAAAAGATGTATGGGCATCTTGGGAGATGAAAGAGAAGCTTTAGTTATAATAGCATTGTCATTCTAAGACTAATTATTATTGTTCCATTTTCTGAGTGAGCCCCATCAGAGAATTTCCCCAACTCCAGGACATAAACAAGAGAGTCTTCAGAGACCAAAGGGAAACAGTCAAAGAGGTACTACAATCACAGAGCTAATTGGTCTTCTGATTGGCAGGTTCTGGAGGCCTCCAAATGATGGGGCACAAAATGAAGGTGGTGGAGAGTGGTTTACTCACAGGTGATATGACACCATTGGTGCAAAGAAGGCTCTGAGACTCAAAAAGAGCTCACTCTACCTGCTGGCTGGCTCCTGAAATACCATCCAGGGCTTTCTGCTTTTAGCTTAAAGATTTGGTCCCAGTTAAAATGGAAATCCTGAGAGGAGCAAACTGCTTTTAGTCATTTATGTCTCAGTATGAAAGAAAGCACCTGGTGGTAGATTTTTAAGTTAGAAATTGGAGAAAGAGCAGGAGATCAGTAACTGTGTGAAAATTGAAGGGGAGGAGAAATTGAAAAGAGAATACAAGGAAATTTTGCTGGGAACAAGATTATAAAATTAACTTCACAATTTTTATAGGAAAAATAATGTAATTACTAAGGCATTATAATTCATTAGCACTACAGTTATCCAAATAATATGCAAGATTCCTCCCTTGCTTATCTTCCACACTAGCTAACAGCATGGAATTAATTGAAAAAGCTTCTGGCAGCCAGTGATTAAAATAGCCCAAAGTCAGGCAGTTCTACAGAAGATTTGAACTAATTATCCAGGACTTTGACTAATTGAATTCAAGAAGCATTTATTAAATGCCTACTACATACCCATCAATAGTTTTATTTTATAAAACCAGTATTCTTCTTGGGGTGTTGCATGGCTGTATGTCATGGAATAGGACCAAATATGAAGAATTTTATTTAAGATCACCCAAAGAGCAATAGAGAGGCTTGTGGGAGTGGGGAGCTAAAACACATTACACATGAAAAATCACACAGGAAAGCGAAAAAAGAGAGACGGGCTGGTCCTGCAGCAAGAGCAAGCACCTGATGGATAATTGATGGATATGTCACATGAACCATTGAAATCCTTGCAATTCTTAAAATAAAATAAAATAAAATAAAAACAGAGGAAAACCCCAAGGCACATGGGGTGGATCTGTTGTGAGGAATTTGCAAGAGTACACGAATAAGATAGATTGAAATCTGCACTGGATAGAGTACCCACATTGATGAGATAACAGATTTAATAGTATATTCGTAGTGTATGTACACATTGTGCTAAGTACAGCAGATACAAAGTGAACTGACTATCTATTAAGGGGAATATGTCATTTAAAGCTAAAAGAGATTTTAACGATCATCGAGGGAATCGTGGGAATTGAGTGAACCATACTGACTCCGTCTTTTGACTCGATTCTGGAGCTAGTTGTTACCTTTCTATTCAATTATGGGTATGCTCCAATTTCTGTCTTGTGAAAAAACTTTATTCAGTTGTAGGAATTGCTAAAAAACCTTTATTGCATTGTTTGAGCCTAGCTTTACATGACTGGGAAATTGGACCGCCTCTGTATGCTACTTAGAGACCTTTAACTGAGGACCTAGGTTATGCTGTCTGGAAGCCTAATAAGATCCGAAGATTGATGCAAGGAGTTGTTTCACAATTACACATCTCAAGCAATCCATATGTCTTATCTGAAAACTGGCTGATCAATCAGTTATTGTCTCTATGTTCCTTTGACTGAATGCAGACACTTAGGGGGGAGTGGGACACTCTTTTTTTTCTGATTTCAGGGAACTGCACCTGTTTACTCTCCCTCTCCTGACTCAGAAAGCCCCTAATCTTTTTCTCCAAATAGAAATCAGATTACCTAATTTGTATCCTGATTAGTTGTTTTTTTTTAATTATTTGGTATTATTTGATTAACTGTTTTTAGTACATACTAATCTGTCTCACCCTGTATTTGGGTTCTAGTACTAGAGTTGAGGAAGCTTGGTCCTAATTAATTGTGCAATTGGAATGCATTGCTTAATAAATCAATATGGTCAAAAGCTCAAACCTTTGTTTTCTTGGTTATTTCATCTTTGACCTGCCACAAACCTAGGGAACAGGGTTAAAATGGTGAAATGGCTCACTTAACCTAATTGCCTCGCCAAAAAAAATGGTGAAATGCCTGCATAGGCATGAGAACATAAGCTTTTTGAGTATTTTACCTTTGACTATTTTTGCCTTTCTTTATATTCCAACATTTAGTACAGTGACTGGCACATAATAAGCCCTTAATAAATGCTTGTTGACAAGTTGATTATGATTGTACAATAATAAATAGTAGCTTTAGAAATAGAACTTGGACCCTGTGACTCCAAATTTAATGCTATTTCCATATCAACAAATTTCCTCATACACGAATACACACACACACACATATATATATATATGTGTGTGTATATAAATATGTATGTGTGTCTATATATGTACATACATATATATACACAATACATACAATTGTGTATGTATATACATACATATAATCATATAATATATAAATGAATAACTATGATAGGTACTAAGAAGAGATTTAGACAGTTTTTAAACCTTAAGGAAAACATTGCTTCAATAATTGTGATTTTTAAAATACATTATTTGATAGGACTACAATATGAATTACCTTAAGCTAAGTGGTCCTAATGTCTGCAAACATAGAAGCAATGTCAGACAGCTTGTACTACTCCAGTGTCCTGATTCATTCTAACCTTGTGTCATATAGTTAAATGATCACATCTCCAGAGTGGATGGGACTCCTGGCTGACTGCAGCTGCTGCAAGCTACACCCATCCCTGGGGTCTCTAATTGCCAATTCATACCCTCACCCAATTTCTGGTCTCGAGATAAGGAAACTCCCCTCACCCAAATCTGGTATCAATAGGTGACCCAGAGAACTTCCCTACCATATCTGGTTCTGATTAGGAATGTCCCTTCCCACATCTGGCATTGATTATTTGTTCCCAACCAACTCCACTTTTTAAGGTATAAAACTTCCCTGATCAGATCCATACTCTGGGTTTGTATTCCCATCAAGATCTCTGTCAGTGAAAAAAAAAAAAGATCTCTCACTGTACATATCTCTCTCCCCTTGAGTTGGGTGAGTTTCTTGACATTTTGGGGGCTGAACCTCTGTCTGTAACACTGTGTAGTGTGTGTGTGTGTGTGTGTGTGTGTGTGTGTGTGTGTGATTTTTGG
>NW_020948704.1:0-28333 GCF_900497805.2 Vombatus ursinus
AAGAGAAGAGAAGAGAAGAGAAGAGAAGAGAAGAGAAGAGAAGAGAAAACTATGGTGACTTATGAGATAGGAAATCATCATTAGAGATGTCCATATTGGACAATTACTTGTCAAGAACTTTGTACAGGGAGTTCTTTTAGTTAGAGGGTAGAATTACATAATCGCTAGGGTCTTTTTCATTTCAAGATTCTATAATTCCAAAATTTTAATGGGCTGTACCTTTGCTATCTCTACTTCAAATTAACCCTAAGCCATCATTGCTATAGTATGCATTTTAATATTCTGTTTAGTAGAGTTCTAAATAACATAGCATGATTTCTTTTAGGCCTCTTCTTTCATTTCTCAAAATTTCAAAGTGTCATCTTTTCTCTTTCTGCTTGGTTACAGAAGAAGATAATTCCTCTTCATCTTTTCCTTGGTAGGTCTAATCCATTTGATCCCATTCACTCTTCCCTCTTCTTGTGAGGCCTAATCCTCTTGATCTCATTCCTTTTTGCTTCCTCTAGTACCTAGTTCCAGTGGTTAGTCCATATTTTTCATCATTTTCCTTCTCTCCAACTGTTTCTTTCAACTCTATCTACAAACATGCTCAAATTTTCACAATCCTAAAAAAAAATCTTTTCTTAGACCTATTTGCCTCCACCTGACCATAGCACCATATTTCTTTCCTCATTACTGAACATCTTGAAAAATTGTCTATACCTGATTCCTCCACTTCCTTATGCCCATTTTCTTTTTATTCCCTTACAATCTGGCTTTTGCAATAATCACCTACCTCTGCCCATTCATTTTATTAAAACTGCTTATTCAATAATGTCCTAAGCAAAAGGCCTTTTTTCAGTCATCAATCTCAGTAATTTATTTTAAACTTTTGGCATTGTGACCAATCATTGCTACTGGTTATATTCTGTTTTAGATCTACTATAGACTACAATTGTAGACTGAAACACCAGTACACAATGCCTTTAGGAGCTTTCCTGATAGTCTATGAATGGACCTGACATTGAAAAAATATGTAAGAAATGAAATTAGTTGAAAGAATTGAGATGAGAGGATTCCAATTTCGGCACAAGCATGTTCAAAGTAAAGATATTATTCACATATGGGGCCATAAAGGGAACAGACAGAATTCCTGACTTGAGGAGAAGTTGTTCTGTCCAGCCTAGGCCTTAGGGAATTTTCATCTCAACCTAGATAACTTTATTTTATGTGCATTTATACTCACCTTCTCTTGTTATATTATCTCTAAATTTATATGTTTCATTTCCTTTTTGAACACTAGGAAATGTGTTCTTATAGTCTAGAGTTTACATATAGAGAAGGAGATAGAAGGTAAAAGGGAGAATAGGTGAAATTGAGTTTCAGGTGTAAAAGAGCTTTCAAACCAGGGAATCAAATCAGCTCATGTGCTCAAAAGACCTATGAGTCTTAATGCTTCAAGTTGCAGTTCAGGGATTAGGACAGTTTAGTACAGCATGCAAAGTGATATAATAGTCATGGGACTACTGGTACAGTCTCTTTGACAGGGCTTGAGACGTAGGCTGGTATTTTGGGAAGTGAATGAGCTCATGTAGACTTAAGGTCCAAAGCTAGATCTTGGCATCCTTTACATATGGCCCCATAAATAGGATCTGGATTGACTAGCTGCCAAAAAGACAGTGAGCTCTGGAAAATATTGAGTGAACTTTTATATTGGGTGACTTAGCTGAGAGATGAGAAATTTTTACCAGTTTAGCCAAATGAAAAGCTGCTACCAAAGGCAACATATTTGATCTTCACAGAAGTGTTTTGCCCTCCAGAGAGACTGCGAAGGTCAGTGACCAGAAGCCAGGAGACAGCAGCCGGCAGAAGTAAGTAGAGGACTTCAATGATAGATGGAAGGTTGACACTGGGGCTATGTGGGTAAGCTTGTTAGTCTTGGCCTGGAAAGCACCTGGTGAGGAAAGGAAGTTGTAGGTAATTATGGGGCCTCAAACACGCAGCCCATGTACTGGTAGTGGGTGGAGATGCAGAGACCCCTTCTTCTCCACCCTAATGCTACCAGGGAGGCCTCATATAGACTCTGTGAGTCTCATTTTGAGAATATCTAAATTAGACAGGGAAAACTAGAGAATGAGGGGACAGTTTGTGGCAAAGTAGATGAAATGTGGGTTAGACTAAAGAAACTGGGAGGCAGGACAAGAGCAGAGGAAAAGAGAACATAGAAAATGGGAGGCAAACATTATAGGATAACAGATTTAGATCCGGAAGAGACCTCAGATACGTTCTGTACTGTAATCCTGCAATTCTGATTTGGAGGGACCACAATTTCAGGCAAACATGGACTATGATTTATTCTACTCTTTTTACTTGCCTCTGATGTACCTTTTTCATAATCAAGTCAATGTTGCCATTACTTCTCGAAAGGATCAAAGCCCCTATGGCTATACTTATCTACCTGGTAGCTTTCCAAACTAGAACATCCATCCACAACACTCCCTTGTATGTGTCCTCTTCCATAGTAATGAGAATTCCTTGTCAGTGAGAACTGTTTTCCCTTTTAAATGCAAGCATTTAACACAGTGCTTATCACAAAGTAAACACTGAATAAATGCTTCATTTATTCATTCATTCATTCATTCACATACTCATCTTTTTTACAAATGAAGCACTGAGGCCAAGGCAGTTTCAGTGATTTGTCTAAGTTCATACAGATAACTGTGTGGGATTCGAACCTAGGTCCTCTGTTCCAAGAATCTGTATATTTCATGATATATGACATTGTCTCATTTAGGGGAAGGGAACAAGCAGCCAGGTTCTATACTAAACATTTAACAAATATATCATCTGATCCCCACAACTCTGTAAAATAGGTGCTAGTTTTATCCTTATTTTACAGGGAGGAAACTGAATCAGGCAGAAATTAAGTGACTTACCCAGAACTTCACAGTTAGTGTCTGAAGCCAGATTAGAACTCAGGCCCAGCACTTTACTGTGTCATGTAGCAATGATCCTGAGGGATTATAGAAAAGTAAAGTTCTTGAAAGAAATACAATTTTCTTTATATGTATGTGCATATATACTCTGAAACCCCTCAGGGTAATCAAGTTAAATTCTGGACCCCAATGCAAAACTATGTAAAAAGTGCACCTCCCATTTCATATCCCTCAGAAACCCCATCACATACTCTCCTTTTCACAGGGAATATGACTTTAAATGGGAGTGATATCTATAGTATTAATAGCTTTAAACCATTTTTAGAAGATAGAGTGAAGTACCTGTCCCTTTTGGGGAGACAAAGAGTATAAGCAACCAACCACAGTGACAGAGAAATTACCCAAGGGTCCACAAGCACAGAGAGTTACTTGAGGAAAAAATTCAGCTCTGCTAAAATGTGTGCTCATGAAAACTTGACATCCAACCACAAATTCAGGCCCCTTTTCCAAATGTACTTACCATCTGAAGCATTTTTTCACACTTTTTAATGTTTTTGGAAATGGATAATTTGAAAACAAGTGGGAAAAGCAAGGGAATAATTCTTTAAACAGGCACACGGTCCAGAAAACTGGCCCTACTGAGAACCTGCCCAAGAGCATCTTTAATGCTTCGTTGTATGATTTTTTTTGGTGGATATGAGGTATGATTATGCATCTGGGGAATGATGTATGAAATGGAAAATGTTCCATGGACTTGAGACTACAGACAGTGCTGTTCAGTCATTGCCTTGGCTTCATGACAAGATTTTTAAAACCATGCTTAGTGCAGCCAGAGTTGAGTGTCTCAACTTCTCAAAAAAAAAGCGAAGATGGAAAAATCTTCTACTTTGTATATTATCTTCTTTCTTTAATTTTACAAATTGGACTGAAATTAAACATGCAATTCACTACAATAGTCCATATATCTATGGGAGCTGTTATAAGATATCCTTTGATGATTTCTTCTTTCACTATCAAAAATCATTTATTCACTGATTCATTAACTCCTTCATTAAATGCATAACTATTTATTAGGCAACTACTGTGTACCAGAAAACATGTTAAATATTCACTACTTGGCTAAGGAAAGACATATGATTTTCACAAGTCTAGACAAAAACAATTTAGTAGTAGTTCATATGTATATTGTATTTTAAGGTTTGGAAACATTTTAATAAGTGATCACATTTAGTATTCATTATCAATTCACTTTGGAAGGATCATCTCCTCCAGGATCAAAGCATAACCTCTTTTGTAAAGTAGATACTGGGGCAGCTATGTAGTACATTGGATAGAACACTGGGCCTGGAGTCAACAAGGCCTGAGTTCAAATACAGCCTTAGGTGCTTCTGAGCTGTGTAACCCTGGGAAAATTACTTAACCTTTTTTACCTCAGTTTCCACATCTGTTAAGTGAGCTGGAGAAGGAAATGGCAAACCACTTTGCCAAGAAAACCCCAAATGGGGTTATGAAGAGTCAGACACAACTGCGCAACAAAGGTAGACACTATTTTCATCATACCCATATTACAGATGACACAACTGAGGCTGAGAGATTACAAAATTTTACAGAATATCACACAGTAAATGCCGTGCTTCCACTCATGGATTTGATGAAATATGTGAATGCCTGATGTACATACACACCTATGAAATAAACATTCAGTCTTATTCCTTGGCCTTAAATTTTTGTGGTTATGTTCAGAGATTGCTAACCAATTTCAGTTTTCTTATCACCTTCTTGCCAACTGCTCAGTGACATCTAATCTAAATGATAGATTTTTCAAGTTTCTGGTTTTGACCACCGCCTACAACTCTAGACCTCTGGATACTTCATTACTTAATTGCCATTGCACTGGAGGGAAGGGAAGGGAAAGGATAGGATAAGAAAGTGAAACACACATCTAATAATATTCAATAGTAGCTATTGAATTCTTTTTGAGGGGGAACAAACCATCTCCAAACCTTTGAATTTATTGGAATAGTTTGTGGTGCCACATCTTAATAATTATGTTGCTATGGTTAATCCTGGCATTTGATAATGTTAGCCATGGAGGTGTTTGATTTTTCCTTCCACCTTGCTTTTTAAAGAATTGTTAAATATTAAAGGTCAATAGGATGGTGATCTTTGCATGATAATGACAGGTAGGCCAAATCCCCATTGTGTTTTGCCGTGGCGAGACCATCCCCTGAGGATGGTGTTCATTTCTGGCTGTCACATTTTAAGAAACTCTAACAAGTTTTAGAACATCCAGAGGAGTGTGACTAGTATAGTGAGAAAAACACCTTCTCTCTTTATTATTTCCTATTTGTCTTGTACATAGCTTATTTGTATGTAATTATTTGCATGCTGTCTCCCCCATAAGACTCCGTGCTCAATAAAGACAGGGACTATTTTTCTATTACTTTCTTTGTATCCCCCTCACTTAACACAATGTCTGGCACATACTAGGGAATTAACAAATGTTTATTGATTGAAGAAATTTGATTATTTACTTAGGAGAAGAGGAGAATTTGGGTTATTTGAAGAGCTGTCACATGAAAGGGCCTATACTTATACTACTTGGATCCAGAGAGCAGAAATAGGTAGAAAGTACAGGAGGCAGACTTAGGCTTGTTGCAAGGGAACATCTTTTATTCTTTTATCTCCTTGTTCCTTATTTGTTATGAATAGCAGCCCATTCATACCAACCATGTGACTTTTCCTTACATTTTGTATGATAATCATTTCTAATTCTTTGAAAATTGTAGTTTTCAATGACTCAGTCATAGCTCAACTCTTACAAAATATCAGTATGAAAATATGGGCCTTTGTTTCTGGAAGAAGTTGGGTATTATTAAAGTGGCTTTGCAGCTTCCTAAAAGAAATCTAGCCAGATCTACTTCTGTTTAAATTTTAAATAATTTGCTACCAAACTTGTCTGTTGTCACTGTTCAAGGTTTGATATATGTATAAGTTTATCTATATATAAAGACACAGGTAGCTATGTGGCCCAATGGATAGCATGCTGGGCCTGGAGTCAGGAAGACACATCTTCCTGAATTCAAATCTTGCCTCAGATACTTATTAGCTGTGTGACCTCAAACAAGTTACTTAACCTGTTTGCCTCAGTTTTCTCATCTGTAAAATGAACTGGAGAAGGAAATTGCAAAACACACCAGTATCTTTGCCAAGAAAACCCCTAAAGGGGTCATGAAGAGTCAGACATGACTGAAAAAAAACTCAACAACAACAAAAGCAACAAAATATAGATATATTGATAGGAAAACTCTAAATTGTCTAAGTGTCGTGATTCAGACAACAGGGATTCTTCAGTCTTCCTTTCTTTTAAATCACACTTCACTGAGTTCATTCACCATGAACTCCCTCTTCTCCCCTTCCCTATATCTCAAAACTCCTTGGCATCATTGACAACTCTGTTTTCCTTTCCTTCACCCTCCGATGAAGTGATGACTCCTATCTATTTCAAGTCCAAACTTTTTTGCTTGATGCCATCCCAATCATATTTTTATACATGACCCTCATAATCATTCCCCTTTTCTCTTGGTTTCTTCCCTGCCTACTACAAGCATGCCCAAGTCTTCTCTATTAACAATAATAATAATAAAAAACAACACAGAAACAAAAACAAACAAAAAACACCACCACAACAACAATGGAAACTACAACAACAACAAAATCCTCATTCTCAAGGTACCTATCATCTTATAGATCTTTTCCATTGCCCAGCCAAACTTCTGGAAAAAGCTCTCTATCCTTTTTACTTCTTCTCGCTCTCCTTTCCTTTACTTGTCACTCCTTTGCAATTAGGCCTCCAACATCATATTATCACTTATCTGAAACAGCTTTCTCAAAAGTGGTCAATTATCTTGTCTCAGCAAACTGATCCTTCTAAAGCACAAGTGTGACCACATTACTACCCTATTTAATAAACTCCAGTGGTTCCATATTATCTCCAAAATCAATTATAAAAGCTTCTGTTTAGATTTTAAAGCCCATTAAAATCTAACCTCTTCCTACCTTTCCAGTCTTCTTACACTTTGCTCCTCTTTATGTACTCTGAGCTTCAATGACCCTGGCATTCTTACAATTTCTCCCACAAAACACTCCATTTCCAAACTTTGACCATCTTCTCTAGCTGCCTTTTCATGCCTAGAGCTCTCTCCTTCCTCATCTCTTCTTCCTCACTTCCCTGGATTTCTTGAAATCTCAGCTAAAGTCTTGTCTTCTGCAAGAAGCCTTTCCCAGTTGTCTATGACTACCTCTGTATATATCTTGTTCTTACATAGTTTTTGCATGTTATCACCTCTATTAGACTCTGTGCTCCTTGAGATCCTGGTCTGTTTTTCTTCTACCTCATACATAGTAGGGGCTTACTAAATGTTGAAGAGTTGACTAACTCAACTTTTCTCATTCTTCAACCTTATTAACCTCTTTGTAGCATTTGGATGTTGAGAACCCTTCCTCCTAGATACAGTCTTCTCTCTGGATTTTTATAGTACTGCAATCTCTTGATTTATCTTCTGTCTGACTGTTCCTAGTTAGTCAACTTTTCTGGCTCATTATCCCCATCATATCTATTATTTGTGGGTATACACCAAGACTCTCATCTTTCTCTCTGTATACTCTTTCACTTGATCACATCATCAGTTTTATGGGTTTAATTATCATCTCTTTAAAAAATTCTTAAAAATCAACAAGTAAAAATAAAAATTTACATATTTATTCAAGTATAGTTTTAAATAGTGACTTATTCTCTCATTTAGACAAATACCTACTGTATACAACCTTGCTTCTTGTAAATAGTTTTAGGTAATCAATTAAAATTATTTTTATTTATATCTTTTTTAATTTTAATTTTAATTTTTATACATTTATTTTTAGTTTTTAACAATCACTTCCACATGCTTTTGAGTTTTAAATTTTTCTCCCCCTCCCTCCCCAAGATGGTGTGCAATTTGATATAGACTCTACATATACATTTTTATTAAACATATTTTTACCTTAGTCATGTTGTAAGGAAGAATTAGAAATAATAGGAGGAACCACAAGAAAGAGTAAACAAAACAAATTGGAAGGAAAAAAAAGTGCAAATAGAATAGTATGCTTTGATCTGCATTCAAACTCAATAGTACTTTCTCTGGATGTGGATAACATTTTCCATCATGAGACTTTTGGAGATGTCTTATCCTTGCATTGCTGTCAAATCAAAGTTAGTCATTGCACAGTGTGGCTGTTACTATGTACAATGTTCTCTTGGTTCTGCTCACTTTACTCAGCATCCATCCATACAAGTCTTTCCAGGTTTTTCTGAAGTCTGCGTGCTCATCATTTCTTATAGCACAATAGTATTCCATTACATTCATATACTACCACACCTTGTTCAGCCATTTCACAATTGATGGACATCTCTTCAATTTCTAATTCTTTGCCACCACATATAGAACTGCTATAAATATTTTTGTACGGGTGGGTCCTTTTCTCATTTTTATGATCCTTTTGGGATACAGCCTTAGAAGTGCTATTGCTGGGTGCTATGCCCTTTGGGCATAGTTCCAAATTGCTCTCCAAAATGGTTAGGTCATTTCATAACTCCAGCAACAATGCATTAGTGTTCCAATTTTTCCACATCTCCAGCATTTATCATTTTCTTGTTTTGTCATGTTGGCCAATCTGATGGGTGTGATATGGTACCTCAGAGTTGTTTTGATTTGCATTTCTTTAATCAATAGTGATTTAGAGCATTTTTCATATGACTATAGATGGATTCAATTTCTTCATCTGAAAACTGCCCGTTCATATCCTTTGACTATTTATCAACTGGGGAATGACTTATATTCTTATAAATTTGACTTTGTCCTTTATCTATTTTGGAAATGAGGCCTTTATCAGAGATACTGGTTGTAAAAATTCTTTCTCAATTTTCTACTTCCCTCCTAATCTCTGTTGCATTGGCTTTCTTTGTGCAAAACCTTTTCAATTTAATGTAATCAAAATTATCCATTTTATATTTCATAATGTTCTCTATCTCTTGTTTGGTCGTAAATTCTTCCCTTCTCCATAAATCTGACAGGTGAACTATTCCTTGCTCTCCCAGTTTGCTTATAGTATCAGCCTTTATATCTAAATCATGAATCCATTTTGACTTTATTTTGGTATATGGTATGAGATTTTCATCTATGCCTAGTTTCTGCCATACTCTTTTCCAGTTTTCCCAACAGTTTTTGTCAAATCGTGAGTTCTTATCCCAAAAGCTGGGGTTTTGGGGTTTATCAAACAATAGATTACTATAGTCATTGACTACTGGGTCTTGCATACCTAACCTATTCCACTGAACCACCACTCTATTTCTTAGTCAGTACCAAGTAGTTTTGATGATTGCTGCTTTATAATACAGTTGAAGATCTGGAATGGCTAGGCCACCTTCCCCTGCATTTCTTTTCATTAGTTCCCTTGATATTCTGGACCTTTTGTTACTCCAAATGAATCTTATTATTTTTTCTAGCTCTATAAAATAATTTTTGGAAGTTTGATTGGTATGGTCCTGAATAAGTAAATTAGCTTAGGTAGAATTGTCATTTTTATTATATTAGCTTGGCCTACCCGTGAGCAACTGATGTTTTCCCAATTATTTGGATCTGACTTTATTTGTGTGAAAAGTGTTTTATAATTGTGTTCATATAGTTCCTGGGTTTGTTTCTGTAGGAAAACTAAATATTTTATAATGTCTACAGTAACTTTAAATGGAATTTCTCTTTATATTTCTTGCTGTTGGGATTTGTTGGTATATTTTGTTTTTACATCATCTACTTTCTACCTTTGTCCTTCACTCTCCTTTCTTCCAGTGATACAGGCTTTATAACAAAGATTGTTGTTTTTGTTTTTTGATACAAGAGGCAAATTCAATAAAACTATTGAAAAAGTCTTACATTATATGCAATGCTCTTTATTCAAGGATACTACTCTTTCCCACCACTCCCTCCCTCCTCACCCAATTTCTTCAAAGGAGAAAGAAGTTATGTTTCCACATAACTTCTCTGGGGCCAAGCTTGGTTGTTATAATTTGCAACATTAGATTTAGTTGCTTTGTGGTTATTGTTCTTTCCATTTCCATCATTGTAGCCATTGTGTACTTGTTTTCTTGACTCTGTTTCCTTTGTATCAGTTCATATAAATCTTTCCATATTTCTTTGCATTCATCATATGAAGCATTTCTTACAGCACAATAATTTTTCATTACACTTATGTGCCACAATTTGTTTAACCATTTTCCAACTGATAGGCATCTACTTTGTTTCTAGTTCTTTGCTAACATAGGAATTATTATTATAAATCATTTTGGTATATATGGTGCCTTTATTTTTCTAAATTATTAAATAACCCATGTTATTTAAACTCTACACTTATTCACCCTAATAAAGGCAATAGTTTTGTTTATACTTAGGATTGTTGAATCTCCTTTTTTCTTTCATATCCTGAGTGGCTGAAAATTTTCCCTTTGCCCCACTTCCAAATTTTCTACTCCAGCCAAATACCCCATGGTTGAGAAGGAATCATTTCCCTTGTATGACAGCTTATGTGGCCAAGTTTACCCCACTTCAAAAGCTAAAGTAGGAGGGATCTGGGGGCACATGGTGGTAGACTCAGGGAACACTGAAGACTCTCTTATTGCTTCTTTATACCAGCCCTGGTTGCCACTCAGCATGAGCTTGCCTTATTCTGAGAATTGCACTCAGGGTAGACTCTCTCTGCTTGAGCAGGCAAGGGTCCTTCATCTAGAGAGAGTAAACAACATACATTTTAATAACTCATATGGAAAGTGACATAATTATCCACATGCCAATTTCTAGCAGGATTGGGATGAGTTTTTTTTTTATTTCACTCAATGTTATGTTGGATTTTATTAAATTACAATCAATATGCTCATAATGAATCTTAAATCAGAGTCAATCATTATGTACCCTCTGCAGCTAACAATATGTGCCATTGCACATCTGAATTCAGGAGCCTGGCAAAGAAACAACATTTCTCAGGATATTTGTGAGTGATAATAGCCCACACCTTTCCCCATGAAATACAATATAAGCAATGACAGATCTCATAAAATATGCCCTGACATACTACGTTCAGGAGCTGAAGAACCTACATTCTTGATACACAATTTTAATTCTCCCGCTAGCCATCAACCATAATAAATTTTCCTCCTGTCTCCAGGGAATGCTAGAAGCCAAGGCCAGCAAAAAAGTGGTTAAATCTCCAGTCATCCTGAATTTGTTATTTTCTCTCTTTCCCTTTCACCAGGCTGATGAGACTATTTAGACAGAAGCTGATTTTTAAAATCTGGTAAAGGCCCATTGCTTGTCTTCAAACTTCTTTGAAAACTCCCTAGCCCCCCAAGAAAGTTACTCACCTGAAAGCTCTTATGGCAATGTTGCTTAATTTGATATATGAAAACTTAAGCTAGCCTCAAATCCCAAATAAAAAAAATTGATTGTACATTGAAATGATCTCTAACAAATGGAGCCAATGACAGCTGCTTTAAAAGTTCCTTTTTTGACTTCACATCTGTGGTGAAAAATGTATGACTGAACAACTTGATATACATCATGCAGACATAAATAACTGAAGAATCTTACCTACTGCCTTTTTTAATATTCCATCCTAAAGAATGGGTCAGTGGCAGCCTAGAGGGTTACTTATCTTTAATCATGGGAACAAAAACTTATTTATTACATTCTTAAAGTAAAAGTGAGTGATAGTGGCAATACAGTTAAATCATAGTCACAAAATGACATGTTTCTGATATACCAAAAGGTACATGAAAGAATAGCAAGGTAGTCTTCAACTTAGGTATCTTTTGGATATAGCTCAATTGAAAATATTTTTAATACCCCCAACTAGAAGAAATCAAATTAAATAATTCAACTTTTTTCATAGTCTCTTTAATATATTTTGGAAAGATTTTTTTTAAAGTTATCTAAATGTATACTCAACACTACCAAAGATATAAAGCCCATATAGCAGAAAGCTTTGGAATATAAAACAGCTTTTCTAATTCATAGGAAATAGTCTGGAAGCTCTGTAAACACCGAAAGCTAAGTTAAAACCAAAATGACTCTGCTTGGTACGGCAGGGTCACTTATCAATTACATATGCAAACATTGAATGTTTTTTACAGAACTCACTTCTAAATGAGCTTCTGTTTCTAGTTGAAAACGAAATCTTTGTAGGATTCAATATAGCAAAAAATCAAGAGAAGAGAGCTCAGCCTTATTTATTTATTTTTTATTTTTTTGGCTTTAACTCATTAGCCATTAAAGCTTTCTTTACCTTTTGTTGATCTGATTTCTTTCTTTATCAAAATATGTAGGGGTCAGTTCCTTCTTGTGCAATCATGGGCTTCTATTTCCTACCTCCCTCATTGTGTTTAGAGTGAATGTACTGTTTGTATATAGCAAAAAGCCACCAGATTTTCCAACTTAATGGAGTTTAGTCTAGAAGGTCTGGTTGTAAACAAAGATGAGAAAAGGCCACTTGCTTTATTCAGGAATGTTGTATAGTGACCAAGGCTGCAGTTTTGTGGATTTAGCACGCTTTTCTCAATTTATTTCAGTTTTATGAAACATCCAAACAAACCATAAATATTCTGTATATGTGATACTTCTAAGATTTTTACACAAGCTAGGACGATCCATTTAACTCCTATGTAAATATAATTTTAAAAATACACCTATTTAATAACCCTAGGGAGTCCTATAAAATAAATGAATATATTTAAAACAATAGACCTTTTTTGCTTAGGATAAAATTTTAATTTACTTCAAGGAGTACTTATTGAGAATAACAGTATGCTTATAGCCTAGTTGGAAAGACAAAACCTGTACCCATAAATGAAACAATTACATAGCAATACAAAGTAGCATATGACAGCCTTTAAGTGATTGGTACAGATTAAGTGCATGAGAATTTACAGAAAGGAGAGATTAGTAGGGTCTGTAGAATCAGACAAGGCTTCCTAGTGTTAGAGGAACTGACTAAAGGTACTATTTTTATACTCATTTTACAGATGAGGCTGAGAGAGTTTAAATTACTTGCTCAGGGTCATACAGACAGTCAATGTCTGAGGCCAGATTAGAACAGAGATCTTCTGTCTCCACATTTCGTGTTGTATAGATTATACCACCTAGATCCTTTTAAATTCATTTGACAAATTTAGCAATAGGAGCCTCTCATAATTTTTGAACAGGGAAATAATTGCCCTGTTTTAGGAATTTTAATTTCACAGCTAGCACTTTGCATTCAAATTAGCAACAGGAGAATGGTCCAGATTGGGATATGGCCCCAAATAGGGGCAGTATTAATGGAAAAGGAACAAAATAAAAAAAGGGTACAAGATAAATTTTTAAAAGTTGTGACAAGAAATATTAGTGTGATAAAAGAAGGAAAAGAAGGCATAGAAATGAATTTCAAAGTGGATAGCTTAGGTATTGAAACTATGTGAGCTTGAGCGCTTTTAAGATTATACCAATGGAGGCCAGCTAGGGTATTCTATACCTGAATGAGTAGCATTATATTAGGTACTTTAAACATGCTTGTTGATTGATATTTTACCTTTCTTTGACTTAAAGATTTCAGGAGTTGGGAAACTCACACCTTTGAAGAAAGCACATTCTACTTTGGGATAGTCCTAATTTTGGAGAAATTTTAATTACATTGAATATAAATCTTTGCCTTAATAATTTCTTCCCATCACTCCTTGTTTGGTCTTCCGTGGCCATAAGAAATAAGTTTAAACCATTTTTGACATTACATTTATTCAAATACTTGAAAACATGTATATTGTAACTCCCTACCCCCAGGTCTTCTATTCTCCAAGCTAAACATTCTTGCTTCTTTTGAATAATTCTTACTTGGAATAGTCTTAAGTCTTTTCACTATTGCGATAAGTTTCCTCTAGTTAGTTTAAAACTTGTCAAGGTCTTTTCTTCCCAATATGTGGCTTTCAGAATTTCTATAACTTGTCTTTTTGTTAGAAAACATTTGAATATTATAATGCTTGTATTTAAATAGCTTGATCCAAGGACACCTCAATATAATGAAATGTTTAGTGCAGTGACTGGCACACGATGTTTAATTAATGTTTGCTGACTGACTATTCTTGGAACTCAATCATGTGGGCCCTATATATGACTGAAAGTACTTTATAATACACAAATCCTGTCCCATACATCCGTAACTGACATCCCTTCCTTTCCCTCATGATAGAGACTGTGAATACAAAATGCCAAATAATTCCTATACTCAAGTAGCTTATATTCTGGTATAGAATTTAGTATTTGATATTGTTGCCTTATTTATGATCTAGCAGCAGGTGAAGTGCTGACATAGTGTATATGATATACTTAGATGGGGAAGTGCTTGATTTCTTATACTGAATAAAAGTCAGTAAATGAGACAAAATTCAAAATCAAGCCTAGCATTCTATTCTCCTAGAATATTCACGTATTCACCTAGAGTACTTTAGAACTAGAAGGGATCTCAAAGTTGACTCATATCAGCCCTTTCCCAAAGAATAAACTTCACATATCATCATGTGGCTGCAATAAGTGTTCTTCTACAGCTCTGTGAGTCTGTGATTCCTTTGTAACAAGGATTTGGTGCATTCTTAGATGATATAAAACGCATTAGCTAAATGGGAGGGACTGTGGACCTGCTTCTTGGAAATAAGAGCACTGATACATGCAAGGACATTCTGAATTGACCTGCTCTGTGGTTTTGAGCAGTCTCTATTCCATAGCTTTGTCTTTAAAAGTGCATGACTGGGACAGTCACTCTCTTTTCTGCCAGCATCCATGGTGAAGGACTCACTCATTCACAGCCATTTCCAAGAGTATATAGCCCTGAGAAATGGGTTTGAGGTTTTAGTCTCTCTCATTTGTCCTTTTATATTTCATGGGAAGAGAGTGGAGTCCCTGGTGTGGATTCTCAAGGCCTGGGGACCTTGGACCCCAGGATTGCAGTCCAGATATTACAGCCAGAACAGTGGGGAAGCCCTGAGAAGCCAGGCTCACAGGAAGCTAGGTTAAGGGAATTTGGAACTTTGTAGGTCTATTGGTTTTGGCCACTGAACTCAGATGGTTTTGGAGGAAAAAGTGAAACTGGTGACTGCACAGTACTCCCTCACTTAAATCCAATTCATCTGCAAGTTATGGCATCATCTTCTTGATGTCATGATCTTCTTCAAGAACAACAACAAGGTGGGCAGCTAGGTGGTGCAGTAGATAGAGCACCTGGAGTCAGGAAGACCTGAGTTCAAATCCTGCCGCAGACACTTGACATTTACTAGGTGTGTGACCCTGGGCAAGTCACTTAACCCTGATTGCCTCACCAAAACGCAAAAAACAAAACCAAAAACCCCAAAAAACAAGGACTTGAGTTAAGTCACAAGCCTAATCCCCTGACCCTGCCACAGAATGAAGTGGTGTAGGAGCAATAAGCTTACACGTTTTTGAGCTGAAGTGTTTGTGTTTGTGTTTATGTTATAGCTTTGAAATAAATATTCCATTGTAAAAACCAATCTGTTAAGTGGTTAAAGGAAATTAGAGTGCTTGAATTCCTGAAATTGGGAGAACATAATCACTGAGGATCTAGCCAATGGCATGAAAGAGAGACATGCTAACCTCCCCCTCCCCCAGGGCACTGGAGAACCCTAAAGAAAGGGTGAAATATAATACACATGGCTTTCATGCAGTAGGGACTAGAGAATTGCTGTTACACTATGATTTTGTGGATTATGTCCCAGGTAAAGCACTTACCCTTTTCTAGAAATATGTAGATCAGTCAGAACAAATCTTAAAGTTACATGATTAGATGCCCATGTTTACTCATGAAAACTATCAATAACACACAGATATACTAGACATACAAGAAATATTTGATTGAATTATTGAATTACCTTTCTTAAAAGTTTCTCAGAACATTTAGCTAATATTGTTATCAGTAATAATATAGTTAGAAATTAGTATTATCATTATTTTAATTAAGAAAAAAAAACAAAAATATGTAGTCTTCTATTCCTCACTCACCCAGCATATCCAATTAGTTGGCAAATTCTATCTTTTCTACCTCCACAGCATCACCCACATCTTTCTCCTCTCAACTCCTACAATCAACAGACTCTCACCAACTTTTGCCTGGTTATTTTAATATTCTCTCTACCTAAAGTGTTTCCCCACTCAAATCCATTCTTCACAAAGTTGCCAAAGTGACTTTCTTAAAACTCTAATCTACTTCACCACCTTACTCAATAAATGTCAGTGTCCCTCTATTGCCTTTTGAATCACATGTAAATTATTTAATTTGGCATTTCACAGGGCCCCAACCTACTTTTCCAGCTTTATTACATATATATCACTCCATCCCACATATAGTATAGTTTACCCAAACTTTCTTGCTGTTCCTTGTACGAGTCACTACATTTCCCATCCACATGCCTTTGCATTAACTATTTCCCATGCCTAGAATGTGTTTCCTCCCAAGAAAGCAAACTAAAGAGAAATCAGAGGACTTAAAATACCATAGCATCATACAGAATACAGTGAAAACCAGAAAAATATTAACTGAGTGTGCTTATTTGGCAAAGTATTTTGCAAAGTTGTTCCAAAACTGTCTGATAGTTTGAATTGAATTGAACTGAGTTTTAAGTTAAATTACTGCCCTAAGATAATGATTAGTTCTGGCCTTAGAATGATGTTTGAAGCCTGATGGGAGCTTAGGCTCTCAGCATCTTTCACCATACATTGTAGTAAATACGTGGAGCAGTATAACCTCACCATCACCGTTGCGTGATTCAGCCAGAGACAAGAATTTTGAACAAATAAATTATTAAATTTCACATAGGTCTCAATGGTCAGTGCTGGGTAATAGATGTAGTTTCCTTAAACTCCCTAAATTGAGTCATTCTTTTCAAAGAGATATGTCTAATGAAACATTTATTTAAGTTTGGTGCTGTTTTAAAATGTTATTATGAATGGCAGGGTGATTGTTTATTCCCTTTTCCTGTCTTTTAGCCCATGTTTAGTTGACTGGATCCTTTCCAAAGAGGACTTACAGTAAAATTTAAGTGGCGTGCCAAGGGAATTATATTCTAACACATAGTCAATGAATCTCATAGGAAAGATATGAACATTGACTACATATTCCTATTTCTTTCCCATCTCCACTGTGCAAACTGGGAAAAAAAAGAATGGGATTATTAACCTTTAAGGAAATAAGTAGGGAAGAAGATAATGCTGTAGAAGGTACTTAGAATGTACTTGAATATAGGGAAGTCCTAGAAGAACTCTAACTAGTATTTTCTATGCCTAGGGAAAGCAGAATTAAATAGGCTCTCAAACTCTGCGTGGGGCAACTCCTGATTCTGATGGTGGTGGGGGCATTATCATTTGCCAGTCTTCCATATGTTAAGCTCAGTGGTTTATATGCTGATAGAGCAGCATTAATGCTGGTCTAATATTGGCTCAGTTCCTTCTGAATTTCAGTGCCCTGGGACAAAGCCTAATCACTGTACTCTAGTTGTAGCTCTGGTAGACGGCATGGTAAAGAATTATCTTCCAGTTCAGCCTCTAATGTTCCTTCCAAGTCTAAATATAAGATCCTATAATAGTAAGAAATGAATTGTTTAGATATTTTGAATGTTTGTATGAGAAATGTTTGGTGGACAAAATAGTTAAAGGATATTAAAAACATATATATACATTTTAATTGAGAGAATTTTAGCTTAGAGAATATTGTTTTAAAAACTATGATGAGGGGGAGGTGGAGCCAAGATGGCGGAGGGAAAGCAGTGACTGTCTTGAGCTTTCTCCCAAAGCCCTCCAAATACCTAAAAAAATGGCTCTAAACAAATTCTAAAGCAGCAGAACCCACAAAAAGACAGAGTAAAACAAATTTCCAGCCAAAGAGGTATATAGCGCCAGGCGGGGAGAGGAGCCCATTGTGGACGCAGGCCGCAGCGACCCTGGAGCAGGCCTCAGAGGACTGAATCGTGGGTAGCTGCGGCGGTTTCCAGACTTCTCAACCCACGAACAAAAAAGACAGCTTAGAAGGTCAGTTGGAAAAGTCTCTGACTGCAGTGAGAGAGGAGCTAGGTCTCAGCCACAAGTCCCAAGCGTGCCCTCAGGGCAGTGACTGTTTCCTGAGTTTCCAGCCCACAGACTGAATCGAGTGGCTGATCAGAGGGAGATTACAAGGATCTCTTTGCTAGGGCTGAGGCAAAAATCTCTTGCTTTACCAGTGCTTGGATCTGGGTCACAGATCTGAGGAGTGGTCCTGGGGCTAGGAGGAATGCTGGTGCGGTGGAGCTCATTGTGGCTGTGGAGAGGAAACACCTCGTCCCTTATCGTAGCACCTTGGAAGAACTGAAAATTTACAGGTTCCTAGAAGTACCTCTGAAAACAGCTATACATACCCCCGAAGCTTGGGACAGTACACTCTTCACATTGGAAGTAGACTTTTACATTAACAAAGAGTTAAAACTCAAGTAATTGGCCGGGATCATGAGTAAGCAGCACAAAAAGAGTCAGATTATATTATCTTACTTTGGTGACAAAGAAGATCAAAACATACAACCAGAAGAAGACAATAAAGTAAAAGCTCCTATATCCAAAGCCTCCAAGAAAAATATGTATCAGTCCTAGGCCTTGGAAGAGCTCAAAAGGGATTTTGAGAAGCAAGTAAGAGAAAAAGAGGAAAAACTGAGAGCGATGCAAGAAAATCATGAAAAACAACTCAACAACTTGCTAAAGGAGACCTTAAAAAATGCTGAAGAAAATAACACCTTAAAAAATAGCCTAACCCAAATGGCAAAAGAGGTCCAAAAAGCCAATGAGAAGAAGAATGCCCTAAAAAGCAAAATTGGCCAAATGGAAAAGGAAGTCCAAAAGATTACTGAAGAAAATACTTCCTTAAAAATTAGAATAGAACAATTGGAAGCCAGTGACTTTATGAGAAATCAAGACACTGTAAAACAAATTCAAAAGAATGAAAAATTAGAAAACAATGTGAAATATCTCTTTGGAAAAACAATTGACCTGGAATATAGATCCAGGAGAGAGAATTTAAAAAGTATTGGACTATCTGAAAGCCATGATCAAAAAAAGAGCCTAGACATCATCTTTCAAGAAATTATCCAGGAAAACTGTCCTGATATTTTAGAACCAGGGGGCAAAATAGAAATTGAAAGAATCCACTGATCTCCTCCTGAAAGAGATCCCCAAAGGAAAACTCCTAGGAATACTGTAGCCAAATTCCAGAGTTCCCAGGTCAAGGAGAACATATTACAAGCAGCCAGAAAGAAACAATTGAAGTTTGTGGAAACACAATCAGGATAACACAAGATTTAGCTGCTTCTACATTAAAGGACCACAGGGCATGGAATATAATATTCCAGAGAGCAAAGGAGACAGAATTACAACCAAGAATCACCAACCCAGCAAAACTGAGTATAATCCTGTAGGGGAAAAAATGGTAATTCAGTGAAATAGAGGACTTTCAAGCATTCTTGATGAAAAGACCAGAGTTGAATAGAAAATTTGATTTTCAAATATAAGACTCGAGTGGAACATGAAGAGGTAAACAGGAAAGAGAAAATCATAAGAGACTTATTAAGGTTGAACTGTTTACATTTCTGCATGGAAAGATGATATTTGTAACTCATGAGACCTTTGTCAGTATTAGGGTAGTTGGAAGGGAAAAATTATATGTACATATATATATATATATATAGATATAGATATAGATATAGATAGATAGAGCACACAGGGTGAGTTGAAAATGAAGGGGTCATATCTGGAGAATAAAATTAAGGGGTGAGAGAGGAATATACTAGGAGAAGGAGAAAGGGAGAGGTAGAATGGGGTAAAATATCCCATAAAAAAAACAGAAAAGAAAAGGCTCTTACAGTGGAGGGGAACTGGGGGAAGGTGAGAGGGAAAGAGTGAATCTTATTCTCATAGGATTTGACTTAAGGAGGGAATAACATACACACTCAATTGGGTGTGGAAATCTGTCTTACCTTACAGGAAAATAGGGGGGGAAGGGGACAAGAGAGTAGGGGAATGATAGAGAGAAGGACAGATTGGGAAAGGGAGTAATCAGAAGCAAATACTTCTGAGGAAGAACAGAGTCAAAAGAAAGAATAGAATAAATGGATGGGTGGGATAGGATTAAAGGAAATAGCGTTAGTTTTTCACAGCATGTCTACTATGGAAATGTTTTGCATGACTGCACATATATAACCTGTATTTGGTTGCTTGCCTTATCAATGGGGAGGGAGGAAGGGAGAAAATTTGGAACCCAAAGTTTTAAAAACACATGTTTAAAAAAATGTTTTCACATGCACCTGGGAAATAAGAAATACAGGAAATGGGGTACAGAAATCTATGCTGCCCTACAGGAAAATTGAAAGGGAAAGGGATAAGAGAAGGGGGGGAGAGATAGAAGGGAAGGCAGACTAGGGGAAGGGGTATTTAGAATGCATGCCATCTTGGGGTTGGGGGAGGGGTGAGATGGGGTGAAAATTTGGAACTCAAAATCTTATGGAAGTAAATGTTGAAAACAAAAAAAAAAAATAAAAGGTTACCATAAAAAAAAAAAAACTATATTGAAAGCAATAAAAAGGAGTATTCCTGGAGACGTAGAAGTTGGAATGAAGTATACGGAAGAATTTGGATTCCAATTGGAAATACCAAAGTACAGTTCAAAATTGAGAACAATGATGCCATTGAGAAAGAAAAAAAAAGATAGGTAAAACAGTGAAGAAATGATGTATCAATACTGTAGATATTAACAATTAGAAATATTTAAAAATTCTGAATTAAAGGGCTTTATAAAAATATATTTCAGAAATGTCATATATGCACATGATATATAAGGGCTTTTATTTTTTTAAATAATTAAATAATTTTAAAAGTATGTAGTTTTCATTAAGATTCTTATCTCATACTCTGCATATTTCTAAAATAAAATGAACAAAAAATATAATACAAGTTGAGTGCTTTTAAAATATTGTTCAGTGAAAATTTCCATGACTAATAATGATGTCAGTAGTTTTAATTCTATCTTTACTAATAAAAACTTTATTATCCTCTTAAAAACAGTGTCATCCTAACCTTATAATATGATAATAAATTTATGAGCCATTGAAATGATCACTGAAATGCTAAGATGTATAGTTTTGTTGTTGCAATTTGGTAGTTTAAAATCTCTTTGAGACCTTGATATTGGTAAAGGTACTTATTTTTAAAACTAGTTAGCTTTCACATCCTCAAAAGTAAGATAAGGTTGATAAATTGATATATGTAACAGAAAAAAAAAAGTAAGGTCTGGCTTTGTAATTTGTGAAATTTATCAAACTGAATTTTTCTTGATTTGATATGTTTAATGGGATGATCAAATAGCAAGACCAAGAGTTATTGAATATTGAACCTACCTGCTACATTCATGTCCATGTAATAACAAATAATACACAGAAAATGCATTGGATTTCTAGTTAGGGAACAGGGTTCAAATATTGGTTTCACTACTTTCTACATGCATGACTTTAGGCAAGACATTTCAATTCTTCTGGTCTATTTCTTCATCCATAAAATGTAGGAGTTAGACTTAATGCCCTTGAAGATCTTGATGTTCTAAAATGCCTCCCACCAAAAAAACCATTAAGGACATACTTTGTGAAAAATTTACAAGAGTACATGGAAAAGTGTTACCTCAAAAAGCACCCACATTGATGCAATTACAAATAAATTAAGATAAATAAAATAAATTCATTAAATAAATCAACTCTTCAACTTTATAAAAAGTAATAACTAGCTTCATGTCATGCAAATGACCCTTAATCATTAGGACATTGCACATCTGAAACTCATAGAAGACTTGGGAATGATTTTCCTCACTCTCTGAGCATAGGTAGCTGAATAATGGAATTACCCATCTGCACCTTCCTCATAACAAGGAAAGTTCAGGAATCACAAATGAATGGAAAGGGTTAGGCAGGAACTTTCTCTCCCTGGGTTATTCCCTCATAAGAGGTATAGTTTAAGACAGGCTGGAAGATGAAATTAATGACTAAGTGATTAGAAACTGAAATCAAGGACATTGTAGCTAATATAGATGTCAAAGAGAATTGTTTAGAGTTGGATGACAGTCACCAAGAATGTAGATTATTTATACTTGGAGATAAAGACAAAAACAATAAAAAGAAACAGATTTGAAGAGATCGTGAGAAGAGGACAATGTAGTTCTTTATAAATAAAAGGGGAAAAGCCATGAATGAAGTGATGTTTAATGCAGCTTGTGTGCTTTTAAAATGTCCATTGCAAATGTTAGGAAGAAAGGGAAGGGAAGTGTCTACTGTATGCCAGGCCCTGTCCTAAACACTTTACAAATATTATCTCATTTGATTCTCACAACAACATATGAAGCAAGTGCTATTAGGTTTTCTTTTCCTGTTATTTTTTGTTTTGTTTTTTATCATTCACTGGAAGTTATTAGTCTCTAGGATTCTAGAGAAGGGATACCCTAAGAAATGTAGTTGATATAAAAACAAAAGATTTCAGTTGAATCGAATTTTTGAAAAAGTTCTAACTTTAATGTTGTCCCTACCAATAAAAAAATGTATTCTCCTCTTAGAAAATGGTATTGTCTTCACATTATGATAAAAAAACAATGATCCTTTGAAATGACAAAAAGTGTGGCCACTTCACTGCTATTTTATAGTTCAGGATCTCTTAGAACCCTTTATTTTTGAGAAAGGATTAAAAAAAACTAATTGCTTTTCATGTTTCAAAAAAGTAGGTTACATGGTGACTCACTTGATGCGAAGGAAGTATAATTAAGAAGACATATCCTTCTGTATGTTGCTCCATGAATACAAGTTCTTACAAGTGAATATTTCCCTTCGTGATGGCAGATAATCTGTGTTTTGGGAATCTTGAAGAAAAACTTTGAGCTTGGTGTGTGTGTGTGTGTGTGTGTGTGTAAAGAAGCGAGTTCTAGATGATTGTATAATTTGCAGAAAGAATAGATACTTTGACTTTTCTAAGAATAAGGGCATCAACATTTCTAAAAAAACATGTTGAGAAATGACCATGCAGCTGTGAATGATATAATTCATGCAACTGCAAGGACAGACAATGACAATGAGGAAGAAATATGCATGTTGGCATGTAAAAAAAGGGGAGAAAGAATAGAAAAACATAACAAGTAACTTAAAGAATGAATACCCTGAACAATACATTTTTGAATATATACATATATATTTTAAAAAATACTTCATTTACTACACATCAGACTTTTGTATTCTATGATATTACTTCAAATACAAATTTGTTCCAGTTCAGTTTGTAATTTAAGTATACAAATAATTTCATTTCTGCTGAAACAAAGTTAATTTTCTGATATGTTTTTCACTTATCTGGTTTTTTTCCCTTTTTTTTTTAACATTTCTGACTTAACTATTTTTTTTTTAGTGAGACAATTGGGGTTAAGTGACTTACCCAGAGTCACACATCTAGGAAGTATTATATGTCTGAAGCTGGATTTGAACTCAGGTCCTCCTGACTCCAGGGCCAATGCTATATCCACTGTGCCACCTAGCTGCCCCTGAACTATTTTTCAAAAGTGGCATGTGGTACAAATATTAATCCTTAGCAAAAACTGATAGACCTATAAATCTAAAATGACCATTAACTCAGAAACCAACCTTTATCATTTAATAGATGAAGAAACTGAGGCTTTGATAGAAACTTAGAGAGTCCAAGGTTGGTGGCAGGTAGAAAATTTGAACTCAAGTTTCCTGGCTCCCAGTCCACTGTTCTTTCTTTTCCATTATGGGACCTCTTTGTACTCTTCTTAGGACCCTTTGACCAAGAGGTGTTCTAAAAGATTTTTTTTAATTAATAACTCAAATGAAAATATTAATAATTGGAGCAAAAGTAGTAGAAAGATATTTCAGAGCCATGAAATTGCATTATTTTGATATCTCTCATATATACATACTCACATGTATGCATACACATACACACACACACACACACACACACATATATATATATATATATATATATATATATATACACACACATATATGTGTCTGTCTGGCTAAGTCACTCAAATTCCATGGGACTCATTTTCTAATCTATAAAATGAAGGAGCTGAACTCGATGATTTTAAAGGTCCCTTCTGATTCTAAATTTATCATCCCACGTATATGTGATCTCATTTATATGAGTATTCCTTTATATACAATTACATTCACACAACAATAATTTTCTAGTATTATACAGACCCCCAGTTAGTCAAATATCAAAATATTATGACATCCAAATAACTTAAAATGAGAATTACTTAGAAAGTATAGAAATGTGCCTGGTGGGTATAGCAATATCAAACACAATTAAGAAAAAAACAACAACAACAAACCAAAACCAAAACCTTGAAATTATGAAGAAATAGCAGTATAAATTTTCTTATAAAAAAATTCATGAATGGAAAAGATGTTGGGTCAATCTTGTGGCAAGAGCAAGCAATGACATCAAATGGGCTCTGTGGCCCATTGGTATCCTCATGACACAAAAAAACAGTCATGAAAGCACCCACGATGTTAGGGAAAACATTGATCTCCTTCTAAGAGTATACAGACAAATGGGCAAGTATGGAGGGGTTATTGTCTTCATCTTTGGAGGGAGAACTCATACTAGCGGGATCACATATCCATACGATCCATATGATTTAGAGCCAGAAGGGATTTTAGAGGTCAACAACACCAGCTCCCTCATTTTACACATCAGAAAATGAGTCCAGGAAGATTGAATGATTTAACCAGGGTCCCAAAGCTCATAAATGTCTACAGTGGTATTTGAACTCAGGTCTTCCTGACTCCAAGGACAACACTCTATCCACTTTAGCAAGCTTCCACTCAAGGAATAGATCCCTTGATGTATTTGAATATTTGAGGATTAGTAAATGTAATTCTGGTGACAATGAGCTTTCCTAAATCCAAGTTCTAATATAAACCAGTGAAATTTAGCAATAAAACATAAAACTAATTTTAAAATCTGTTTTCCTTCCCTCATTATTAACAAGAAAGCATAAAAATGTTTGTTCCTTTGTTTTATGGTGTAAGTCACACCCATTTTTATCATTTACAGAGAAATTGTATACTCATGAGTGACTAAAATAGGTTTAAAATGTAAGTGAAAAATAAGATCAAGGAATTGCAATGTTTCCATCTAGATAATAGTGATGATTTGAACTGTTTCCTCTTTTAGTGAAATTTTTAATGTGCTCAGAGAACAGTATTATCTATGGCATTAGTCCATCCCCCAAACTGAAGCAGAGCCCAACAAATATAATTTGGTGCTTCCCTTTAACCCGACCCTTCTAACTTTTTTTTGGAAGTCATTCCTGCTAAAAGTGGCCAGATCTAAGTTTATATTATTTTAGTTACCCCTTCCTCCTAAAAGGAAGCAGTTCCACCACAGCATATGTGTGTGGATATACACACATATATGCACATACATACATATCTATCTATCTATCTATCTATCTATCTACATACACATATATAGTATATATATTCATATATGCATATATACATATACACATACATAAGATGTATTCACACACATTTATATAGTTATGTATATACATATACAAGGCATATGTATATATCTCTTACTTGTGGCTTAAAGAAGCTATAGTATGTGCAGTAGCCACACCCTGGTACTCATCTCACTCAGCACACTGGCTAAATTAGGTTGAGGGTAGGTGACAGGCTTCAGACTAATTGGTAAGGAAGGGGAATGCTTACCCCAAATGTGTGAAGACTTCTTCTGGCAGACTGGGCAGATGAGAGCAATCTGTTCCAACAGCCATGAAGGTGTCTGAAACAAGCAGTGTGGAACACTTAGAGCTTGGCAAAACTTAGAAGACGCCAAGGTCATCCACTGCATCCCAGGCTAGCATCTATTGCCCTGACTTCTTGTCTTGCCACTGGACTTTGATAACTCTAGAAGAGAGAGTGAAACTGAAGACTTTGCCTCACATAAATCTAATTCACACATAAATCAAGACATCACTAAATGAGATGTTATTTGTCTTCTTCAAGCTGAAGCATGATCAGCATGTACACCACCATCTTTAATTAAGGAAAATGATACTAGTTTTATTCACTTCAATTCATCCTTTATTTCAGAAAAGTTGCTATTTTTACCCAGTCAACTAATAAAATCAATGTGATAGACTAGAAATTGAACCAGTCATATTGTCTTGTCCTTAGATAGCACTTTCTCCTCTGAGTCACAGATAACTATTCACTGTGGTATTTATTATCCTATTATTGGAATTTCCCCTCTCTCCCACCTTTTAGTAACTGAGAGAAAATAATGTTTTTCTTACACAATTTCCCAAAGCTCAATTTTACTGGTGGGATGATGATGATGATGATGATGAGATTCTTAAGATAATGGTGATTATGATAATAACAAGTTGTATGTATATAAAGATTTAAGGTTTGCTAAGCACTTGGTATGTATATTATCTCATTTGAACCTCTCAACAAACCTATGATATGCTATAGTATACACAGGTCTGCAGATGAGGAAACTGAGCTCAAGAGAGGTTAACTGGCTTGCTAACTCAGCTATTATGAATCAGAAGATAGATTGGAATGTAGTTCTTAATGACTTTTTTGTGTAATAGTAATATTAAAACAGTTTATCTGTACATTTAAACAATCTTGAGAGAAGGAAAAGATTATTTTCCACATTACACATGCTAAAACATAAGGTATAGAAAGATACTATATCACACAAACAGGTACTGATTCTTCTAGAAAACAAAACAAAACAAACCCAGATCATTGTGAACCTTAATTAATACCTGATATTTGAGAGTGAAGAACTAGCTTTCTTCTGTTGGTGGTAAGGACTGGAAGAAAAAAAAAGACCACTGACTGAAAGTACAAAGTAACTTAATCAAATATTTTTTGTCTGTTTGTTATTAGGGGATAAATACAACTTAATAAATATGGGGGGGGTGCTACATTTTAAAATAACTTGGTAAGAGAAGAAAGACCAAAAAAACAGGCTAAAGAAAAAAAACTGTTGGGAAAATATAAAGAAAAACACTTTTCAGATCTTGAGTGAACAGTAAGACAAATTAGCTAATGAAAGGACAATGCCACGTACTGAGCATTACCTTTTCAAAATAAGACATTAAAATCTACCTTTAGGTATTAAGAAGAAATTGAGTGATGGGTGTGGTGATTCATCGTAAATTAATTCACCCTAAGACTATACGCTTGTGTTCCAAAAACCACACCTTTGAGATCAGGGGCAACTTTTGGGAAAACAAAATAATCAGACTAGGAAATCCTCTAATAAAATCTAAGGGATATCATGTGAAGGATGCTATTGAATGTTGCACCTTGGTGGGGAGAAAACATTTATATGAAGTTATCTTTAACATAAATGTTCTGAGATGAAATTTATTCAAAACAAAATGCATTGGAAAATACAGTTTTAATAAAAACAAATTCTAGTAAAAGCAAAGCGATTTATGTAGTGGGGCCAACTATTTCCCATTCTCACAAGCAGTTTACATTAGCTTATGGCTACACATGTATGGCCTACATTTGATTGCTCCCAAGCTATTAGAAAAATCTCAAAACAACATACTATGCCTTTAAAAACATCTGTTGCTGCTGATGTCTTTTGGGGGAACAGCAACAGTAATTTGCGCTCTGGTCAATGGAAAACGAGTGTGTAACAGATGCAAAATAAGAGTGAGTAAGCTGAACAGCTCTGACTACTGCCTCTTCCAAAGTCACAGGAAATGAACAATTCATGGCATAAACTGTTGAAATAATTCACTGCCTGAGCACAGCATGATTGAAATAGGTAAAACACTGGTTTGTACAAGGCATTGATATTCCATCCACTATGCTGCCATGCATTGTATGGCCTAGTTATCCTTACCTCCAGTTACTGAAAGCAAAGATTTTCTTTTGTTTTAACATGTTTTCAAACTTTTTGGCTTTAAAAAACATTCTTGGAGACTAAGAGGAAAGCACAACTGTGCTGTGCTCTTCATAAACTTTTAGATTTGGAGGTTAAATTTTTAAAAGCTCATAAAACACAAATATGTTCCATTTTGTACTCAAAAGTAGAAACTTGTTCTTTTTTTTTTAAATTACATTTTCCTAGATAGAAAAAAAGGTTTGGTTATGTATTGCCATATGAGTGTATGTGTGTATACATAAAGTTATAAGCACACACACACACACACAAATAGTTTTATTAATTTTTGTTACTCAACTC